>NC_058132.1:565839263-565951209 GCF_016433145.1 Gracilinanus agilis | reverse complement strand
TATATATATATATATATATATATATATATATGGTCTCCAGTAGAATAAAATTTTTTTAATGTAGAAAAAGACATTTTTAATGTAGAAAAGAATGTGGAAAATACTTCTTTTTCTCTCTTTATATTTCTTATCAAGAATAACCTTGCTAGGTAAAAAGAACATTTTCATATTTAGTAGAGATGACTGATCTAACACATCAAAGAGGATCAAAGGGACACATTGTTCACATACTAAACAAAATAAACAACTAAAAAAGAAAAAAAAGAAACACAGTAAAGAGACTAGATAAAATAATATTACAAAAGAAAGCCCAATGAAAAAGATTTTTTTTAAATGAACAAAGCCAAGTACCCATATGATTAAAATATTTTAGAATACTGAATCAGTGAGAAGTGAAGATGAAAAAAGAAATGATATAAAATATCCTAAGAGCTCCCCACTGAAAGATAAGAGAATAGTAAGAAATGGCAATGCGAACAAAATCAAAAGATTAAGACAATGAAGAAATAGGAAATGTTGTTGAAGACATTACAGGATACCCACACAAACATAAAAGTGAGAAGCATTTATGAATGAAATAGTTAAACAATTGAATGCCTCGAAAACAAATTATGAGTTCATAGAAGCAATAACCAGCAGTCTTGCTGTCAGAAATGGAATTACACACAATATATAAAAGGTTAAAATAGATTAACAAATACTCAAAATATCAATGAAATTATACAAAGTATTGAAAAATGCACAAAGCCAAGTGACAGATCTGGAGGAAAAAGAAAGATTAAGAAGGAATGAAAAAGTGGGCCTTCAATATCTCTGGAGATCATGGGGTCTTCTTCAGTAATTCCAGAGATATTGAAGGCCCACTTAGAATTGCTTTTAAAATTGTTTTAAAGACATGCTCTCATTGAGGTATAAAAATTTATCTCTGATAGTTTTTAACATTATATTAACTGTAGAACAAATTTGTTTTGTTCTATTAGGTCAAGCCCATTTAGGACAATCTAAGGTTATTCCAGGATGAAACTGATTGGTTTAAATGCAAAGTCATTTTTTCCCCCAGTTTCATCTAAAAATATTCTTGATTTGACCTAATAGTCCTTGACTATAACAGATTAGATATTAACTGACTAAAGCAGTTTTTGTATTTCATTTTTGTAGACTCCTTATAAAGAGGCCTCTGAAACTGTTAAGCATTTTTTGGGAATGATCATATTAATAATGGTATGTTATTTTTTAAAATTTTTCATTTTGAATTTAAAAATAAAAAAAGAAAGCATTTCTATGAATTCAATAGAATACAAAAGAAGATCCTATATAATGCTATGAATCTCCATTTTATGTTGTTTTCTTTAAATCCAATTAAAAATAAACAATAATTTCTACACATTAGTTTCAAAAACTGCCCTGTCATTTCTGTGCTTTCCATTGAACTTCCTTATGTTCCTTTCTATACATTAATATATATATATGTATATATATATAATTACTTTCTCTCTCTTTTTTTTCCTTTTGAATAACTATTACAAATTCTCTTCCCATTCCCCAATTAAAATCCAAGAGGAAAAATAAAGTCCTTTGTAACTCTAATAATGTCTTGGAAGCATTCCCAAATCACCTAACATGGAAACACTCCTACAGAGGCTTGAAGCTTGCAAAGGATGTCCATATCACTTCAGATGGAATCACATGGGTAAGTGTAATTTTCTTTGATTGGCTGTGTAACTGAACTATTTAAGTTTTTAAAACTGGAGAGACTAAGACCATCATTCTTTTTGTGATCTTTTTAAGCTTTTATTTGGAAGTGACTTAAGTATATATATATATAATATAAAATCAACAAAATTAAAAAATTAAAAATATATGTGACAGAAATGTATTCATTTTATATTATATACATATATATTTTTATTGACAAAGGAAAATGAATAAATACCTGAGTGACAAAGGAACCTTAAATGTCAAAGAACAAAGTAACTCAAGATACAACCCCATGTGACATATCCTTAAATTCTAAGTCTAAGCATTAGTATAAAAAGATAGATATAAAATAAAAGAGATGTATGAGGCATTCTTAGAAGAAGAGATCTGAACAAATTATTTATTTTGTAAATTCTTTAGATAAAAGGAACACAAAGGAAATAAATAGAGGAACCAAAGGAAATAACAACAGAATTAGAGAGAAACTAAAAGTAAACATAAAGTTGTTCTAGTAAAAAGTGACAATAATGTCCAAATAGAAGTCATAGTAGAGAAAGAGGTCTGTAGGATTAAATTACAGAATGGATAAACATTCAAATGAAGAAGGGAAAAAGATAATAGTCTGAAAGGTTAATAATGAATAGGAAAATAACTACTTTAATCTCTCAGGAAAAAGAGGACCTACAGAAAAATGGGAGAGGAGACCAAAAAACAGATTGAATCAGGGAGATGAATGAAAAAGAAATCTTATTTTAGGAATGGGAGCAAGTACCTCTGATGACCACTGCTATGAAAGAAGAGAGATATTGTACAAATGGAGAATAGGACTTTAGCCTAAGTCTCATTTTTAGTGACTTAGTGCTTACAGATACAAGTCATTCTGCTTTAAGAGAGGTGAATCAGCTTCAAGGGGAAGATACCCAGGAATGAATTGCTGGAGAAACCAGAGCTAGAAAAACATATAGTCTTTTAAAGGAGATTACTAAAGAATATGTATATTTCTTATTATCGTATAGAGCTTTTGCAAAAACTGATCATATATCAGGGCACAGAGATATTGCCAATAATTATAAAAAGGTAGAAATAATAAGATTGTCACATAAAAAAATAACATTCAAGTCAGTGAGCATAATCAAAAATTATAAACAAACAGAAATTTAACAATGAAATGAGTAAAAAAAACATTGAAATAATTAATAATCATGTGAAAGAAAATAATAAAGATGGAACAACATACCAAAATTTCTGAGATTCAGCTAAAGCAGTCCACAGGGGGAAAATTATATTCCTAAAACATATATTAACAAAATAGAAAAGTAGATTAACAATTAATTATGCATTAAAAATTAGAAACCCAACAAAATAAATTTGAAATAAAATAAAAATAAAAGATCTAAAAAATTGAAAGTGAAATTAAATTGTAAATAAAAAATATAGAAAAATGGTAAAATTCAACTAAAAGTTTTTTTTTTCTTTGAAAAGATTGTAGGGGGCAGCTGGGCGACTCAGTGGATTGAGAGTCAAGCTTAGAGATGGGAGATCTTGGGTTCAAATCTGATCTCAGACACTTCCTAGCTGTGTGACTCTGAGCAAGTCACTTAATCACCATTGCCTAGACCTTACTGCATTTCTACCTTAGAAGACCAATACACAGTGTTGATGCTAAGACAGAAGGTAAGGGTTTAAAAAAACCAAAAAACAAAAAACAAACAACTGTATACAGTTTGAAAGCCTTTAGCCAATGTGATTTAAAAGATGAGTGCAGAAAAATCAAATCAATCAATAGCAAATGAATAAGGAGAAATCAATACATATGGCCAGGGTATCTGTGTTCCTATTTTGTGTGCCTCACCATGGCTGTATCCTGAGTACTTTCATTCTTTCCACATAGTGCACATTGGTCAGAGATTGTGTCTGAGGTTTGTGGGGGAAATGTTATTGTGTTATTTCTCTTAGTAAAGTATTAAATGACTTTGCTTTGAACTATTGTTTCCTCTGGAAAACTAATAGTGAATACATCAGAGACTTACAAGTTTTTTGGTAATTTTTAGTAGATGCATAAGGACACAGAGAGATATTATAGAGATGTTTCAAAAATAAATAAAAAACTTATTTAAAAATAAGCAATCCAAAGCAATATTTCTTTGATTTTACAAATAGTGTAAGAAAATTAAGAGGCAGAATATTATATGACCCTGTCATGGCTTACATCACTGCCTAATAGAACGCCAGAAGCTGAAGCTCATGAATTCCTTTTTTTTCCCCTATCCTAACAGCTTTCATAGAGGTAAAGAAGAATGGTGGTTGAAAAAAAAGCCAGTAGATTTGATATTAATAGATCATTATCAACTGGAGAAAACAGACTCAATTAAATTTGATAAAAGTCAGAAACCAGACTGTAGAGTTAAGAAGAGAATGAGAAGAAAGGAAATAGAGGCATCAATTATAAATGGTCTTTTGGCCCCAAAAGGGAGGAGATATATGAGGTGATAGTAATAGATCAAAAGAGGTTTTCTGACAGTATCTATGTCTGGGTATGTTTATAGGCGATGTGTAAATAGACAGCCGACAGGGAGAAAGTAAAGCTAAGTGAGAAAGGGAAGAGCAGAAGGGGCAATCTGTTGGAGAAGATGGACTCAAATGGCCTCATTTAGGCATGGAAAGGGGTTTGCCCTGAGAAGAAGGGAAGCCTTTTCTTGGGAGAAGGAGGTGAAGGAGTACTCAGTGCCAGAAAGCATTTGGGTGATGTGAGGTGAGGCATAGAGAAGTGGGAGCTGTTGAGAAATGGAATTAACATTTTCCATGAAATAGGAGGCAAACATCTTAGCTGAGAGTGTGGGGAGAAAAAGAGAGGAGGGATTTGAGGAGGAAGAAAAATATTTAGAAAAAAAATAGTAAGTGGGACAGTAGTGAGTGGGAAAGTAAGTCAATTAGGGAGATGAAAAAGGATCGCCTTGCTGCAGTGACAGCCTCATTAATATATAATAAATTTGTAGTAGATTCAGGCAGCAATTTAGGATATTCTTCAGTTTTATTTAAGAAATATCTGAGTAAAAGAGAACCTACAGTTTGGAAAAATCTTTGAGTCTGATAGCATAAAACGACTTTGAAACATTGGTTCCATATCTTGGCTGTTCCCCTGTTGATACTCTGTTAATACTAAAATGGTTTCTATTCAATGGTCCAATGGTCCAATGGTTTGAGATTTTTACTTTATTCAAGGTTTCATTTCAACTGGAAAAGAACATAAACATTCTGAGGACAAGAACTTCATTCTCTACATTTTTTGTTTTTAGATCCCCACAACAATGACTAGATGCTGGGAATTTGGGGATTTGACTAACTTTTTTTTTAAATTTTGCCTGAGTTAGAGTCTGTGTTTAGCAGGTAAGAAGGAAGACCTCGAATAGAATCAGACAAATCTATAACAAAAACCAGAAAGAATGACTGTATAATGTTGCATAATTTCTAACTGTAGAAACACAAATAAGGCAAACTAAGTCTCTAAGCCATAAAGAAATAGGTTTATTGGGAGATGACCAGTCTCCCAATAAATCCAGACTTCTGGTCAAGACCAAAAGACCTTGACCATTGTGAGAGGACTTCCTATATACCTGAAGAATATCACAATTTATATACCAAGATAAAAATAATCCAAGGCCATGTTAAAAAGAGAGCAAGATGTACTTCTCATTGGTAGAGGAAATTACTTGATGATGACTTGAAAGTCACTTGAAAGACAAGAGGAGAGTGGAGGAGCCTGGACTAGTGACACAGATAAGAGTGGGTGCTGTTGGGTGGGACCAGTCTTTGAACCCAGGGTCAGGCCTAGTGACATGTACTGGATCACAAATTCAAGACCATAATTATTGCTGAAGGTGCATGATATAGCAAATTGGAAGGCTAGGGATGACACTGAGACCCATGTTAATGATTAAATATATCTTAATTCAGTCATCTTACTTAATTCAACCTTAATACATATAATAAAATAATCACAAAAGGCCCACTAATATCATCAATTATGCTAACATTAGTTACCTATCTTAGAACTACAATTATGGTTAATTCAATACCACTGCTAACATTAAAATCTAATCCTCATATAAGGGGGTAGCAGATTTTTCACTCACAATACCTGGTCCTTTAAAAATAAGTGAAATTATTTCACATTAAAATTTATTTCTCAAACATGAATAAGGCATTGTAGGAGGCACAGTGAAATATAATATATAGCCCATGCTCTCAAGAAGCTTAAAAGTTAACTTAAAAGATAATGCAAAGTTATTAAACATGTTAAGGAAAGAAATTAAAATATTCTGGGTAATATTTAAAATGAGTAGCTTAGACAAGTGCTCTATATATTTAGAGGAAGAAGATATGAACTGAGAAAGTCAGGAAATAATTAGACAGAAGGGTTAGGACCTCAGCTAAGTCTTAAATTTGGGACAATTGGAAAAGGAGGGAAGAAAGATGAAGGAATTTCATGTTAGAGGAATGGTTTGTTAAAAAGTAGAGATCAGTGGACTTATTGAGGTATTTTTAAATGACCAGTTTTTTTTTTAACTTGGAGGATTTGTGCTAAATAATAAAAAATATTAAATCAGAACGGGAAATCAGTGTTAGTCTCAGGAAGAGCTTAAATGTTGTGCTAAAAAAAGTCCTCAGTTGGTTAGGAAACATGACCGTTTTTAAGTTGGAGAATGACATAATAAAAATGAAAAAGATTTTATAAATGGTTTAAAAATGGAATGGTTGGTGAGACTAAAAGATTAGAAACAGAGGGATCAGATATTTTTCAGGTTTCCTCCAGAATCTTTTGAATATTTTAAAAAAACAGGTCTTTGGGGAAGATATTACTGGAGTTTAGATGTGACAAAATATGGGCCTGAACAAGGATGATGGTTAAGGGAATAAAAAAGCAAAGGACTGATCTGAGAGACACTAGGAAAGAAGTTTCAGGATACCATGAAAACAGGATATTGTGACTATGTATGGAACCAAGGAAGTGAGGAGTAAAAGATGACTGACATTTTGGACCTACACAGGTGGGGAAATCATAGTATTACCATTATATGTCCTATACTGAGATTTATAGTTATTCATTCATATAGCATGTAAGCTATACCCATTGTTGGATTACATATAATTTTTAACATTTACTTTCAAGATATTTTATTTTTTTAAATCTAATTGCCATCTCAAGAGATGTGGATTGGGAGGGGACTAAGCTATTCTTTCATATAGCTGAAATTATTGCTTAGCTTTAGTTCTAATGATCAGTGGGATAAAAATATTCTAAAGTTAAAAATGTAAATAAAATTACTGGAAAATGATAAAAACATTTGAGACTTTACAGTTTGTTATAAGAATAAATTCTCCTAATAGATTATAAATTGTCCTTGTTTTACATAAAATTACTCTAATTTGCTTGTCTATCCTCATTTAAAAATCATTAATACAAGCTATCATGTCATATATGTATCCTTAAAATATAATAAAGTTAAACGACTCCAATTTTGACAACTGTTAAAATAAAGAGATATTACTCACATGAAAGGCTCAGCAAAAATCACAAGAGCACAATACTCCAAATTATGTGGAGATTATTTAAAGTGCAAATAAATTTATTTAAAAAGGCTTTATTTATCAAATCTAATGAAAATATTTGTAGATTTATCATGTGCTTCTGAATTGTATATGTGATCCTCTACATTTTTTTCCCTAGGATTTAATCACCATTTGCTGATCAAAGTTTCTAAGAAATATTTTTGCTTGTACACTGCTGCAAATTAACTAGGAGAATATCAAAGAAAAAAATCATATAAACGAAGGTGAATTCTACTTCATTGGCCTTAGTCCTCTTCTGCTTTACCTTCTTTGGACTTTAAATATTGCAGACAACTCTAACCTTCTTCAAACTTTCTCCTCCCTACACATCTCTGAAATTGAACTTTCCTGGTTTTTCTTCATCCACAATAATCCCTCTTTCTCTCTTTTTTTCCCTTTAGGGAAAGGATAAGAGTAAAGAATGACAAAAAGCATTACAGTTTTGGGTAGCAAATCAAATAATGGTTTATGGATCTATTCATTTACTTTTTTTTTTAATATACTCTTTTCAACAACTGGGAAAATTGGGACAGGTAAGCAGAGATGGCTTTGAGATGAGGACACCCTGGTTTTGTTGCCTAATCTATTTTGGGTGTGGTTGCTTGATCTCAAGGGGGACTTAGTTTCTTCATCTATAGAATTAAGGTGATAGAACAGATAATATTTACAATTTTTTCCAGTTTAAAATTTTTCAGTTTGTCTTTCTTGATGGCTGCTTTTCTTCATCTTCTTATATGTCAATATACTTAAGATAGTCCTCTGTCACTTTCTCTTCTCTCTAGTTACCTTACCCTTACCCTTAGCAATCTCATCAAAGTCCATGGATTCAAGTACCATGCCTATGAGTGACTCCCAAATTTCTCTCTTTTCCTGGTTTCTCTTGAAATTCAAGTTGCTTATCAGAAATTTCAGCTGTAGCTCAGTGACACTTTGAATCTATGTTTCCAGGACATCTGAGTGGCAGCAATAACTCTGATTTCCTTTTTTTATTTCTATTTATAGCACCATCATCCCTCTAATTGTTCATATTTAAAATTTTCCCTTACCCTGGTGATTCCCTTACCCCTGGTGGGTGCTGCAGCGATCCCGGAGAGCAGTGATGGCCACAGGTGCATTTATCTTTCCTATTAATTGCTATTAAAATTTAAAAAAAAAGTAATTTCCAGGGGCTAAGTAATTTTTTTTATGGAAAGGGGGTGGTAGACCTAAAAAGTTTGGGAACCACTGTCTTACCCCTTTCCCTAATGTTTCCTCTGCAATTGGTAACTAGGTCTTATCAATCCTTCTTCCTCAATGCCTTTAGTAACTCACTTCTCTTTTATAGCCCTATTTTTACCATCTTAATTCAAATTTCCAATACCTTTTGCAAAATCTATTGCAATAACTTCCTAATTTATCTGTTTTCCTTCTTGGATCCTTTTAATTCATATTTTGTTACCATATTTATCATCTTATAATACTACTATATCAATATCATGCTCACAAATTTAGTCCCTTAAAAAAAAATAAGTCCAAGCTCCTTACCTTGTTTACCTGTTTTAGGTTACAGCACCCTCCATCATGAAACTATTTTCAAGAGAACTCAGCTGAACCCATTTTCCAAGCATTTCCATTTCCATTACTTTCCTCTATGCTTGGAAGGTTCTCCTCAATTTCCATTTTGTGAAGTGCTACCCAACCTTTGTTATTAGAAGTTTCTCAAAGTTCTCATTGCATTCTGTTCTTTTAAAAATGTTTTTTATGATACTTCATTTTATATTATTTATTTGTCTGCATTTTACCACTTGAGATCCTTTTTTTTAAATCCTTACCTTCCATCTTGGAGTCAATACTGTGTATTGGCTCCAAGACAGAAGAGTGGTAAGGGCTAGGCAATGGGGGGTTAAGTGACTCGCCCAGGGTCACACAGCTGGGAAGTGTCTGAGGCCAGATTTGAACCTAGGACCTCCCATCTCTAGGCCTGGCTTTCAATCCATTGAGCTACCCAGCTGCCCCACCACTTGAGATCCTAATGAGTCACTTTGCTTTATTTCATTCCATTTGTGAAATCCTCTCAAATATAGGGTAATACTTTGAACATAGGAGGCATACAATAAATGGTTTCTGAGGACTGATTGTTTTCTAACTCATAACATCTTTAATTGTAGAATCATAAAACTCAATTGTGCAGTCCTAAAAGAGATGAATGCAACAATCAAAATTAGGGTAACCTTTATTAAACTGAAAATGATTGTGCCTAGATTATTCTCTAAAATATTAGAAACTAAAATTATATTAAATATACTCAGGAAATTATATTACACAATCTCAATGGTTCATGTAATAGGCTGTGCCACTCTTGAGTTTAGTGATTATAAAAATAAATGCCAAGGAATTTTCAGGGAAAAAGTTTAACTTTCAACTTTAATAATATTTCATCCTGAGAAGATGAATAGATTATTTGAAAAGGAGGAAAACAAAATAATTTAATTATGTTGAGTTAAAGGATATAATGTTGAAATAGGTTTTCAATAGTGGACCAATCTAACCTTTCTTAAGGACTGGTATAACTAGACTATCACTGATTCTTCCAATATCATTCTAATAATTATAAAGTACATATGATTATTTATGAGTATTACCTAATGTGACTTGCTTATTACCCAGAAAATATAGGACTTCTTGCCCATACATTTATACAACATGTTATGTCAAACATGAAACTCTGTACTATAAATTTGAAGGGTAGCTTTTGACACTTGGAAATGTCGTTTATTTTTATTTATCAATGTGAGACTAGAGTGAATATTTAATCCTATATTATTACATTGTGATATTTTCTGTTGGCATCCAAATATGAGCCTTGTTTTCTCTCTTGTTACTCATTAACTGGGGAGTTATAATTAAACTGAATACTTTGAGTTTGGGGAAAAGAGTCAATTTAACATTGTGTTATTGTCTTGAATTCTGCTATGTATGACCTAGAGTAAGTTACTTTACTTTGTAGTGCCTCAATTTTTGCTTCAATAAAGTGGGACTAATTATAATTATATTACTTGCCTCATGGAATTTATATGAAGATACACTAAAATAATATATTTATTACTGCCATCTAAATATGGAATAGTGTGATAAATTTCCAGATTCAAGAGTCTCTAGATCTAAGCTCACAGATACACTCACTTTCCAGGAAGTTTTAGGTTGGGTGCTTCTCTAATTTCATTCTATGATATACCTGGGAATGGGAAACATAAAGATTTTGATACTATAATTCTATACTGATACTACTGTAGTTTTCTCTTTTCCCTCCATTTTTCTCCTTTAAGGATTATGTTCTTATAAAAAATGGAGGAAGAGGATTATCTTTCTAAATCTGACTAATTCCACAAGTCAGAGACAGTGTTCTTAGATAAAGCCTTTTCACTGGAGAAAACATGTTAAAATAGGCAATAATGCCAAAACTTTGAAATCTGAAAGATCTGGGTTCCAGTTCAGTTTCTGACACGTTCATACTTGCTATGGGGCCACTGGCAAGTGAACATTCTTGTCAGTAACCCAGGCAAAAGCTTAAGACAAACATTAAAAGAGAGTTAGTTAATATGCTTTGGGCACTGAGTTTCCACACTGGGAATTTTACATACCCATGAAATAAACATATAATTCAGCGAAAACTATAAAGCTAGAATTGATCATACTTTTAATATAATTAACAAAAATAATGCTGAATTAAAAGGATTTTTTCATTATGGAACTGTGAATTTTTGAGATCATTTACACCTTGGACACCACAGGTCAGCAGAAGAGTAATTAATGTTAGAGTAATTGGGGAAATGTAACTCTGGCCTGTATGGTTCTAAAGTGAGACAAATGAACAGCAATCAGTCAAAGTCCAAGTTCTTTCAAAGGAAATGCTGTAATGCTTTAAAATGATTGAGGAAAATCATTTGCATGGTACTTTAAAGATTTCGAACTATGAAATGTTTAAAAATCTAAATTTCTGGGAAAGCTTCAAAGTCCTTATCTCCAGATGAATGTATAATTTCTAGATTCTATATATTTCTGTCACGTAATACTATAGGGGTTGACTGAAATATACAAAAGTAACTTGATTTGCTTTCTAGGATGGTAGGCTAGTCCCTCATCTACAGTTATGTGATAATTTTTATATGAAAAAAAGATAAAATATTTACTTGTTTAAAAAAATCCAAGTCTGCCTCAGAGCAAGATGAGTAGATATTCATCGTAAGAATTTAAATACTCAGTGCAAGTAATAAATATAACAAAGCAACTAAATATTCAAATTAGTCATGCTCTTCCATATCAACTCTGTTGGTTACTAATGTTGATTAATAGTTTAAGGCACAATGCCAGTCATAAGCTTAAGGACTTTAATATTTGGTTTTCATGAAGTATAAGAGTTACTGAAGAGCATTAACTTTGATGAAAAAATTTACCATATGATCATGTATGTTCTTTTTATAGGCTACAGTACACATTTTAAAAATAATGTCTAATTAGCTGAACATAAAATAAAGATAGCCAGATAGAATGCCACTAACTTAAAACATATTTGTCCCTCCAGACAAGAATTTTGGGGAAGTCATTAAGAAGTCAGTGGAAATCAGGACACTTCCCTTGGCAGTTCAAATTAACCTCCAGCAACCTTGAAGTAAGAATGGATATTGGGCTCATAAAGGAGAGCTATACTAGTTAACTAAGATTCTGAGAGCCAGCTGAGCAATTAGCAGCTTTGAAGTGTTTGTGTTTGTGTGTGTGTGTGTGTGTGTGTGTGTGTGTGTGTGTGTGTGTGTTTGGGAGATGCACATCAATTTCAAATTATGGATAATAGTTTATATTTATTGTTCTCATAAAAATAATATATGGGTGGCCCCAAACTAGGATGGATTTCGAAGAAGTGAAAAAAATATCAAATGCTAACAATGTTGTATAACTTTTGGCTAAATTTGTAGGTTTTCCTTTATATCGCAGAGTTTATTGATGGCTTTTCTAAATAAAGATTTTGGAAATCACTGTGTATGGGGTCCTTCTTATCACTGTAAATATTTTCTGCCAGTGTCAATTACAATACTTTATTTGATTAATGGTGTAAGATTAACATGGGAGAACCCTATGAGTGTCAAGCTCCAGAGCTATTGCTTCACCTCCATTTATTCAATATTTTTATCAATATCTTGGATGGAAACCTTTATTGAATGCCTGTCACATCTGAAAACAGCATATAAGAGTCTATAATGTGCTAGATGAAAGATATGGAACCCAAAAAAGATTTCAAGAGCCCCAACAAAATTTAATGAAAATAAAAATAACCTCTTACACTTAGATTAGGAAAAAATGAAAGCAATTCAAGATTAGAGTGATATACTTCGATGGAAGATTAAATGAATGAAAAATGAAGGGAAAAGAAAACAATAACCTTAAAGGTGTGAGTCAGCTAAAAGTCCAAGATAAACCAGCAATGCAATATGGCTGCCAGAAAAACAGCTAGAAAACAGATGTTACCAGGGAACATGAATCCAAGAATTCATTTCAGTAAACATTTACTAAGCATACAAGTAGGAAATGTGTATACAAAGGAATTGGATCGGAAGGCTATGTATCAGGAAACAAATTGTTGAGAGAATACATGTAGAGGGCAGGTGTGAGCAGGGAATGAATATGTACACAGCAAATCAGACCTTTGGTCCTTCAAGGGTACAGATGTTCTCTGATCTGATCATATCATCCTATTCCTCTATTCTGGGTACATTACCCATACAGAGCATTTCTTTGTTGATTAGACATGTGTCACTTAATTTGATTAATGATGAAACATTAACCTGGAAAAAAAATCCTTTAGTATCAAGTACCAGGGCTGTTTCTTTACCTCCATTCTATTCAATATTTTTTTATCAATCACTTGGATAAAAATCCCCTTGTTGCTGACAGCTTCTGAGATTTGGGCCTTTGGGAACATCTTAGACTCCCAACCATTAAGGTACATTTACTAAAAAGCATCTACCTTGAGAAGGCTGACAGCATTGCATCCCTAAAACAAAGTTCAGCTAGACTAAAGGCAGCTAGATTTTTTTAAAGTAAGATTAAGTCTATTCTTTTGACTGCTTTAGTCTGCTTGTCCCAATTATATGACTTCTGGTTGGAAAATTCCTTGTAAATTTTTTTTTAAATCACAATGGGATTCCTTGCCCTTAAAAGGTTTCTTTCTGAAATACAACAAAACAAAATAAAACAAAAGTAGTGTGTAGGCTGAATTTCAGAAAATCTATTCACTAGCAGAGACCTCTTTGATTGGCATATAAATGAAATTAAGAAAGAACAAAAGTAAAATTAAAAGGGCAAAGTCATTACCCTCCATTTTACAGATTCAATTCATTGTCTTTATTATGAAAATCTGAGAACCACAATGCCCTTAACTTTTCAACTGTATTTTAACCAACTCAAAATATTCCCAGTTTTCTCCTCTGAAGTATTATGCAGGGAATGAGGTGGATGATAATTTTTTATATATAATTTTTTTATAGTTTTCCCCAATCAGATCTTGTTTAGTCATTCAGTCTTGTCCAAATCTTTCTTACTCATTAGATTATAGGAGGCCAAGCCCTTTAATCCTCTAACATCTCTGGAAGTCTGTCCAAAATGTGCATGCAAGGCACATATGAGATTAGATTAGATTCTAGGTAATGGGACTACATGGCAGTTAAGCAATTAATTGGATAGAGTGCCTGGAGTAAAATCTAACTGAATTCAAATCCAGCCTCAGACATTTATTAGTTGTGTGACCCAGGGCAAGTCATTTAACCCTCTCTGAAGGCAGCAAAATTCTACTCCTGAAAAAGGCAATCATTGGCCATGAGGGAAAGGTGGATGCAAAATGTGTCAGTAACAAGCCCTGATAGGGTGAAGAGATTTATCAAATAGAGAAGGCTCACCTGAAAAAATCCAATAGGGACTCTGCTTTGGGAAAGAAGTGGGGTGAGAGAATATAAGAGGTCTATATCTGAGTTCTACATGAAACAATGTGACATATTGGAAAGAGACATGAACCCAGATTTAGAAAAGATTGTTTCAAATTATAGATCTTCCACTGGTTACCATAAGTCTCTAATCTCTCCAAAATTCATGTTCTTCATACATAAATGAAAATATAAATAATACCTATAGTTCTGACCTCATTAGACCATTTTAGGAGTAAAAGAAGTAATTTATGTGTGTATGAGTGTGTGTGTGTATGCATAAATGAGTCCATACATAAATATATAAATATTTGAACTTTATAAACCCCTAGCCATTATTATTTTATAAAATGTTTGCACATCATTAATATATAGTGAAGATAAGTCAATATTTAGATATAGATCAATTTGCTTATTTTGGTCAAAAGATGATTTTGCTTAAAGAGCAAGTCCAAAACAAACAAACCAACCAAAAACATTTTTCACTATCTTTTTTCTCTACTACAAACAATATGTGTTCTGTTTCTCAATATGACAAACATGGAAATATGTATTGAAAGATAAAACATGTACGACATGCATCATATATTACTACCTTCTTGTGAAGGAGTAAGGGAGAGAGAACTTGGATTGTAAAATATCAGAAAACTATTACTAAAAATTGTATCAACACATAATTTTTTGAAAAAAAAAAGCTAGTCCAAACTTCCCCTGGCTTGAGCAGAGGGCATATCAAGAGCAATATTAGGTGATACAGCTTAAAAAAGGGGATTAAAGCTAGAATCCAACAACTCTATATTTTTAAAAACTACATATTAGTTTTAAAAAAACCAACCACTTTAAAAATCACACGAAAATTTTAAATTATTCTGTAGGCAATTAGTTACAATTAAGGGCTTTTGAGCATAAGAGTAATGAATCATAGCAAATTTGAAGATTACCATGGCAATATTTCATATTGGAGAGGATACAGGTAGAAAACCCAATTAAATTGGGTGAGCTATGTTCTAACAGCAAGAATGAAAAGAAAGGGGCAGATCCAAGAAATAGTTCAGAGCTAAAATCAACACAACTAATTGGATATCAAAGGGAAGGCAGAGAGGTGTGAATGACTCTTAAAAAAATGGCGACTGAGAAAATGTGGATATCTTTAAAAGACAAGAAATATCTGAGGAAATACAGTTTTGGAAGCTTGATATTGGAAATGTTTTTTGAGAAGACATAGAACAAATAGAACTTTCCAATAGGTACTTAGAAATGGTCTGTAGTTTGGTACTGATTATATGAATTTGGAAAACAATAGCATGTAAGAAACTTTTCTTTGAAATATGACAATTTTCAAAATTCCTTTCTAAATAAAATCAAAAGCAGTCAAGAAAGGAGGTAAACAATAATAATGACATGGAAAATACTCAATAGTTATACTAAGGAGAGAAAAATAACTTTTTAATCTATGATACAAAGTAGATGAGAATTAAAAAGAAAGAAGAGAATATTCTTTGGAGGGGCAAGTAGAGGCTACAAGGGGATGAAGAAGCAGGAAAAAAGACATGGAAAAAACAGATAAAAAAGAAGAGAATCAGGTTAATGGCATATTGTAAATGCAAAGGAGAAAAATTTCATGAATAAGGGCATAATTGATAGCATAAAATGGTGGAGATAGATAAAAGAATGAGAACTGAGGTGGGGAAAGTAATTATATTTGAACAATATTTGGACATTGGGAAACTATGATAGACTTTTCACCAAAAAAGATGTCAAAACACCATGGTGTGAGGAGGAGGTAAGGAAGTAAAAATGATAAGTATATGCTACTTTGATTGGAAGCAAGACATTTTGGGGGAGATGAATTTGAATTTAGAATCACTTGAAACTTTAATTCAGAAAGACTTAGATTTAAACTTTATCTCCGGCATATATTTTCTGCCAAGTCCTGGGCAAATCATTAATCTTAAACATATGAAGTAATTCTCTAAATCTCTAAATTTCTAACTTACATGGTTTGGGGGAGTTTCCATATCTGGGAAAAGGAAAACTAATTCTCCCAATCCCCATTGCCAAAAGTTTGTCAATGAATGAAAAGATATATGAGAAGATATGAGCAAATTTGAAATTAATGGGGAACTCAAGGGAGACAAAAGACCATTCTTCCTATGCAGAATGCCCTTATATCTGACTTCAGGAGGCTTTAATATAGGTCCTTAATATAGGTTACACTACTTTTAGATATCTTTAATACTTTAAAAAGTAGAACCACCTCACCTGTTGAATTTCCTTGACCGATTATAGTATTTCCATATTCTGAAATATAGTTAAGCTGTGGTAATTATATAAATAACATTTAACAATTAACCTACACAAGCATCTGTGCATTTTCTCCATTTTTTCTCACAACTATGTTTCATAACGCTTTCTCAAATAAATTATTTTAAAAAACCTGTAAACAATGAGAATACATAATTATATCATTTTATTGGTAAAATAAAGGTATGTGAAAAAAGCAGGAAAAGATGAGGTGCAAAAGAGAAAGTAGCGTTTTCACAAATCTTTTTATCCTCAAACTATGGCGAAAAAATTCAGATTTTACTTATGGTTGTTTGATATTTTAGAAATGTTTATATTGCAAATAATTTCTTAAAAAGACCAAAAAAAATAACATTTTTGGAATTGTATACCTTTGTTGTTGTCCATTCCCCCTACGGCATATAGGGTTCCAACAGTAGATTTCCTTGGTTTAGTTCTTGGGCTTTGCATTAATGTTCTTCTTTCCGGCAGTAGATGGTACTTCATAGCTTCCAGGATCAGTTTTTGACATTCTAAGTCATCTTTAAATAAAGCATGGTTTTCAAGATCAGCCAAAATCTGTAAATAATGAATTATATTTATTATTAATAATGATTTTTGAAAGTAAAAATCATCAATAATTCAAAGAGTAACAAGGATAGTTTATAGTATACAATACTACAATTAAAAAATCTGAGTAAATTACACATTTTTAAATGAAAAGCATAATGATAATTTCATATCTCAATACTAGATTCACTGAGGCTAAGAGAATTTCAGAAGTCACTTGGGCCACCCAATTATTGTGCCAAGAATAAAAATAAAAAGGATAGTGTATGCTATACTTGAATATCCAGGTAGATAGATTAATCAATACCCCTGAATAATTCAAGTATACCAGGAAATATTTATTATGTCTCAACTAAGTCTGTGTTGGTACAATTCAGAGAATGTTTTCCGTCCTTAGTAAAAATGTCACTATCCTTATTACAATTCTTTACAATGTAATTACAATGTAAATTTAAATTACAATGTAATTTAAGATTCTTAATAAACTACTTCATAGCCTCCTCAAGATAGATTGAGAAAGACCTTTGTTAAAATCCAACCCAGTTTTTGATTTTCACTATGACTATTAAACAATCACTAGCCTTTAAAAGAAGATATTACCACCTATAGTTATTTTCTCATATGACAGTTTTCATGCTCAAGGAGATAATGATGGTAAAGTGCTTTGTAACTCTTAAAGTGCTGTATATGACATATGGTTGCATACTGGAACAATCCCATGTCTATGTGAAAATACAGTTGGGCTTGACCTAATAACACATGCAAAAAAATTTGGCCTGCAGGCAATATACTATTAAAAGCTATCAGGACCATTTAGAACACAACTGTTGAACTGGTATATTAAATTCCATCTTTGCAGTGACATTCATCTTTTTCATTATGTTAGCCCAATGAGTTCTTGAACTGGGGACCAGGAATTAAAAATATATATTTTGATAACTACATTTCAATATGATTAGTTTCCTTGGAAATCCTGCATGTTTTAGTTGATGAACTTTAAAACATTATTTTAAGAAGGATTATAGAAGATTAACCACAGGGAGTCTAAGACACAATTAAATACTAATCATGAATTGTCAAATAAATATTTAGACACGTAGCATGGTATTTTGGCAACAGTTGGTCTCAAAGCTAGGAAGACTTGAGTCTAAGACCTACCTCTGACATATACTGACTGAGTGACCATGACCAAATCACTTGATCTATATGTCCTCTAGTCAGCTTTCTAAGATTATAAGTTATTGAGGAGGTATCAATCTAAAATGCTATAGGAGTTTCTACACCCTATTTTGATTTTTGTCCATGATTTTTTCCCATTGGTTCTTGAAAAAAAAGTCTATCCAACACTTTCTTTTTTTCAAACATTTTTGAGATGTTGAGCAATTTGTTATAGATTGTAAATGTGCTATCACATAAAATATATTTCCATATTCATCATGTTGTGGATGAAGGCATATAAAAACATTAATAAAATAAAATGAAAAATAGTATACTTCCATCTGCATTCAGACTCCATCAGTTGTCTTTCTGGAGATGGGCAGCCTTTTTTTTTCATGAATTCTTTTGGATTGTTTTGGATCATTTTATTGCTGAGAATAATGAAGTCACTCACAGTTGTTCCTTGTACAGTATTGCTGTTACTGTGTACAATGTTTGCCTCATTCTTCTCCCTTCACTTTGTATCAGTTCATGTAAGTCTTCTGGTTTTTTTTCTCCTGAAACCATCCTGCTCATCATTTCTTATAGTATAATAGTATTCATATACTATAATTTCTCTCAACCATTCCTCAGTTGATGGTCATCTCTTCAATCTCTAATTTTTTTGCCACCACAAAAAGAGCCACTATAAATATTTTTGTACATATGTCTGTTTTCCTCCATTTTTATTTCTTTGAAATATAGATCTACTAATAGTAGTACAGTAGGTCAAAGGGTATGCAGATTTTATAGCCCTTTGGCCATAATTCCAAATGGCTTTCCAAAAAGACTGAATCAGTTCATGCCTCTATACCAAGAATCCATTAGTATCCCAATTTTTCCACATTCCCTCCAACATTAGTCATTTTACTTTTCTATATTATTAACCAATCAAAATAGGTGTAAGGTGGTAGCTCAGAGTGATTTTAATTTGTATTTCTCTACTACATAGTAATTTAAAACATTTTTATATGACTATTGATAGCTTTGATTTCTTTATCTGAAAACTACTTATTCATATTATTTGACCATTTATCATCTAGGGAATGACATGTGTTCTTATAAATTTAACTCTGTTCTCTTGAATTCCTTAAGGGAGAAACTTGGTTTAATTCTTCCCCTAGCCCCAGTTTGCTGTTTCCTTTTTAATCTTGATTGCACTGGTTTTGTTTGTGGGGGAAAATAATTATACTGTAATCAAAATTATCCATTTTATATTCCCTGGTATTCCTTTAACCTTTTGTGGGGAAATATAGCACTCAGCCTGATTACCTGCTATTCCTCACTATGGCTAAATTAAAAAGCTCTCCTTGAATGATTCTGGATACAATAGTGTATTTCAAAATAATAGTATGCATCAATGTTTACAATTCTGCAATGTAACAATATATGAAATATCTTTGTTAACATAGATCAGAATTGCTTTAATTTTTATTCAATGTAGTTACAGAGTTCCTTTGTCCAAAAAACTAATTACCTTTTTACCAACCTGGTCATATTCATTCTGAAAGAGGCTAGTTTGTGCCTTGGATGACAAAATACAATCTCAATCTCCCTATCTGGGCTATAATTGAAGCCTTTTTTAGCTTAGTAGTAGTTCTCATAATTTTTGTTCCATATGCATGGCCTTCAAGAGCAAAGGAGTCACTTTATAATGAGACATCATTATAAGATTTCTGAGGCAGGGATTTAAAAGAAGTTTAGGCAAAAACACCAGATCAAAATATGGAGAAAGTTAAAAATTAGTTAGAATATTATTTTAGTAAAACAGATATTAAACATAGACAATTATTATCAGAGAAAAAGATGCTGATAAAATATTCTGAGCTCTGATGAAAGAACTGAGTTTGATAAAAACAGTATCTGGAGATTATAATGAAATTAATAGCTTGATAATATCTATAAAAAATGACTACTAGAATATTTGGAATATTTTACTTAAGGATAGGATTGGCAAGAGGAATAGAGGAAACAAAATAAATTAATGATATTACTGAATTTTAAAAAAGAGTTAGAAGCAATGAATATAAAAGCAATGTTTTGAGAGTAAAGAATAAGGAAAAATAATTTAAGAAGTGTTATGCCCTAAAAACTATGAAAAATAAAATGATCTGATCACCACCCTTTACAGAAATTCAATAAGAAATTTTACTCAAAATGTTAAAAATAGAAAAAAAATAGCAAATGCGTAGAATTTATTGTGTATCAGTGGTGGTGAGTTCAAAATTCAATTTGTCCTAACATATGTGTGAAATTTCAACTATAGAACACAATGGCAAGGTGGTTTCATAAGCAATTAATATGGAAGATGTATCTCTACTTCAACTCCAACATTCTAAACTTTTTAATAAAATTCTTGAAAATTTATTTTTCTTTACTTTTATTAATTGTATGTATTCACAAGTGTCCCAGTCCCTCCCAAACTCCTCAAATTACAGAAGGCATCAACAGAGAGAGAAATGTTTTTATACAAATTATGTCATTCATGTTTTTCCACCTTTTAGTTTACTCTCTGGAGGTAACATCTTCAATTTACTCTTCAAGTATTAAATCTTTAGCTGTTTATGATTTTCTCTTGGTTCTACTCATTTCAATATTTATTATCTCAATATTTATTATTTAATTTCAATTATCAAAGTTAGCCTGCTCATTATTTCTTATGACACATTCTATTCCATCACATTTATATGCCATAATTTGTTTAGCCATTCCCCAATTGATGGACATTCCCTCAATTTCCAGTTCTTTGCCATGAAAAAGTAAGCTAGTAAAAATATTTTAAACACACAGGTCCTTTTCCTTTTGACCTAATCTGTTTGGGAAATACACTCAAGAATACTTTTGCTAGGCTTATGGGTATACACAGTTTTATAACTCTCATTAAATAATTCCAAATTGCTCTCCAAAATGTTCGGATCAGTTCACAGTTCCACCAACAGTGTATTAGTGTTTCTAGTTTTCCACATCTTTAGCATTTTTCATTTTGCTCTTTTGTCATTTTAGCCAATATGATGGATGTGATATATCTAAAATTATGAATTTAATACTTTTTCTTAATAAAACATAAATCACTGGAATATGATATATTAAATGGTGATATAGGATAATTTTAAAATCAACTTCTCACTAAAGCATTCTTTTCACAAAGACAAACAGAGTCATTTAAAAATTTATTTGAACTTGAGAAATTTATGGAAGGAAGGGCCCGATTTAAAGCAGTTTAAGGGACTATAAGGAATTTTTCATATGCATGATTATCTTAGGGCAGGTGCTATAGAAGGATTTTTAAAAAATCTTAGTAGGAGGCAACTGGTAGCTCCTTAAAGACATGGTTATGAGAACAACTAAAAAGAAGGGAGGAGAATAAAAGGTTGATTTTGAATTCCATATAAGATTGAGTAAATGAAGACAAAGGAAGGGGTCTTTAGTAGAAGTCATTTTAAGAGAAAGTTTATAATGAGATGATATTTAAAATGTGTTACTTTATTGAGTATTTTATGTGTAACACAGGTAGGAAATTATGAGTATTAACAATAATGAACATTGTATAACCTTATAAAATAATAATTAAAAAAAGATGTCAAACGTAGCAATGATGTACTGGTGAATTCCCTGAAAATAAAGAAAAAAAATCATTGAATGTTTTAAATGCAAAAACAATAAACTTACTGCTAATAAAAACGGGGATTTAATAACCTTACATACCTATTTACTCCACATGGTAGGATTTTTACTAAAAAGTAAAAAATTTTTACTAATTTTTAAAAAAGTAAAAAATTTTTACTAATTTTTAAAAACTTACCATGCTTCAGGTAACTCCAGAAAATTCAGTATTCATAAATAACTTATATTTTTAAAACCTGAATTTGAATTCAAATTTAATAAAAGAAATTTAAAATGGAATTGTATTTTGCTTAAAGGTACAATAGGGAAGAAGGAAATAGCATTAAGCTTCTCTCCATCAAATGACATAGAGATGGAATTTACAAAAGATAAATTAATTGCATAGCAAAAAAAAAGATAAAAAAGTCAATAGTGAGAGATACCCACAATATAATGCAATAAATAAATAAAGCAAAAGACATATAAGAAAGAAAGTATAGATGTAAATATATTTCTGTAGAAATTTGATTTGATAAATGAAGAAACTTGAATAGAAAAGGGGGAAAATATAGCTTTATCTATATTTCAAATATACTTGGATTATACACTTACAATATGGATTATATTTTAATGCACATTAAAATTTATAAGTACATTTGAAAAATCAGAAAATTTAAACAATTTATGGATCAAGATACAATGAAATAAGAATCAATAAACACTAAAGAAAGTATGGAGATACTAAACAATAGCTGTTGAATATCTGAACTAATATAGTGTAATGACTGAAATTCTCTGGATGCTGTGTTTTATATAAGCCTTATGGACTTTCTCACACCATAGAAGGTGGGGTCTCAAGAGAGAGAAGGATGTGAATATGACTGGACAGGCAGCCAGAGTGGGCCAGAGAGAGAACAAAACCTTTTGAGCAACTAAACAGCTAGGCAAGAGAATTGGGCCAGAGGGAGGGTCCAAAGCAAGCAGGTAGGCAGCTGAGCAGGTGAGCTATCAAAGAAAAAGCCTATTTCTGTGGTATAAGCCAATATATACCAATATATATCCATTCTGAAGTCATCATTCTGTTTCTCCCCAGGATATTTCTGATTTAGAATAGTCACACAGGAATTAAAGTCAGAGAATTCAACTCTTTTTCAGCACTTCATCAAAGGAAGAGGAGCATCTCAGGAGGATGACAACATACCCTTTCTTCCTCACCATGAAGCTGGACCACCAAGGCAGCTAGAGCTAATTTAATCAACCAATAGAGTATTTACAAATAAATAAGGAGCTGGTCTCAACCCTGTCTGTAAAAGATCTAGACAAAAGACTAGAAGATCCAATCCAGTTTCATAGCCTGGCAGGGTAGGGGTGGGGGGTGGGCTGGACTGTTTGAGCTTTAAAATCAAATTGTTCTTGGGAGCTAAATGGAGAACCATTTAAAAAACCAATTCATATTAATTTTCCAAAATAAAAATAACAAATTAAATACAGCAAAATGATATATAGGATCTATATATAACCCATGAAATGGAATCAATGTAGTTTTCAAATGAAAATTATTACTTTTGAACACATTAGTAAAAGACAAGAAGAAAAAGAGTTTATATAGAAAAGAACTGATTACATAAACATATAAAAAGCAATCACAAAACAAAATCAGCAGACCTGCCCCAAATAAAAAAAACATTAAAAATTCAATAAATAATTACTTTTTTGAAAAATACCAATTCAATCGATGCCATCAGCATAGGGATAATGCTAGAGACTAGATTTGTGATCTCACTGGTAAATGGAACTACCAGTGGAAGAAATTTCCTTGATTGATATAGGTTGACATCTCTACCACTTATTTTCTCAGGAAATTACCTAGAACACAGATTGTGTGATATCCAGGGAAACACACATCCATTATGTATCAAAAGACAGGATTCAAACAAACCCAGGCATTCCTGACATTAAGATCAGATCTTTATCTACCATGACATGTTGTTTAGTCAGGAAAAAAGGGAGAAATACCAAAACAGAAAGGTTTCTTTTTAGGTTTTTAAGCCCTCCTCAATCCTAATCCTTCCTATTTTCATTCTGGAATTTTCTTACTTCCTTTCACTCTGATCAAGCGACCATGGCCTCTTTATTGTTTGTAACATATAACATAACACTCCATCTTCAGAGTCCAGGTTATTTCTCTGGATTTTCCCTAAATTGAAATCCCCTGCCAGAATGCTCCTCTAGTGGCTCCTCTCACTTTCTTTCAGATTCCACTCAAGACTCAAACTTTCTGAAAAAAGGTCTTTTTGGTCTCCAATCTAATGCCCCTCACTGCAAGTGCCTTCCTCAGATTGCCTCAACACTACCACTTTTTTAACTTACATATATGTTAATATAGTGCTTGTTGACTCCTCCATGAAAATGTGAGCTCTAGAGTGTTTTGGCCAGCTTGACTTATCTTTATCTCTTAATAAATGCCTTTTGTTGACAATAGTGATTATCAAAATTAGAGATAAAAATGATCTCTTATTTGTTTGTCTTATTTTTCCTAAACAGCAGAGATGCTGTCTTGCAACTTGATGGGTTCAGAAGTGTAAGGAAGTAGTTTAAGCTGTTTCCCAGCAGTCTATGGACATTTAAAAGAAAAATCAGTGCTTTTTGGACACAACAGGTGACCCATTGCCCAGAAAGTCAACATAGCTTTATAGCCAGGCATAAATGAAGATGAGGTAGGTTTCTTTGTTGAATACCCATTCCAGGTTATTGCAAAATAAATTTTTATTATATTTTTTGGTCTACAAATGTTTCATTATGTTCAAGTTCTTGGACTAAACAACTGTATTAATCTGATATTGATCTGCCCACAACTCCTTTATACTTCAATATTATTTCCTCCATTAGAAAGTAAAACATTTTTGAGGGAAGAGTGTTTTGCTTTTGTCTTTTCATCACTAGTGCCAAGGAAAATGGCTAGCACAAAGCAGATGCTAAATAAATATTGATTGATGTGTTTTTTTACAAATAGGAAAAGATGGCAATCTACCTAATTTTGCATTTTTCTATCAAGTAAACATGATTTTGATTTGCAAATCTGGTATAGTGAGTTCAAGAAATAAATATTAGGAACTAATAGAATTAATTGGGCAGGTAGTAGATAGAGAACCAGGATTGGAGGGAAAATAACTCATCTTCATAAGTACAGATCTTGCTTCAGACACTTCTAGCTATGTGACCCTAAGATACTCACTTAATCGTGTTCATCTCAGTTTCCTCATCTGTACAATTAGCTGCAGAAGGAAATGGTAAACCACTGTGATATTTTTGTAGAGAAAAACCCCAAATGGGGTCCTAAACAGTCAGACATGACTGAAATGACACAATACTACCACAATAGAATTAATTAAAACATTGGGCCTAGAGTCAGTAAAATATGTGTCCAAATCCAACCTCAGAAACTAATTGGTTGTGTGACTCAGGGCAAGTTATTTTATTTGTTTGCCTCAGTTTCTTTATCAGTAAAATTTTAATAAATTACATTAATATAAAAGGACAGCAAAGTGTGGATAGAGAGATTTAGAGACAAAAATATTTGAGTTCATTTCTTGCTTTTGACAAATGACTCTCAATCTAAGAATATGAATTGCAGAACAGATTAAAATTTGTATTTATAAAGAAAATTTCCTTTCTAGGATTTTTCCCTAATAATGGAAGCTCAGCATTCATTCCTCCTATCTAAAAAGAATAAAAGCCATTAAAATCACAGGATTATATTAATAGATACAAAAAGCTTCTGAAATGTATATAAAAAATGAAAAACATAGAAGTAGAAGGAATTTTCAATTCATTATTTAAATATTTACTCAAAACCAAGACCTGACTCTGTATTTTGGAGAAATATTAGTGACTGCCCCATTTACAACAGGATTTCTAGTGACAATGCTAAGCCACTCACTTTGAAATACATGTTTTAAGGTGATTCTATTCTGATTGGAGAATGACCAAGAGAAAGTTTGGAGAATCTGTTATAATGAGCCAGTTCCATAAACCTTCACATACCTTTTTACCTCTTATTCTAAAAATCATCAGAAAATAAACACCATAACATCATTTGGAAAGGGCATTGTCAGATGGTGGAGTATACCAGAGTAGCTCTGAGTCACCATGAGAATCTTCTCCAATCAATATTAAAATATCACCACAAAATGAATATAGGAGTGAAAGAGTCAATAAGGAGCCTGAGTGCAACAAATTTCAAGAAAAGAAAAACCCAAAAGGTAGGCAGAGAACATCTGGGGCAGGGGAGTGAGAGGGGAGCAGAGGCAGCAGGAGGCTGTAGGAAGGAGTGAAAAGCAAGCCAAGACCCATCAGACCCTACCCCACATCTGCTGTGCAGGTACAGAACTGAAGTCCAAGTCAACAACCAGATCCTGAGATCCTGGCTGGGCAAATAGTGGTACAAGCCAACACACAACCCCTAAAATTTCAAATCTGTGGAGAAGGCAGGAGATCCAGCCCAGGATAGTCTGGGCTCAAGTGAGTTGATTCCTGTGGCCCCAGAGCAAAGCCAGGAATCCCAGTCTGGGCTTTGGAGAAGGACATAGTTCACATTTTAGGGTTGCTGATAGTACTAAGAGGGGCATATATTTTTACCTAAAACTCAGGGCAGAGCTCCAGGACAGGGCAATCAAGGGTGTGCCTAATTAGAACAAATATACAGTAAGACCAAAAACTTATATCTAAGCTGGAGGCTATAATTTAAGTAGTTTCTGACTTGATCAAGATCAAAGTAAGATCAAAAGCTTACAACCAAGGCTAAAGCAAGTCTTTAAACTCTCAGGATCTTGAGGGTCAATTGAATCAGCAGGGGAAGGAGGCTATCAGAGCCCTCAGCCCTCAGACCATCACATGATCCTCTAAGAACTGAAACTGGAAAAAACCTAGAAAATAAGCTGAGAATAACATTAAGGAAGGACTGAAGTTTAAGAGGGAACCCCAACTTCCTAGAAAACAGAGCCTACCTATAATTAGATAGGAAAAATGAGCAAACAACAACAAAAAAAGAATTTTTAAGGAGACAAAAAACAAGGTACAGACACAGAAGAAGGCAATGAAAGCAAAGCAAACACATAAAAGGTCCAAAAATATTAATTGGATACACATTCTGGAAGAGCTCAAAAAGACTCCAAAAACTAATTACAAGAAGCAGAGGGAAAGTGCGGAAGAAAAATGAAAGTGAGGCAAACAGAAATGGGCCAGTTGAAAAAGAAGAACCAAAAACTGACAGAGGAAAATCAGGCCTTAAAAATTAGAATTCACCATCTAGAAATTAATGATTTCATGAGAAATTAAGAAACGATAAAACAGAACCAAAGGAATGAAAAAAACAGAGGAAAACATGAAATATCTTATTGAAAAAACAACTGACATAGAAAATAGATATAGGAGAGACAATTTGAGAATTATTAGACTACCTGCAAGAAATGATCAAGAAAAAAAACCTATTTTACGAAATTATCAAAGAAAACTGCCGAGAGATCTTCAAACAAGAAATAAATTTGAAATTGAATGAATTCACAGATCACCTCCAGAAAGAAATCTTCAAATGACAACTTCCAGGAATGTAATAGCCAAATTCAAGAACCACTAATCCAAGGAGAAAATACTTCAAACAACCAGAAAGAAAGAATTCAAATATCACGAGGCTTCAATCAGGATCACTCAGGACCTAGCGACTTTTACATTAAAGGATTGGAAGGCATGAATATGATATCCAGGAAGGTAAAAGATTTGGATTTATAACCCAGAGTCACATATCTGTTGTGAGCCATAGAGAATTAACATAAAATGTGAATCCTATCAGATCCAGATATAGCTGATGGTTGTAACTACTCTATAACTCCTTTCATCAATAAAAGTTTTTGCTCTATAGTAAATCACTTCAATTTAAAAGAAAAGAGTGAATATGTGGGAGGCCAATAAGAGATATAGCCTCAAGTGGATAGAAATCCAAGACACCTCTTTTGACCCCTTTTGTGATCCATACCTTTTCTTGTTGAAAGACATTGTGGCCTTGTTGGAAAACTTTGGGTTCCTAGCAAGCCAACAGTCAAAAGGTTAACATTCTCTCCTTTGGTCAGAAATACAACTGTTTTTGTTTCAAAAGTAGTTCAGACAGCCAAGGCCAAATCTAGACAAAACCTCCTCCAGTGGGGGCTATTCGTCCCTGAGAATGTACTCCCAGACTTAGCTTACTGATAATGGGCCAGCCAAAATTCAGCCTTGGCCTTATTATTTTGAAGACAATGAGATTTTTTGTGTGTTTTGATATGACATAATTTGTAATTTCTGTGCAACTGCAAACTTTCTTTCTGCTTTCATGTATAATGGGTTTTGTATACATTATATAATAAAATCCAAAGCTCATTGCCTAAACAGCAAAACTGAGTTTATTCTTTCAGGGGAAAAAATGGACATTCAATATGATAGAAGACTTCTATGCTTTCCTGAGGAATAAACCAGATGTAAACAAAAAAATTTGAAGTCCAAATGTGAGACATTAGAGAAGCCCAAAAAGGTAAATAAGAAAGAGAACATATAAGAGACTCATTAAAATAAAAATGTTTATATGTCTACATGGAAAAAGGATATCTATAATTCTCAAAAATTACTCTTAGCAGTAGAGAAGATAGAAGGAATTTACTCAGAAAAAGAGTGGGGAAGTAAGCTGATTATGATGATATATGATCGTGATGGCAAACCTATGACACGTGTGTCAGCACTGACATGTATAGCCATTTTCAATGACATGCAACCTCATACGGCCGTGTACAGAGAAGTATGGGGCCACATGCCAAGGATGAAACATTTGATTTAATGTAGTGTAGACACTCTGTGCACTATAGGTGACAATTCTACCTATATCAATTTACCTATTTTGTTTTATTTAATAGTTATATATTATAATTTTACATTTTTGTTATTTAAACTATAAATATAATAAATTAGGTTTGTTTGTTTGTTTTTCTCAAAGTGACACATCATCCAAGTTATGCTTGGTTTTTTGGCAAATTTTTACACACCAATCTCAAAAGGTTGCCCATTACTGATATATGATGATTGATGTGTATGTAAATGTGGTAAAATTAAACAATATGTGTATATGATTTCATATGTATGTATATGAATGACATGTAAAAAAATCAAGGGGTTAAAAAGGGTTGCACTTAGAGAAAAGGGAAGGGAGTGATAGAATGGGGTAAATTATATAACATAAGGAGGCAAGAAAAATCATTACAGAAAGGGGAGGATAAAGGTGGTGACAGGAAATACTTAAACTTTACTTTCATCATAACTGGCTCAGAGAAGGTAAAACAAGTATACTCAGTGGAGTATAGAATTTGATCTTACTCTACAGAGAAGTAAAAGGGGAATAAGACAAGGAAAGGGGGTGGTTGGAGAAAGGGGAAGTGGGGGGGGTGACAAAAAGCAAAATACTGGTGAGGAAGAACAGAGTGAAAGGGAATAGAGCAGGATCTAAAGGGGATAATATGATGGAGGCCAATACACAATTAGTAATCATGAGACTGAATGTGAATGGGATGAAATCACTATATCTTGCTTACAAGAAATACATTTGAGGCAGGGTGGCACACACAGATTCAAGGTAAAAGGCAGGAGCAGAATTTATTATGCATCATCTAAAGCAGTGGTTCCCAAACTTTTTTGGCCTACCACCCCCTTTCCAGAAAAATATTACTTAGTACCCCTGGGAATTAATTTTTTTTTATTTTAATAGCAATTAATAGGAAAGATAAATGCACCAGTGGCCATCACTGCCTCCCTGGATTGCTGCAGCAGTCACCAGGGGGCAGTGGCACCCACTTTGGGAATCACTGATCTAAAGTAAAACTAACAGTGGTAGCTATCATGATACCAGACAAAGCTAAAGTAAAAGAGAGATAAGGTAGAAAATTACATTTTGTTAACTGGAAAAACCTCCAGGAACTGATGCAGAATGAAATGAGCAGAACAAAGAGAACATTATACACAGAAAGTGAAACATAGTGAAACAACAAATGTAAGGAATTCTGCTACTACAAGACAATGGACATATGAGAAAGAATGTTGTCCACATCAAGAGAAAGAACTGTAGGAGTAGAAAAATAGAAGAAAAACAAGTGATTTATGATTTGTTTATATGTATATATGATTTGGGGGTTTGTTTTCAAAAGATTGCTCAATTTAAAAATGAATAATATGGAAATAGGTATAAGTGATAAAATTTGTATAACTCAGTGAAAGTGTTTATGGGATTGGGGAGGGGGATGTTAGAGGGGAAGGAAAGAAAATGAAATTTGTAAACGTGGAAAAATAGTTTTAAAATTTAAAATAAAAAAAGGACATTGTCAGTCAATTGTGCCATGGGTCCTTTTTCCATCTCTATAACATTACAAAACAAAACTTTCTTTGGTGGTCATAATTTTTCCATATATGCTCTCTCCTCTGTTAGACTGTAAGTAATTCATGTGTAGTACTTTTCTTTTCTTTTCTTTTCTTTTTTTCTGTCCTTTTCTTTTTGCTTTTCTTTACACACTTCTATTGCTAGTGTATAGCAAAGTGCTTGACATATCTTTTTTTTTCTCATTTTTCATTCTTTCATTCATAAGGCAATGTTATCTATTCTCTTATAGAGTGTGCTTACCTGAACTAAGCTGAGCATTTTCTGCAAGCTAACAGATTCAATGAAGAGTTTTACTGCCTCAAGATTTTTAGATTAGAGGCTGAAGTCTTTGAATTTGATTTTGAGTAAATGCACTGATAGAAGTTCAGAAAGTGTTACTTTAAAGAATGAATCATTATTAATTGAGTTTATTGATTGTTGATAGCTGTTAGGTAAAACTCATTTTACCTGCTTAAGAAATTGAAGGTAGCTGTTTACTATTATCTAACAATGAAAAGAAAGAGGATAGATTTTCTTGGCTAACTTAAGGCAATGGAATTGTAAGATCCATTGAAATGCAAGTTCAAACCCAGCTAGTTAGATAAAAGGAATAAGTATGTTTAATAAGATTCAAATGAACTTTCCTTAAAAAAAAGAGCTTTAATCTGGTTCAAATAATTGATACTAGTAGTGAATGAGCTTAATTCCCTTTGGTTTTGTGGTTATGCTAGAAAAAGACATACAATGAGTCAAGACTAGGATTCCCAGTGTGCCAGACACATCATAAAGAGCATTGTCTTAATATTTATAAGTTATTTTTTTCAGATGAGGAGACTGAGTTGTGTCTTGCCCAGGGTTACACATATAATAAGTGTCTGAGGCCAGATTTAAACTCAGGTCTTCTTGACTTCAAGCCCTGAACTTTACCCAACATACTACCTTACTGCCCATTAACATCACTCATTACCTCCTAACAAAATCCCTTCTGGTATGGTCAAGGATATGAGATTAAGGTCTGGTTACAGGAAGGTTAGATTCTTCCTTGTGTAAAAATGAATCCACTAATTATCTTTATTTGCTGGATGAAGCTGTGTGAGACTGGCCGAATAAAGACACAGAATGCCTTAAAAGTTAGCAATCCTGCAGCATGACCAGGAATAATTTCCACAGTTCAGTGACAGTGGAAATCATCTCATACCAGCTCTCTTAGCCCTTGCCTTAGGATAATTGGGTGACCTTGGTCACACAAGAATATTCTGTTTGTCACCAAAAAACAAAAAACAAAAAACAAAAAACACCACCTTTCTGATCAGCAGACTATCTCTGTCAGTTTGACTTATTTTTGAATTGATTAACTATTATCTGATCTTGATGAGCACCTGCTGATTCTAGTTCAGTGTCCCATTTTATTTCAAAGCCTAGGAACCCAATAACCTCACATTTGCTTATCTTCTTAGAAAATTTATCACACTCCAAAATATGTAACAAGCAACCTTCTTGTCCTTGCTGCTACTACCGCTCTTGAGCCTGGAAATCCATCATACCCCTTCCTGGAACTCTCTACCCCTGTCTCTGCCCTTTTCAATACCTTTTTCCTCCCCTTTTTGTTAGAATTATAAATATTCAGCTGCTTGCTGTCTAAAATTTTTGACATTTTGCCATTAGCCTACATTTTCCCACATGTTCCTATAAGTCTTTGCTTAATAAAGAGTATCTTGATTTTAAAGGCTTTGTATCTTTTGAATGCTCTTCCCTATAAGGAAAGAGAGACTTCTCTCTCAAAGGGCTGGTGAAGTATCCATTGGGTAATCTCCCTCTTGAGGACAGGCCCTACAAGGGTCTGTGTTTTGCACAGTACTCCTTGAGTGTCCTCCCATTCAGTGGAAGAGGTACCCAAGTTCTATAGAGGTCATGCCTCAGTTTACAGTCATGATGGTCTGTTGATATATCATTTTAGTTAGGAAGATAAAATGCTAGCAAGCTAATCCCACATACAGATTCAACATTACACGTCAGGGAAAAAATAAAGATAAACCTGAATCTAAACTATCATGCTTTAGATGAGAGCTAAAGTCGTAAACATAGAATCAATGATCACATGTATATAGTATAATGGAATTCAAATTGATTTTCTGATACATTTGACTTTAAATCTTTGGGGGACTCTTTTCTACTCTTGTATATTAATTATAATAAAATAATAAAATACTTTTTATTAAAATAAAATTTTCATTAAAATGTAGGATATGACATGATAAAAGCCTTTGGCCTTATACTTTTGAGCATAGACAATTATGTTATTAAGTTTGGAAATATTTACAACCCTCTTTTTATAGTATGGCTCTCTCCTTTGAAATACAAATTAGAAAGAAAACATTTTAGGCTTAAATGATCCCAAATAAAATTATTTTAAAATATGCCTAAAAATCTCTATTAAAAACAACAACCATTTTTTAAAGATTGCATTGCGCTTTTCTTGTTATCATTTATCTAACACTTTACCAGAAATGAAATCTGGGGAAAAAAAAACAAATGTAATATTTTCTGACTTTATAAGAATTCATGCTAATGTACTGCATTTTATCTATTAATTTGTCAACTCAAAGTAGAAGAATGAGGGTGCACTTTCTTAGGTGAAACATAAATCAATTCATTTCAAATCAAAAGTAAAGCATAATATCATACTTTTTTTTTGCTATGTACATTTTAAAGGCACAGTAAACAATATTAATCCATGGATATTTAGAAATAGATGACTCAATATCTCTGGTCAGAGAATATATATTTTCTTGAAAAATAAAACATCATGGTATCTCAGGATTATAACTTCCACATAGTTTGCACTCAAATAAACATTTGTGGAATAAACAATGATCCAAATGAGATCCAAATATATACTGAATATATTTTATAGTACCAAATCATTGGGAATCATTGTAGTTATACTTTTCATTGATTAATATATTTAACATTAGGAAATGCCATGGCAAGATTTTCATTTGTCTTCTCTCATATCATGGTTTTTATTTTTCTAATGTAAAAATAGTTGACATTTGGTGAAGTGAATAGCAAGAAAGTCTCAAAATCAGGAAGACCTGAATTTATATCCTATATTTGATATATATTAATCGAGTTGTGTTTTCCTTATGTCCCTTAGTTTCTTAATGTTCAAGTCACCCTTCTAAGTTTATGAATTATAGAAAATCTGAACTAGTAGGGGGTGTTAGCTCATCCATAACCAAAAGTTTTTGTCTCTATTACTTGAAAGGTTAACTCTGACTTTCCATTCCCAAAATGGTATAGAAGTGGGGTGGGTCCCATTGTTCTTGGCCACATATAGCTTACAGTCTAAAGACACCAGACCTCTAAGGACGATATTCTACTAGAATTAGAAGTGAAGCTATAAACAAAACCTTCACCAGGTGTTTTGCTTTATTTTGTGTTTTTAAGGATAGGAAGATTCTAAACATGGTATCAGGGAAAAAGCCAAAAGAAGACAAGGCTAAAAATTAGAGAGAAAGAGAGTGGCTTATAGGTTAAGTTCCTTGAGAAGACAGAAAGAGATGTGATAGAGCACAGAGAGAGCATTAGAGTTTGACTTCAGTCTATTTTAGGGTTACTTCTTTCTGAGACTAAGAGACAAAAACATTACAGATAAAATAGGTGAAACTATAGAGGAGTTCTGAAGCGTGGAACATGTGGCAAGATGTGTGACTTCTTCCAGGAATAGTGAGCACCTTGAAAGTCAATCAAAAAAGGTTGATGAGAAAGGGTTGGGTTTGGGTTCTAGCAAGCATGAGGGCACTAGGACCAGGGATTTTAGGAGTTGTGAGGCAAGGACATTTAGAGGTGAACTAGTCAATTGGACTTGAGACTGTGAAGAGAGGAAAGTGAGTCCATAGAATGGGGGCTTGAGTGTAAAATAAGAAAATATATGGGGACCAATAATTTTTGTGAAGCAGATGGAGAGGTGGAAAACTGGAAAAGTGTGATCAGAATCGAAGATTTCAGAGATAAAGATAATGGATGCCATGTAGATATGGGTGTCTGTGAGAGCTAATATATCCCTGTGGATAGGTGAGGTAGAATGAAATTATAGGTTATGAGAGTTAATGTGACTGATAAATTAAAAGAGCAAGATGTTTGAGTGAAATTAATATATTTAGGAGAGTTCCCAAAGAACTTTGAGTTAAGACCATGAAGATCTCAATTTGAATATCTAGTCTTCTATATACTAGTTGTAGGGCCTCGTGGAAAGGTCAAGTCCTAAAATCTACAATCCTAGTAAATCACTGTATAAAGAAGAGACAAAAGATCTGTGGAATAGAGAATCTTTCTCAGGAAGAACTGATCTCATCCCATTTCTTAATTTTTCACCTTTCTTAGGTACTTAGCTGTTTAGTTATCTATCTCTAGATATTCATAAAACAGTACACCACTTCCCCCTATGAGATTTTAAGTTCCTTGAAGGCAGGAAACAAGTTTGTTTCACTCACTGAAAACTGGAGAATTGGGGGTGGGAGGTGGGGAACTTTTTGCAAGGAGGCTCTAAATAAATGCTTAATTGCTTACTTTTGCCTTGGAATATTTATTAAAAGGAAAATAAATAAAGTCAAGACAAACTAGAACCAAGAACTAAATATTAAGTTCCTCTATTTGCATCATCTTCAGTGTTCATAGATATTAAAAATATTTCTACCTTTATAACCAAAGATTGTCGAAACTAATTTCTTTAGCTTTATTTGAGAATCTCAAATACTTTTCTTTTTTTTTTTGCTGTAACATAAGGGATAATAAAATCTATTCATAAAATTTAAATGTATAAAACTAAATTGATTTTTACTGGAAGAGACAGTCCTTAGAAGAAAACTGACAGTTTTATAACCTTTCAAGAAATCTTCTAAATTAAAAAAATAGATAAAATGAATGATGAAATATTACCATATGCCATATGCTACCAGACAAAAGATAGTAAATCAATATCTCAAAAGATATAACAATATTCATATGAGTCTGGATTCCATTTTTCTTCCCTTTTAAAATTTTTTATTAAATTATTTCCACAATGTGTTCCAGAAGGGAAGACAATAATGCAAATGAATTCTATAGTGCTGAGTTAAATATTTTTAGTGTTCAATAGGTAGAGGCCCTTAGGACAGGGGAGAATTCAAGGATCATAGGCTTTAGTAACAGAGAATTTGGAAGCACATAAGCAGGGGTATACTCTTTCAGAAAGGAATCATGCCAGGACTTGAAGCATAATTTTCACTATTTTGTACTTTTTTAGGAAATTTGGAAAAAGAATATGGTACATATAATTGCCAGTGACTCCTGGAAATTTTGAGATACTAATTAAATTTAACTCTTTTTTTCTTAAACCTTCTGAGTTTTTGTTTTAAAATGGTTAATCAGAATAAGTTACCCCTTGGCAAATGTTTGCATGGACTTTTGGGGCATACAGTCTCAGGACTTTATCCAGATGACCAATGGGACAGAGGTTTTCTACCTGAAATGTAGAATCTGCATTTGGCTTCATAAAATAAAGACTTCTAGACATTATAAAAATCAAAGGATTGTAAGATATTTGTAGTGGAACTGGAATAAGGTACTTGATCTGAAGTCAGAGAGTCTTTGGTGGCAAATACTATCTCTCAGATTTATTAACTGGGTAACCACAGGCAATTAATTTCATTTAACTTTTCCCAGGTCATTTCCGCAATTATAATGGATGGATAATAAAACCTGAAGTACCTTGCCTACATACTTTTCAGGATTGTTGTGATATTGGAGGTGATATTGTATCTATAATGTTTCTAAAGAGCTTTGAGAGATTGAGCTGGTTCTTCTATTATCAAGCAGGACTATATCTAAGCCATACTAAAGTGAAGATTTCAAAAAACATATTGTAAAAAAAGCAATCTACTAGTATTCTAACCATTCCCATCTCTCATTGTGAAATAGTTCCAGTGCTATATTGGAGCATTTATAAAGTAATATGTAATACTGGCATGTTTAAATTTCTATTACAGCCCACTGAAATATTTCTGGGAAAATATTTGAAGGAAAAAAGGAAAAATCTAAGAAATGGAACAAGTCGATCACTTTTATTTGGAATAAAGAAACAACTGAATCTCTTGCAGTGAACAACAACTGGCTAAATTGGCAGTGGAAATTGATAAGAATAATGACATCATCAAAGCAACTACAGCTTATAAAATAAGCCCAACTCAAAGTTCTTTCTAGGGATAACTGTTCTGGGTTTTATGTCACTAAAATTTATACCTGAATTTTATTTCCTCAAGACAAGCTTCCTATAATATAGTTTATTAAAAGACAGCAGATGTCCATAAGTAAAATAAATGAACTAATGAATGAAAGTGTTCATTTCTCTAGCATGATCAACATCTCACACCTGAACTAGTAGGATAACCCCTAAATGTTCATTTGGCTTTCAGTCTCTTTTCTCTCCAATCAAGCTGGCGTCTTGATCCCAAAATTAGCTTTCTTAATTTTGGCATTTACTGAAATTTATCTAAAAGCACCTAATCAATACAAAATTAAAATATCTCTGGAATACAATTTCCCATTTTTGGTCCCATTTTGTCTTCCTAATATGGTCTGTCACAACCCCCAAAGATTCTGTAGATGGGTGTATATCTTCTGTGTTAAATAAAAAATTCTACACTTATTTCAACTATAAGTTGACTTTTCTTATACTAATTTTTCCTCACTCTAGCATGAATTTTCTGCTTCCCTTCACCTAGCTAAATCCTATCTGACCTCAAGGCACAGATTATGAGATGCTGGTTCCCAAGAGGCATTATCACCTTGGAAAGAGGTCTCTAAGGGAGATCCTCAGGGATCTATGCATCATTCTTATCTCTTTAATGTTTGCTTTATGTCAATGATGCATGCATGGCAATCCTAAAAAATTAGAAAATGACACAAAGCCTGGAGGGATACTCACAGGAAGATAACAAAGCTTGAGAGAAGCATATTGAAGGTATTTTTGTAATGAAAAGCTTCCTTAAAATTATAGTTACTCAGAATAGGACAGTCTCCTTCATAAGTATGTCTGTCCAACAAAATGTACTTTGTTGTGCTTGTTTTCATCTTTTGGTGACTGAGACTGAAATCTAGTAGTGGGAGAAGGAGGATTTTTTACCTTCACACTCCTGCATTTTAAACTTGCTCTTTGTGTTGCTGTTTGGGAGTTAGGGGGGAGGGTGTGTTGTGTGGCAGGCATGAAATTCCCCAGTGATGGGAATCAGGAGCCAGAAGGCATATAGTACTCTTGCCAGCTGTTATAGTCACCAATCTGTAGGAAGGGAGTTCAGGAGTGATAGATATAACTACTCATTAAGATATAGATCTAGAAAATCTGATTCACCAATGTCACTGAATTGTGTGACCATGGTTAAAGTTTAGTTTTGTTTCATTCTTATCTCAGTGACCTTCAAGCTAAAGCCTAAAAATTTGTCTGACTATTAGTGCAAGGTATTATTTGGGCAGGATCTTAATTTCCTTTTAATAATGGAACAAGCTGGGAGAATTTTAATCACCACATATTTGCAGATTTCCAGCTTTCTTCAGATTTACTCTGATCAAAGCCCAACATACCTCTTTTGATCATTGTCAGTGGAATAAGCTCCTGTGAAAACATCAAGGTGGTTGAGTCTTGCAAGTCAATAAGGGATTAAAAAAATTCTCACAAGCAAAGCTATCTCCATTGGGTATGCTTATTCTGTAGTTTATAGTGCTGGGACATAAAGGGGAATTTCCCAAGTGGACCTTTACTGTGTAGCAACTTCAATAAAATGACATTCATTGAAATGCTTGGGAGGATTAAGTATCAAAGATCTTCATAATTAAAAATTAAAGATTATTAATTATTGTAAGTAACCACTATGATGGTCACTAGTTACAGAAATAGGTTTGTTTAAAAAAATTGCTACCTTCCAGGGGAAGGTTTGTCCAAGGCTAAAGACTGCCTTTTGATAATGTGATATTGTATTCTCCCCCAATTATGTGTAATAACAATTTTAACCTAGATTTTCTGAAATTCTGAGATCCAAATTGTTTCCCTCCCCACTCTTTGATATGATAAACAATTTCATCTAGGTTATACATGTATGATCATGCAAAACGTATTTCCATATTGGTCATATTGTGAGAGAAATTCACATAAAATCAAAACTCAAAGTGCCTTTTGTAGAGCTTAACAGAATATGTTATTTTCCTTCCAAATCCAGACTTGCTTGAGTTCATTTCTCAAATTCAGTGAAGCCAAAAAAGAAAAGGTCTATGGACCATTCGTCTTTGTATGGTGTAATACTTAGGATGTTAATAGCAGTTCATAACTAATTGTTGAATGTTAAATGAATGAATGAATGCATGCTATAAACATTGTTTTCCACACCATCCCCTCTAGAATAAAAGTATTTTTATGCTCTGCTTCCCTATCTCCCACTTGGTAAGACCTATGAGGTCATCTTTATGGAAATTTCCTGCACTGATCAGCAACTGGTTCGTAATTTATAGTTTTAGAAAGCAGTCAGTGGCACCAAGAGGTTAAGTGATTTGCCTGTGGTCACGCAGACAGGATTGTCAGAGATGGGACTTGAATCTATAACTTCCTAAGGCCAAAACCTGCTTTCTATCCATTACCCTCTCAACCTCTGCACACCCTTTCTTGAGTGAAAAGAATATCCTTTGCTCCTTTCTCCCTCAAGCTAATTTAGGTAAATGGTAGCCACCTGAGAGCATGCCTATCCTAGGGGAAGTATTCTTAATGGGGTTTCAGTAAAATTTAATGGATTTCCCTTGCTGTTGGGGAAGAAATACATCTCTACTTTTACTAACCTTTAATTAAAATTTAGCATTTCTTCCAAGTATTTAAACATTTCTGACAGAGTCCATAGTTTTCATCAGAATAGGAAGGAGGTCACAATACACACAAACAAAAATTATGAATCCCTGTCCTAGATCTCTAATGATAGAGTTGCATCTAGAAATGGGGAATTAAGTAGGTTTAAAACCAGGCAGATGTTGACAGCTTTGAGCTTGTTGAATAAGCCCAACCAAATCCTAATGGAAAGTAATTGGGCTATAAATGAAACCCTGTGTAATTTCTTGGATAAATGAGGCATACCCTAATAAAGAGGATACTCATGTCTTAGAAGAAGAAAAGGTATATGTAGAACTTTTAATAAATGGAAATAATCAGTCAACAAGCATTCATTAAGTACTAATTATATGCCAGACACTGTGGTAAGTGATGGGTTATCAAGAAAGGAAAAATAAACAAAATAAGGCAAACAAAAAATCCAGATTCCACCCTCAAGGAATGTGAACGAGGGAGTCAATATATAAATAATTAGTACATAAAATACATAGAGAGAAGATGAAAGGTAATCTGAAAGAAAATGACATTTTTAGCAAGCTGGGTTGGGGGAGGGATCAGAAAGGTTTCTGGAAGAGGATGATCTTTTATAGGAATCTTGAAGAAAAGAAAGCAGGGGAATTTAAAAGGTAGGGTTGATGAGGGGAAGAGCATTCCAGGCATCCAACAAAAATCAGTGTAAAGGTCAAAAGATGGGAGATCTGGTGTAAGAGTTCCAGGAATTGTTAGTAGGCAAATTTAGCTGGACTGCAGAGTTCCTTAGGTAAGATACAAATAGGCTGAAAATATAGGAAGTAACTAATCCAGGTCTTGTGACTTTATAAGAGAATAGATAACACTACTAGGTCTTGTTCTGGGTTGGCTTTACCCAAATTTTATTGGATATTTATACTTAGCTAATAATATAAATCTCAAGTAAATTGCCTATCAGTTTGTATGTATACTGTGTGTATATACTTCTGTTTGAAATCCATGTAATGTAGGACCTAATATGAGACTGACAATTAATATCTTTCAATTTCCTTAACTCCATTAGCCTATAAAATCAGTCTTCCTTGCTCACCCAGTTATCCCATACTACTTGTGTGCAGGCAGGGGCTGTTTTCACTTTCTTTTTTCATCCACATTGCTTAACTTAGTGCCTGGTTCATAAATGTTTAAAAATTTGTTAATTGACTAATTAATAGTTATAACAGTATAAAGAGAAAGGGTCCTGGATGATTTGACCTTGTCTTTTCTTTCATTGATATAGTTATAAAATTTAGTAACAGACAGTGCTATTCATAGTTTGCCCAGAGATAACAGGATTTAAAATCATTTTTAGCACATTAAAATATTATCATCTGAATTCTGGGAATGGGGAGAGAAACCAAATCTTGCTTTTCTCTTACATTAGCTATCACTAGCAGCCACAACTGTGCTATTTCTATGCTTTTAACCTCCAATATTCCCCTACTCTGATTAACTAATTAATCAACAAATGTTCCATGTGCCAGACATTATGCAAAATTTTTGGAATACAAAGTATGAATTAGATAGCCTATGCTTGCCCTTAAAGAATGAGTATTCTCTACCATCTGCTTTCAGAGAAAGAACTGGTAAAGTCTGAATGCAGATCAAAACCTACTTAATAGTATGTTTCTCTTTCTTCTTTTTCTTTTCCTTTCTTTTTTGTTTGTTTGAGATCTCTTCCACAAAATGACCATTATGGAAAAATGTTTTATATTTTTGCACATGTAAAATCTATTACTTATAGATTACTTAAGTATCTCAAGGAGGGGAGAAGGGTGGGAGAGAGTGAAAGAGAGAAGGAAGGAGGGAAATAATTGGGAACTAATTTTTTTTAATGAATTATAGTTTTTTACATGTAACTGGGGTAAATATATATATATGTATATATATATATTTAAAAGAGTATGCATTCTTTCAAAGGTGATATCATACACATCCAAACTATGAACAAAATACATATAAAATCAATATGGTCTGACTTTGTAGGTAAGGCACTAGAAACTAAGGTGAATAGAAAAGCCTCCCTGTAGAAGCTGAGCAGAATTTTGAAGGAAACTAGGGATTCTAAAATGTAGTAAAGATATTCCTACATGAAGACTACTTGAGGAGATAAAGGGTGAGAAGTAGGAAGTTATGTATGAGGAATGGGAATGGCAAGGGGAAAAAAAGTTTGGATGGAATTTGGGAGTACATGAAGAAAATGAATAATAGTGCAAAAATTAAGTAGTAATATACCATCTTTTCATTTCTTTCTCATTTCAAGATTCTTTTTTAATTCCCCCAATCTTGGACCATGGTCACCAGAATTTCCAGTCTCTTTATCACCCTTGCTCTGGACCTACTTTTCTCCCTTCACAGATTTTACCATTTGTTATTCAATTTAGCTACAATTTATTTCTATTCAGGTCTCCCTGTGTTTCCCACTGTTCAAACTCTGCCTCTTCTCAAACCTTGATTCTCTCCTTCAATTTTGCCTCCACTACTCCTACTAAAGGTAGAAAGAAATCAGTTACTAACTGATGATGATTTGGCTTATTACTAAGTGAATTGATTTAATCTTAACTGGGTCCTCACTTTTCGGGTCATTTGCTGTTCAGTTTTTTAAGTCATGTCTGATTCTTCATAACCCCACTGTGTTTTTCTTGGCAAAAATGTTGGAAATATTTGCCATTTTCTTGTATAACTCATTTGCAGATGAATAAACAAAAGCAAACCAGAGTTGGACATCTAGTAAATGTCAGAATGCAGATATGAACTTGGGTCTTCCTGTCTTGGTGCTTTCTTCATTGTGCCACCTAGATGTTCCTCACTACTCCATTAGCACCCCCTTATTCTTTGATACTTAACTCTTTTCATTTGCCTCAACATCAATTCCAAATCCATTTTTCAAAGCTTCTAATACTATCCTTCTCCCCTACCTCTCTCAAGAGATCATAGAACCATGGATTTTTAGCACTTAAAAAAGATCTAAGAAATTAGTCAGTCCCATTTTCTCATTTTGTGTTTTATATTGCCCAGTTTGACTGCTAACCAACCACATTTCTGTGTGAAAGTTAGGAATTTAAACCAAGATTTCCAGGAGATTGATAAAAGCAGTAGCTTCAGCTACATTTATTTTTATTCTTACTTTTGCCCCATTTGTTATTTGCATAGCAGTCCCAAAACTATTCTGTTGCTTTTTACTACTTTTATGATAAAATATAAACTTCTTAAGCATTCATCAAAGTCCCTTTGCAATATCACTGACCAATTTTTCTAACCTTATTTCATATTGAGAGGCCTGGAAGAGTAGTGCATAAGAGTAGGACTCTGAGTCAGTTCCTTCAACATTGGTAATTTACAACTATTATTTCATTTGACAATTTTCTGGGTGTAAGCTAAAACCTTAAAGCTATTTTAATTTGCATTTTTCTAATACTTTGTGATTTGGAGCAATCTTTCCTAAAGTTGTTAATGGTTTGCAATTCTTTTGAGAACTGTTTCTTTGATAAACTACAGCTCTCTATATATTGATACCACATATATCAGACTGTTAGAAATATTTTTGTAAAGAATTTTCCCAGTTCAGTTCTCTTTATCCTATCAGTACTGATTTTCATTATGCAAAACCTTTTCAATTTCATGGAATCAAATTTTTCTGTTATATATTTTGTGATCTTCTCTATCCCATGTATGGTTAACAGTTCTCACCCTAGCGAAAGCTATGAAAGCTACTTTCAACCATTTTCTTCCTTTTAAAATAATGTGACCTTTTATGTTTAGATTGCATATTTATTGGGAACTCTTTGTAGAATATGGGATTCTGCTTATCCAAACATTTATTGCCATACTGTTTTTTAATGTCTTTTTTCTAGTCTTAGAGTTCAATGGTTTTTGATTTCTGTTTTATCCAGTATGTCCTAAAAATACAGTTTTCATTTTTTTAAGTAACATAGGACTTCATCTTTATGAACCTCAGTACCTTTTCATGTAAAATGTAGCTATTGATTAGATGATTTCCAAGATTTCTTCCAGCTCTATAGTAATGCTATTCTTTCGCTAAACTACGTAATTAATGATTTATCATTTGTTTATATGGGTATGATTTGAGGTTTTGGTTTCAAAAATATTCAATTACAAAAATGAATAATATGAACATAGATTTTGAGTAATAATATATGTCTAACCCGGTGGAAAAAATAAAATGAGGAATTATCAATGGATAATCTGTATACTCCACTGATATTTTTGGCAATGTCAAGAGAAAGTGAAGAAGGCCACACTTCCCCTAAAGCAAGCTTAATAAGAGGACACAAAGAAAGCTTGCAAAGGATGGGCAAAGATGGATTGGCTATGCTCTCTGTCATTGGAGAACATAAACAAATTGATGAAATCATATATTTATTTGTATATAAACATATTTATAAATTAATCTTATATTCAATAAGATCATTATTAATTATTGAGTCAATACCATATATATGCAATGAATATATATTATCTTTTTTGAATGTTTTCACATTTAAGCATCTTGTCTCCTTTTCTATGAGACAAATAGTAGTATTATATAAAATTTCACATTCTCCCCAGAAACTAGGGAATCTACACTCATATCATTGTAGCATCTCTGAGCCTTGTTTTTTTTTTTCTGAGAAGTTTAGACTATACGAGTCTTATAATCTCTCCTCTATGACCTTAGAGATCCATATTCAAGTTTTTCCCTATTTAATATCTTTGTATCATTTTTGTCCAGATGAATGATGTATTATATGTTCAATTTTCTAGGACAACTAAAGGTCAAGAGCCAGAGTAATATACTGGATAAAGAGATGGCCTAGAAATCCTGGGTTCAAATTATTTCCAAAATATATTGACTATGTCACTCTGGACAAGACATTTAACCTCTCATAATCTCTATTAGGGGTATTAAGATGGTGCAGTGGATACAGCCTGGACCTGGAGTCAGGAATATCTGAGTTCAAATCTGACCTCATGCACTTACTAGCTATATGACCCTGGGGAAGTCACTTAATTTCTATTTGCCTTAGTTTCTCATCTATAAAATGGGGACACACTGAAGAAGGAAATGCCAAATTACTCTAGTACCTCTACTAAGAAAAACTTGGATTGCATAGAGTAAAATGAAACAACTGAACAACAACAACACCTTTCTTAACCTAGACAACTTTCTAAGGCAAAAAAAAATGTCAAAGAAGGTGCTGTTCTGAAGTGGTACAATGAGTTTTCTGAGTCTTATGACATTAACCTATAGTTTCTTAACATTGTATTTTTAAGATTTTAAAACAATTTTTATTACTCCAATGTAAGTAGATTTTCGTAAATTTTTTTTAAAATTAGAGTATTTCATTAGCACTTCTTTCCAAGGAATTAAATCATACTATGGATATTGTTTTTACGTTAACTGGTCCTCTGATATAATTTGGTGAAGTTATATATTTAAACATTATTATTTTATAAAAATTAATGTCTGTTCATACTGTAAGGTGCATTCTGTTAGGTGTCCATTTATTTAATTAACTAATTTTTATTTTTTACCAATTACACATAATAATAAATTTCCACTTAAGTTTTCTTAAGTTATAAGATCCAAATTGTCTCCCTCCTGAATCCCAGAGCTGACAAGCAATTCATTTTGGGTTTTACATTATTATCATGCAAAACATTTTTCTATATTGTTCATTTTAGTAAGTGAATAATCTTATGAAACCCAAACACCAAAACATACACACAAATAAGCAACATATATCAACTTAATTGAATATGATATGAGATATTTTTTGAAAATTCTTACCATCAATATTTAATTAGCTTGCATATCTAATTAGACTAACATGTCTAGATTAACAGGTCATATTAGAAGGAATTCTGATAAAAGTGGGTTATCAATGTAAAGAATAGTCAAAAAGAAATACATCTGAGTAAAAGGCAAATAATGGGCTATGTTTTCTTTCACCTATGTTCTTGTGTTGATTCATCTACATCCCCCAAAACACAACTTCTCCCATTATAAAAATCTCTCTTTTCACTGAAGATGTCTATAGACTATATTTGCCACTACTGAATTTCTCTTTTTTTATATTAAGCCACTTTTTCTAACTTCCTAAGCTTTCACATTTCTTAAAATAGTAACTTCCTTCACCTAATAATTGAATTCCCACTTGACTTAGAATACACAAATTTGGGGAATATCCATTTACATTTCAATGATAAGAATACATTTACCTGTAACTGAATCATGCATACATATTTTCTTGTCTTTTTTGACATATCTGTAAAGATGTATAATCATGAATAAAACTGGAATAACAAAAACAGGTAAAAGAATGGAAGGATTGATGATGCATGATACAGGTTAACAATGGACTAAGCATGATGAGATTCAAGGAAATAAACACTGACAGAATGGGATCAAGGGGTGGGAGGACTTCAGGAGAGTTGAAGCAGCACAGTCTTGGACCTGTTGTCTATTCTGGATTCTTCAGGACATTCCAGATTTAATCTTCCAAATAAAATACATTTTGAGCATCTAGTGCCCAGGAGAGTTCTCATAGACGAGATCAAACATCTAGTATATTTCCAGATGATAACTATTAAATAAAGGACAGGAATGCAAGAAAAACATGAAGACTATTTGTCAGGAGGGATATATAATTGGTTCAAAAAAAAGCAAGCATGGAAATTGTCCACTACCCAAAGTATGTAATAGCTACTTTTCTTAGATTCCATAATCTGTATTAATTTACAATATTGGAATCTTGTCAGGAATCTGTCCACTTCCTCTATCTTCAGCTCAATTTATTTCCATGACTTTAATTGCCCCCAATTATCTGCCTGTAGTGGGAACAAAACCCTAACTCTTATGCAAGTTAGGCTAGTTTTTCATTAAATGGTATTGCTATGAGGACATTTGAGGCTGTCTCTGATGTTTGGCTGATAAAATTCAGGCTCTCTTGAATCAACTTAGTGAGTACTCAATGGAAGGTCACCCATCCTTCTGCTCTGGGTAAGTAAAACTCATTTTAGTAACTGTGGAATGACTGCCAAGTTCTGATTTGTCGAACAAAACTAGGAAGAGATTGGCCTGGGTCAGGCCCAGCTCACAATATTTATCTCTACTTTTAACTTCCCTAAGTAACTACAAACCTCTGAAAACATTACCACTTCCTTCATACTGTTGTATCTTTTTTCAGTTTCCAAGACCCTAACTCTATCTACTTCTATGGTATCTATCCTCCTGCCTAATATAAATTTCTTTGTAGTTTCACAATTCAGAATTAACCTTCAATAATATAAGAATTTTGATTCCCATGGTTCTTGGTATAAACTGACTAAACATATCAATTGATAACTCAAATTCTAACATAGGAAAAGTGATCTTAATACATTTAGAAAAGAGGTAATAAGCAATACATGCCTTTTGTATTTAGTGAGTAGCATTCTCTCATTTTTCATTTTAGAAGACTGATTTTTTCTAAAGTATTATTGACACATTCATTAGATTCATCAATCAGAAACTGAAATAGACACATAAAGTCAATAAATAGTTATCATGCACTCGATATATGCAAAGCACTATTGGAAGATATAGATAGACACACACACCAGCATGTGCCTGAGAGAGAGAGAGAGAGAGAGAGAGAGAGAGAGAGGCAGAGAGAGAGAGAGAGAGAGACAGAGAGAGAGAGAGAGAGAGGCAGAGAGAGATTAAGTGTGTGAGTGAATGAAGAGGGACATAATGATATTGGAGATAAAGAACTGACCAGAAAGGGAAGATCTGGATGCAAATCCTCTCTCTGACATATTCTGGCTGTTGACTTCAAGTAAGTGATATAACCCTTCAGCACTATAGATAGTTCCCTAAGCCTGAGTTTCAGAGAAGGAACACTGACCTGCACTGATAGGGAAAAAAAAAACAACATGAAAGTTCTCTACCTTGATGTAATGACGGGTCCAATCTTTAACTACAGGTACAAAACTATATTATGTCATGTACATGTGGTCTTCTCTGATAGAATATAAGTTCCTTGGGGTCAGGGACAGTTTCTCTTTTCTCTTCATATTCCTAGCATCTGGCACTCTGCCTGACACATATCTATCTATATGATTAGCATAAGTGATGAAAGGAAAATTGTGTCAGGAATGATATGTTTATTTTATTGTTGATCGATTTTCAGTCCTCATTCTATCTTTAGAAGCATAAAGTTATCTCATTGCTGACAGTTTTTCCTTTCATGATTCATACTAATCATGTGGTTAGAGACAAACTGATCCCACTGGAGTTTGGGCTTAAGAAGGTCATAAGTGGATCTCCTGTAGCAAAATGTGCAATAAGTAAAAGAATTAGAATGGAGCTACTGATTTTTCTTAGGAAATAGAAGTAAAGTTAAAGTAGCAACATAAGAATAAAAATAAAAATAAACAGCTGATCCCCCCCTTTTTTTTTCTCTGTAAAGGTAAACACATTTCCTGAAATTCCTTTCAGATGATTTTATTTATTACTTTATTTGGGATAATCTTAGAAGCTCACTGGAAATGTTCTAAAATTTTAATAGCTCATATTTTTTTTCTCATGTAGTCTCTATGGCTTTCAGGTCTCTACTTAGATATTTCTTTGACTCAGAATAAAAGAAACAGAAAAAGCTCTAGTTGGTTTGAACCCTATTGCCATGCTTGAGCACCAGTCACTTATTAAGACTGCAGTTTTATATTTTGCCAGTCATTGTTCCCTCAGGGCACACATGGGAAAGATGTGTAGCATGTCACTTACTGTTTTACAAAATCAGCACTAAGCCTGAGTAAGATGTAGTTAGTGTATTGGCTTTCTTCAGCCAAATACTACTTAAAGTCAAATACAATCATTAGGAAGATACTTTGCTTCTACCCTAACTCCTCCAGGCTCATTTCACATTTTTTTCCCTTCATGTACTCTTTGGTCTAGCTAAACTGCCCCTCTAGTAGAGTTTCCCTGAATTAGAATTCTATCCCCTGCTTCCATGCCTTTGTACCGTTTTCCCTTTTTTTTTAAGATCCTTTACTTTACTCAATCCTCACAAATTTATTTTCTTCCTTAAGGAAACCTTTACTGACTTCCCCAGTATTTTGTATCTTCACCCTTTACAAATTATATTATATTTATTTTTCTTTTTTAAATGTTGTATATACTGAGCATATAAACACCTTGAAGGAATATTTTTTCATATTCTCTTTTTGTCTGTGTATCCAGCACACTGCTTGCATACTGTAGGAGAAGATTAATAATTGCTTCTGTAATGAATCAAAATGCAAAATAAAACCACTCTGAAATATCATCAGACCTATCAAATTGGCTAAAATGATAAAATGGCAAAATGGCAAATGTTGGAAGGGATGGGCAAATACAGGGACACTAATACACTACTGGTGGAACTCTGAACTTACTCACTAATTTTGGAGAACAATCCAAAAAAAGTGTTATAAAACTAAGTATGGGGCAGAGCCAAGATAGCAACTTAGTAGCAGGGAAAGCTCAAACCACTCTGACAATCCTTCCAAACCAGTTTTTTTTAAGTGCCTCAAAATGACAGAAATAAAAAAACAACAGCAAGATAGAGTGATGGGGGCTCTCTTTCTAAACATAACTTGAAGGGCAGACAGATAGAGTTGATTTTCACATGATTTTCATAGGATAAAGGAGGAAGGAAATCAAAACTGCGGACAGAGGAATGCTGGCCAAGTACTCCCTACGTACTGTGCCAGGTTCCAATCCTGGATATAGGTCAACTTCAGGATTCATGAACCCTGCCTACACCACCAACAACAGAGTAGTTCGGATCCCAGACCCCATACCCACACATTGAAGTCTGAGGCACTGGCAGCAGCCCACATTGAGGCCTCAAAATCCATAGCCCTAAGCCCTTTCAAGCCTGTGCCATGGTGAAGCCCTTAATGCCAGTGCAAAATAGCTCAGAATCCTGAGACCTGCAAGCCATAAATAAAGGAAATAGAATCAGAAGCTTTGAAAATCCCCAGTTCACCAGAAAAAAATCTAGAAAAATGAGCAAGCAACCAAAGAAATACCTAAACCTAGAAAATGTGTATGGAGATAAAGAGCAAAGCACAGAATCAATAGGAGAAGGTGAGATTCATGCAACCACATGCAAAACTTCAAAGAAAAATTGGAATTAGTTTCAGGCTCTGGAAGAAATCAAAAAGGAATTCAAAAATCAAATATGAAAGGTTAAAAATGGAAAAAATAAATGAAAGTAATGCAAAAAGAAAATAACTTAAGCAAAATTGGTCCAATGGAAAATGAGGCACAAAAAATGAAGAAAAGAATTTATTAAAAAACAGAATTTACCAATGGAAAAAGAGGGGAAAATTGTGTATATCTTTTAACATGGCAATACCATTATTATTCCTAAGGTGATAAGGGAAAAAAAGAAAAGATCCTATATGTTCTAAAATAGTTTTAGCAGTTCTCTTTGAAGTGAAAAAGAATGAGAAATTAAGGGATGCACATCAATTGGGGAATGGCCAAACAAATTGTGGCATATGATTGCAGTGGAATACTGCTGTGCTAATGAACAAGTTAATTTAAAAAAAAACATGGAAAGACCTACCTAGATGAAGTTATGAAGTGTGAAGTGAGCAAAACCAAGAGGAAATTATGGAATAAAATATTGTTTTATATAGCAGTATTGGAATAAAAATATGGTAGAAGAATGACTTGTGTATGTCCACATTCTGAGAAAAACTGATAAACATAAATAAGCAAGACATTGTTATAACAATAAAAATACACACACACATATATATATAGACACACATACACACACACACACACATATATATATATGTATATATATCTTTTTGTCAAAAAATGCCTTTTCTAATGGGGAAAGAAAAGGGATGGAGAGAGTTCCCTCAGTATTCTAATGTAACAAATAATTAAAATTCATTCATTATAATTCCATTTCATAATTGTCTCTCCTGATAGATTTTAAGGGCAAGGGGTAATGACTTTTGAAAGAAATTTTTAAGCTCCTACTCTAAGCAAAGGACTGTGATAAGTACTAGACATAAAATTTAAGTAATCAAAACAACTCCTGTCCTTAAGAAGTTTATAGTCTAAGAGAATAAAATGGTATATTAGGAACTGCACATTTAGGGATATTTTAGAGGGGAGGGAGTTGGAAATGTCCTAGAAGTGACTTGGAGGTTTGGTTCCCAATAAGATTAGTAAAAATTCACCTAGCAGAGCTTAGGGAACCAAGTAATAGTTTTTTTGGGGGTGGAGGTAGGGCAGCTTGAGTGGAAGCAATATAGACTAGAAATGGCCAGAATTTATCTTCTATCACTCAGAACCTAACATGACAGTTTGCACATAGTAGACCCTTAATGATTCTTGAATTGTTTAATTTAATGTCATTCTGAAGGAAAGCCATTGCAATAGACCTAAGAATTCTGGAAACCACTGAAATTAGTAGAACCAGTCCAATATGCCAAAATCAGAGTTGATATAATTCACTCCTATATCAAACTATACCACAAATATAATACGTATGCAACTCATCACTTAAACATCATGATTCTCAAGATAATATTTAATTTAACACACTTCATTATGTACTATTAGCATTGTTTATTCACAAAAACAAGCAAGTCATAGAAGATAGAATTTAGAGAGAAAACTCTGGGCCAGAGTCTTGGGGACAAGCTGGGTGGTGAGTATGGACATGACCCAACAAAGAAGACTGAGAAGGAGAAGAGAAGTGGAGTAGATATTGAGAAATTAAGAGATAATTGACCCCAGTAACTAATATCATAAAAAGATGTTTTGCTTGCGTTTGAAGGTCACAAACCAGATTAGAAAAAGCTGCTGAGTAGGGATGGAGAGGAAGCAGAGGAAATGGGTTTTAGGAAATTTTTCTCTAGATGTTTGGCTATGAAAGAGAAGAGAAAATGGTAGGAAATCTTAGAATCAAGTGAGAATTTTGTGTTTGGTCATTTATTTTTAAGAGTGCTAGGTATGTGAGCTTGCTTGTATGTGGGGGAAAAAGGAACCAGGAGCTAAAAAAGTTTAATAAAAAAAAACTGAATGAGGAAATATTCAGGGGGGTAATCTGCTAGAGGAAGGATATAAATAGTAGGGTTGCTATTGGAAAGAAAAAGGACCACTTCATCAGAGAATAAAGCAAAAGAGGTAAGAATGGATAAATGATGTGGAGTATTGATATATTGAGAAATTATTAAAAGTGGCAGCCAACCTGGGAACAAAGAAAGAAGAACAAATTCAATTTATCACTTTGCAGACTTTGTAAAACATTGAACTTATACATAAATCCTCCATAGAGATGTTATTCATATCAATTAAACATATGATTGGATTGAGAGGATTGCCAAAAAAGGTACCATCTGATATTCTTTTGAAGATGAGTGACCTTTAGCTTTAAAATGCGCATTTCAACCAACACATATTAGAAGTCACATCACAAATAAAAATTGCTTCCGTCAACTAAAGGGTACTTTATAGCATACAAACAAATGATTAAGTGCCTTTTGAGACAAGCCATTATGGGCATTAAAAAAAAACTAGAAGAGATAGTTACTGACCTCAAGAAGTTAAAATACTAGTTGAGGAGACTAAATATATCTACCAAGAATGAAAAAAAGAGAAACATATGTGTGTATGCATGTGTGAATATACATGTGTGTCTGTATATAATTCTGAGAAAAGGGGAAAAAGTTTGTTACGTGACAGTCTTTTTAGCCATATTCTCATGTAGTTAAAAGTATGCCTTTTTCAAATAGAAAGAATATAACACATTTGCATTTAAGCAATAGATGATTCATCAAATGCTCATCTTTTTGTGGAAGTCCAAACTATTATTTGATGATATCTAATTAAAAGAATACATGCTTACCTACACTCTCTCTTTTCTTACAAAAAATACTTTCTAAATGTATACTTTCTAAATGGACTTTAGCAGCAATGTAATATGATAAGGAAGTACTTAATTAGAGCTAAAGGAATATAATATGGTAGATTGCCATCTACCTTCAATCTGGCAATAAAATGATGGGACTTGCTTATGATTATGTCAGGTTTTTATTCTCTCTGTATGATCCCTTTCAAATGTAGAGTTCCTATTGAGCTGGGATTTTATTTGTATAAATATTATATTAAAATATTCAAATTACAACACTACACATCTTCTCATGGTTTATAATTCTTGTTTATGTTTCCTTACAAATCTTAAATTATATACATATATATGTATATACATATATATATATAAAATACAGTGTTCCACTCAGATCCTCATTATAGGGTCTCTCATTTTTGCTTTATATAAAACCCACCCCCTTTTCTAGTGACAAATGACCTCAATAATTTTATTATTATGTAACTTATTTTAATATTAAAGAGGAGAAACAAGAAAGAAGTCAATAAGAATGAACTCAATTTTAATTTAAGAGAATTGAGTTTCTAACTCTTTATACACTATGTCTCTGGAGAAATAATGGCATATTTACTTTTAATAACCAAATATATTCTACTTTAAAATACTATGTTCTGTGTAAATGCATGTAGTCTTCTTAAAATTAAGTACTGGGGTGATGTTATAAAAATAATAAAGATAACTTGCAGCAATTAAAAGGGAAATGAAATAGAAGAGGATGAAAGTTATAAAATAGAAAGAAGGTAGTCAGGAATTTGGAACAATTCAAGAAAAAGGAAAGTTGTCTGGTGGGACATGTGAAGTATTAAATTGGGGGTGGGGGGCAAGAGTTTGCTCAAAAGCCAGTACACAGTTTATTAAATGCAAAATACTTAGTTCATTATTAGGAAATATGGATAGAAAAGAGGAAAGAGGAAAATGCATTTTAGGGGTTCAAAATCTCCATTTATACATATACCTATATAGATCCACATTATATATATATATATATATATATATATATATATATATATTCTCATATATCTATATTTAAATCTACACACCAGATTGTACAATAGTGGAATGGAGAGGCAAAGTACCAACTCATTCTACTCCCTGGGAAACTCAACTCTTCAGAGCGTGAGTCTATGGATACCACACATTTTCAGATGTATAGGCAAATTATCTTAATATCATGATGCTAACAGTCTGTGAAGTTGTTGTGTGTCTCATGCTGAACCATGATGAAGAAGAACACAGGAACACCAGACAGATAACAAATTCAAAGAAATAAACACAAATATGGCACATGAATTAGAAAAACAATTGAGTGGGAAAAGGGTACATGACCCTCATTATCTGTCACTTTCTATTCATCTAATGTATCTCGGATAACTTAAATGTCTATGGAGGGTTGGAGCACTGGGTTGCATCAAATACAAGCATATTTTTGGTGAAAGTGTTTTTACTTTAATGACCTGAATAATGGTTTCAGTTCTTCAGGGTAGTTTTTAGTAAAAGATACTAAAAATTCCTCTGGAAATTATCTAATGTACATTAGGCATGGGAGAAAGAGAAAAATTTGAATCAAGTAGATTCAAATGGGAAAATTCAATAATGGTCATGACAAGAGGAATACACACACATACACACATTTACATACAGATAAGCACATATGTTTATATATACACATATATAACTTTACATATATATATGACATTAAAATTGAGGACTAAAAGCTTTAACAAGTATTAGAAAATAGGAACAAAAAGATTTTCAGCAAATGTGCAGAATGAAATCATATAAGGTTATTGCTGAATAACTTTGAGGCCACAGGTTCCTCTCATTTTACATGTGAAGAGACTGAGGCTCCAGGGATGTATTAGTTTAATATCATACTGGAACTGAGTGGTAGGGCTGAAACTAGAATGTGAATTAATTTACTTCTGACCTAGTGATTTTTCCATTATGCCACAGAAGTAGCAGATGTTACAAGAACCTGAGATGAGAGGAAAAAAAGAAATGATTGGTCAATGATAAGGAGAGGACAGTGTTGACTAAAGGCTGTAAGGTTCAAAGAATCTTTTCCTTTCTTATTTCTAACCTCAAACACTGGCCCAGTTGGCTTTCATTATTCTTCAATATCTTCTAAACTAATAACTACTCCTATGCCCTAGGGCAAGTCAGATGAATCCTTCTTGTGCCTTAGATTACAATCTCCTCACTTTACAAATGAACAGACTAAGGCACAGAAGCTATAAAATTGACCAAAGTTACACGGAGAGAAAGCAGCAGAAGTGGGAATCAAACCTGTTATCCTATTCTGAATATAGGGTTCTTTTCATTTATCTAGTTGACTTAATATAAAAGTTTTATGAAATAAGGGGGTGGTATATAACTTTTAAGGTATTTTCCTAGTCGAAATCCTATAAACTCTTTATTTAGAAGAGTAATTATCGAATCCAAGGGAAAATAATTATCCAATTTCAGAAGCAATGGAATCACTCTTTACCAAAAATTTCTTACCATGTAGGCTTTCTCATCAATGGTATTTCAAGTAATTGAATTCTTACAGGATAGATTTTATCACAGGAAAAGTGAGGTGCTTGACATATAGAAGTGGTTGATAATTTTTTATTAAATTTTGAAATCTTGGTCCAAACCAGCTCTAATAATGTTTCATTATTCATTTGCCCAAATTTAATTTTAAATAAATCATTATTCCAATATTAAAGGCTGCTTTTTATGTACATGAAAATATTTGTTAAATCTTAGAGTAGCTATTATTAATTTTATTTATATTTTCAATTTCTCCTGAAATTCTCAATATTGTTTTAAAAGATCATATATAAAAAAGATGGAGAAAACATATATACAATACATTCTCTATCCTGATTCAACACTTTTACAGCCTTCAAATCTTAAACATATTTAATTGGTTATATATTCTTGTAAAAATTCCATATTGAGTTTTAATAAAATTTTGTCATGCATGGAGTTCTGAAATTCTCCCTAGATCTCAATTTCCTGAATAAGCAGCTGCATCTAGTATCTAGCATTTCCACCCAATTTAAAATATATAATGCCTTTTATATCCTTTGGGAATTCTACCAACATGTATTCACAACAAGAATAAAGAATCCATAAAATGAGATTACATTATAACATATGCATTTTGGACAAAACTGGATTGCTTTGAAAGAGAGAATAAATATTGTTCTACTGCTACTGTTTAGGGAATCTCCTGCCAGAGACAAATTTGCAGTTTTGCTGGACTCCCAAGGCTAGTTTTTTGGGGTTGAAGTGTTTCATATTAAATTTTTTAAAATACTTCGGAGGGTGGAGCTAAGATGGCCATAGAATAGCAGGAACTTTCTAAATCTCCTTCCTATCAATCAACAATAAAGGGACAACACTACATTTATCAAAGCAAGAGCTGATCACCCCTCCCCCATACCACTTACCTTGTCAGGATCAGAGTGAGGGCTGGAGGATTCTCTAAATTCTCTGGGACTGACTAAGATTTACTTCTGAGGGCAATGCAAGGTCTTGAGAATGAGAGTTGGTAACAGAGGCTTATGAGCAAGGAGCTTGGGCAGCAGAGGGTAGATATTGAGCAGAAACAAGACTGTCCACAGCAAAGGCAGCAGAGACTGGGAAAACAGCCTCAGGGCAAAACATTTTAAAGTACACCACACAAAGAACTTCCTGGAAGATACTACTAATGAAAAGCCCTGAGAGACAGAAGCTAGGAAAGCAATGTCCACCAACATTCAGGGACTGCTATCCACAACTAGAAAAAGACATAAGTAGCAAAAAAAGCTTTTGACATTGGATAATTTCTATGGAGAAAAAGAGCAAAATATAGAAACAACAACAGAGAGTGACAAACAAGGAAATATCTAAAATTTCTAAAAAAAAAAAGAAAATTGGCCACAAACTCTTAAGGAACTCAAAAAAGGAGTTCAAGAAACAAGTAAGAAATATAGAAGAAAAATAGGAAGAAAAGTGGGGAAAAGAAATGAAAATAATAAAAAAAATAACAGTTTAAAAGACAAAATTGCCCAAATGGAAAGAGAGGTACAGAAATCGAATGAAGTAATAAGCAAATTGGAGACCATAATTGACCTGCTACAAGCCATGAAGAGCAGGACAGACCAAACCAAAAAGGAAAATCAAAAGATCATAGCTGAAAATCAGTCTTTAATGATTAGACTTGGGCACATAGAAGCTAATGATCTCAAAAGACAGAAAAAAATTAATAAAGCAAAGCCAAAAGAAAGATAAAATATCGCAACATGAAATACCTAATTGAAAACACAACTGACCAAGACAACAGATCCAGAAGAGATAATTTAAGAATTATTGGTCTACCTGAAAGCTTGGAAAAAAATAAAAGTCTTGACATCATACTACAAGAAATTATCCAAGAAAACTGCCCTGATATTTTTGAACAAGATGGCAAAATAATCATTGAGAATCCATAGATCACCCCCTACATTAAATTCTCAAAAGCCAACCCCAGGAATATAAAAGCCAAATTCAGGAGGTTCCAAGCCAAGGAAAAATATTGCAGGCAGCCAGAAAGAGACAATTCAGATATCAAAGAGTACTAGTCAGAATTACAGAAGATCTCCACTAAAAGACTACAAAGCTTGGAATATGAAAATCAGGAAGACACGAGAATTGGATCTACAAGCAAGAATCACCCAACCATCAAAACTGAGTATATACTTTCAGGGGAAAATATAGGCATTTAACAAAACAGAAGATTTCTAAGTGATCCTAAAGAAAAGACCAGAATTAAATGGAAAATTTGATGTTCAAATACAAAATTCAAGAGAACCATAAAAAGGTAAACAAGAAAGAGGGGGGGAAATTAAGGGCTTCAGAAAGGTTAAATTGATTATATTTTTATATGGAAAAATGATATCTATAACTCTTAGAATTGTTTTCATTATAATAGTAGATAAAAATTATTCATAGGCAGAGGTGAATATTGAAGATGAAATGAAATAATATTTAAGATGAAATGAAAAAAGGGGAGATAGAGGATGACACTAAGAGAAACTTGAAGAAGAAAAATAGGATAAATTATACCACATGAAGAGGTGTGTGGGGAAGGGAGGAGAATACAATTATAAGAAGGAGAGGAAGAGAGTGGTAATAGGTAATACTTAAATCTTACTCCCTTACTCACAGTGGAATTAGTTTTGAGAGGAAAGGATAGCCAGATCTTTTGGGGTATAGAATTCTATCTTACCCTACCAGGAAGTAGAAAGGGAATAATGAAGGAGTGGGGAGGGGAGTATTAAAAGGAAGGGAAAAGTAGGTGGGGACAATTACTAGACCTTCCAGAAAAAAATAAGAAGGGAATAAGAAAGGAGTGTGTGGGAAGGAAAGTAAAATAAGGGTGGGAAAAATGTGGACTAATTAAAATCAAAATACCTATGCAGAAGGAAATAGTGAAAGAAGGAAGGGCAGGACTAAAAGAGGAAATCAAAAGGATAGTGAATACATAAGCAGTAATCATAATTCTGAAAGTGAATCGGATGAATTTACCCACAAAACAGGAGATAGTAGAGTGGATTAGAAACCAAAATCCTACTATATATTGTCCACAAGAAATGCATGAGGCAGGTAGACACACACAGGTTTAAGGTAAGAGGCTAGAGTAAAATTTATTGGGCAACAACTAAGAAAAAGAAGGCAGGAGTCTCAAACATGATATCTGACAAAGCCAAAGTAAAAAATAGACCTGATTAAAAAAAATAAGGAAGGTAACTACATCCTGATAAAAGGCAATATGGACAATAAAGGAATAGCAGTACTCAACATGTATGCACCAAATGATATGGCATCCAGATTTTTAAAGGACAAACTATTAGGGCTTAAGGAGGAAATAGATAGTAAAACTATACTAGTGGGTGACCTGAACCTTCCTCTATCAGATGTAGATAAATCAAACAAAATAAATAAACAAGAAAGAAGTAAGAGATGTGAATAAATTCTTAGGAAAATTAAGAGTTATTAAGTATGTGGAAAAATAAATAGGAAAGAAAAATAATACACCTTCTTTTCAGAAGCACATGGTACATTCACAAAAATTGACCATGTACTAGGGCATAAAAATATTGCAGAGAAATGGTAAAAAGCAGAAATAATATCCCAAATAAAAAATTAATTGAGAATTTAATAATATGATTCTCCAAAATAGGTTGGTTAGAGAATTATTGAATTAATAAGTAAGATTAGGAACCAGTACTTAAAAAAAACAAATAAAATAGATGAGCTATAACTTAATCTAATAAAAAATTAAGAAAATCAAATTAACAGTATCAAAGATAAAAAGCAAAGAAGAAAACCAAATTAACAGTATCAAAGATAAAAAGCAAAGAAGAAAACCAAATTAACAGTATCAAAGATAAAAGGGAGACTTCACCTCTAATGATGAGTAAATTAAGATATTTATTAAGAATTATTTTTCCCAATTAAATGGCAATAAATATGACAATCTAGGTGAAGTAGGTAAATATTTACAAAAATATAAATTGCCTTGATTAACAGAAGATGAAACTGAATACTTAAACAATCCTGTCTCAGAAAAAGAAATTGAAGAAGCATTCAAGGAACTCCCTAAACATAAATCCCCAAGACCAGATGGATTCACAAGTGAATTCTATCAAACATTTAAAGAATAACAATCTCAATACTATACAAAATAATTGACAAAATAAGCAAAGAAAGAGTTCTAACAAATTCCTTTCATGACACAAATATGGTACTGATTCCAAAACCAGGTAGACCAAAAACAGAGAAAGAAAACTACAGACCAATCTCCCTAATGAACAGAGATGCAAAAATCTTAAATAGAATACTAGCAAAAAGACTCCAACAAGTGATCATGAGGATTATTCATTATGATCAGGTGGGATTTCTACCAGGAATGCAAGGATTGTTTATTATTAGGAAAACCATGCATATAATTGACCTTATCAGTAATCAAACCAAAAGAAATCACATATTTCAACAGATACACAAAAAAGCTTTTGACAAAATACAACACTCATTCCTACTGAAAACACTAGGAAGTTTAGGAATAGAGTACCTTTGCTAAAAATAATAAACAGTATGTGTTTAAAACTATCAGCAAGCATCATCTGCAATGGGGAGAAATTAGAAGCCTTCCCAATAAGATTAGGAGTGAAGCAAGGATGCCCATTATCACCTCTATTATTTAACATGGTACTAGAAACACTAGTACTAGCAGTTAGAGAAGAAAAAGGAATTGAAGGGATTAAAGTAGGTAATAAGGAGATTAAACTATCGCTCTTTGTAGACAATATGATGGTCTACTTAAAGAATCCTAGAGAATCAACTAAAAAGCTAGTGGAAATAATCAATGACTTTAGCAAAGTTACAGGATACGAAATAAATCCACATAAATCATCAGCATTTCTATATATTTCCAACACATTCTGGCAGCAAAAGTTAGAAAGAGAAATTCCATTTAAAACCACCCTGGATAATATAAAATATTTAGGAATCTATTTGCCAAGACAAACAAAGGAATTATATGAACACAACTACAAAACACTTTCCACATAATTAAAACTAGATCTAAATAATTGGAAAAAGATTATTTGCTCATGGATAGGATGAGCTAATAAAATAAAAATGACAATCCCACCCAATTCACTTATTCAGTGGCAGAGATAATAACACACAAAAAAAGACTTGTACAAAAATATTTTAGGTGTGCTCTTTGTGGTGGCAAAAAAATTGGAAAATGAGGGCTTTCCATAACTGGGTAATGGTTGAACAAATTGTAGTATCTGATGGTGATGAATACTTTTTTTTCTGAAAATGATTTTTTTGCTGAAAGTAATAATGAACTGGAGCAATTCCATGTGAACTGGAAAGACCTCCAGGAATTGATGCAGAGTGAAAGAAGCAGAACTAGGAGAATGTTGTACACGGTGGCACAATTGATCATAACAGACTTGTATACTAGCAACAATGCAATGATCCAGGACAATTCTGAGGGACTTATGAGAAAGAAAGCTACCCACATCCAGATAAACTGTGGAAGTAGAAAAGCAAAAGAAAAATATATGATTGATCACATGATTCAATGGGGATATGATTGGGTATGTTGACTTAAAATGTTTACTCTATTGCAAATATTAATAATATGGACACGTGTTTTCAATGATGATACATGTAAAACCCAGTGGAATTGGCCGTTGGCTGTGAGAGGGAGGGATGAGGGGAGGGAAAGAACATGAATCATGTATCCATGGGAAAATATTCTTAATTAGTTAATTAAATAAAAAAAACCTTTTAAACATGTTCACAAGTGGAGTTATTGTTTAGTTCTGGGCACTACGTTTTAAAGACATTTTTGATATAAAAATATGGACTACAGCCATAGAAGGTAGGCCAAGAAGGCAAGAGGTCTTGGAACTAGCTAAATGATGAAAGGTTTAGCTTTGAATACAGAAGACTTTCACACAACTGCTGACTGATTTTAAGTATTTGAAAGGCTATTAAAAGTGGAAAAGGAATTATTCTTGGTCTATGTGGGTCCAGGAGTGAAAAAATATTCTCATATTTTCAAATATCCCTCCAAATGGAATGTACTACATCACAGGGTCATAATCTGAGTGATGGCAGAAATCCTTGTCATTAAAAGATAGAATATAAGTTTAATGAGTATCAGTGATAGATGTTATAAAAGTGACTTTTTTGTTTGTTTTTTTAATTTGTTTTGAGGAGATTGGACTAGATCATGTTTAAGAGTCTAACACAGAGATTCTGTAATTTTTTAAAAAATTAATGCCTGGGTGAAAATGTTTAAAAATACACTCAAGAAAGTTAAAATCCCTATCCAGCTAATTGACACTGATTAAGCCAACATCACACAGCTAAAAATGAACCAGTACTCTGGCAAAAGAACCAATTAAAAGTAGATAAATGCAATTCTCTCACTGCCATGTCACAATAAAAGAAGCTGTGACAATTTAACTGACTCTAGAAAGTTCTGCCATTTCTGAAGATTTGTATGAAAATAATTTCATTTTAATGGTGTGCATATTATTTTTTTAAATCAATCAAGCATTTAATTTTTTTTAAATAACCCAATTCTAAGCAGAGGAACGATCAGCCAAGTCCCCATTAAATCCTAAGCCTGAGATATGGTTGAATAGCCTTATTGTGCCTGAAATCCTTTTCCTAAGGAGTAATATTAAATTGTATGAAGTTGCACATAGAACAACAATAGGAAAAAAACCCTAGAAAAATGACATTCTTTAGTTACCAATATGTAGGGATTTTTTAAGGGTTATGAATCCAAATTGCTCCTAAAATAAGGAAAAAAGTCATATAATATATTTAAGTTATATTCTAAACTTATACAGGTTGTTTGGTCCTAGGGATTGATCTCAAGTAGGATAAGTTTTTCTTTCTGGTTATTGCTTCCATCTTCTTATTCCTTCCAGAAAAATCTCCTAAAATGCTCATGGCTAGGTTTCCAGAGATGTTTGAACTAGAAATGCCCAAATCACATACAGCTATTCAAGATTTCAAATGGACATTAGATACAAAATAGTCTTTGTTGTATCATGTAGAAAATGTGTACGATGCAAAGAACTCAAAGGAACCCCAAACCAGGTACAGACACAACCACACATATACATAGCATTCAAATAAAATATATTAACTATACCTGAAAGGAAGGGGAGGAAAGGTTGCTATTTGGAAATCCTTTTGATATTCAGTTGAGGTTCTCCTCTTAAAAAAAGTCCTTAACAGTGTCTCTCTCAGAATCATAGTAACAATGATATTGCCATGAATCATAGTGACCACTATAGTACTGATTCTACTCAGAAAAAAAAAAAACAGAACCAAAAACTAGAGGATGCTGAATTAACAATGTTATTTCCATTAGAGTTGTATTCTCTGGGATATTCACTAGTTTTTCTCTCAAAGTAGGCTGCTGATGAAGTAGTATAAAATGAGCAACATTTTTCACCAAGTATTCTATATTGAGAAATCCTATCACAATTTTCTTAATTTGGGATCCATGAACTTGTTTTATTTAATATTTTGAAAAGTATATTTCAATATAGTTGATTTATCTTATAATTCTACATATTTTATTTTATACATAATGTGTGCTATATGCAGAGACTCCATTAGCTTTTTCTGCTGATATAACTTCCTCCTCTGGAGAACTGAACTCCTATTTTATATGTGTTTCAAATCATTATATTAAGAAAGGGTCCATGGACTTCACCAGGCGCTTAAAAAAGTACATGATGCAAAATAATGTCAGAACACATGATCCAAAAGATCTAATTTTCAAACTCTAAGCCATGAGAAACCAAAATTGATTTAGAATTTCCCAAGTGGTGCTCATGCCCAGGAAAGATCCCTCTCTATTGAGAAGGTTTTAAACTAGCATCACGATTTTTAGGGAGTTCCAACTCTTCTCTCTTCCACAAAGGACTTGGGGTTTCAGAATATTGTCCATGAACAATGTCAACATGTCTGTCTTGTTTATTCTACAGGAAAATCTATCAGTGTTCTCAATATCTACCATTTGTCGAGTTTGGAAAGTTCACTTTCTGGATTTCTTCTTTCAGGAAATGTACAAATACATGTCTACCAGTGCCATGTGCTTTTACCTCACGATGTCATCAATTGCTCCAGGAATGGAGAGTTGGGGATGGGATAAGCTTTATATGGGCTCAAGTTTTCATCTCATCCTAAAGAAAGTTTTTTTCTGCACCATGTGTGTTTTTTTCCCCATGAGAAGTGAGGTGGGGAGAGATAAAGAGGAACAGAGAGGCAGAGAAAGTGAGACAGAAAGACTTAATGAGAGACCAAAAGACAAAGATTAATATTAAAGACAGAAAGACAAGGAGGAAGGTGGGGAGGGAAAGAGAGACTGCCACCTATTTGATGGCTGACTCTATTCAGTGCATTTCCATGTATCCCTTAATTCGAGTCATTTAGGAGCTGGAAAGCTTTGGTAGCCACAGAGGAGCTCTTGCTCAAGGCTAGGATATCAATCTCTCTAGTATTCTTTCTCTAGGGAATGTGCTTGAGAAGGGGAAGTGGCCATTCCCATATATCCAGAGACTGAATTACAGAGAATCTAGGCATTTAAGTATTTCAGTCTGTCATCTCAGACCATGGGTCTGATCTGTTGTGATGACTAGATTTCTACCAGTATCACTAGTCACTTTTATAGACCACAGAGAGGAGTCGAGTACTTTGGATTTCAAAATGTTGTTTTAGTCAAATGTCTAAACTCAGAAAAAATATTAACGTGTTGGGTTTTTTGTCTCCCATCTCTGTGGGCAACCCATTATTACAATGGACTATCAAATTTTTAATGTTTTAATTAGTTTATTATTGTTATTATTTATTATAAATTCTGCACATTTTTTCTACCTTGAGGGAAAAGTGATTTCACTTCCTGATTAAAGAGTTTGGTTTTTTTTGGAAGGCGCAGGGAGAAGTGTTGCTTTTTGTTTTTCCCATAGAGCCTTTTCCCCTTTCTTTTTCCTCCCCCCAGTTATACACAAGCAGTGATGCAACCTGACCTTGTTTAGAACAGGGGACTTGTCAAGATCACAGCATCTAGGAAAATAGCTCCAGGCTAATCTTTAGGAATCCTAGACTCAGGTATTCTGTGTTAATCTAGTGTCCAGCTCATCTTGAAAAACAAAAACAAAAACAAACTGCAACCTCCCTAAATGACTCAGAAGAAGAAACTACTGATTCTATGCTTTTGTGAAATCTGTAAATTCAACTAAAATCTGATAAATTTTCAGATAGAAAATTGTTTAGTACACCTAAAAAATATGCCAACATTGTATCTTTATACATTCAGTGTGAAAACATTTAAGATTTTTAAAAATTTGGAAATGTTTTTTGTTCTCTGAAGGCATTATTTTTTAAATTTTATTTTAAATAACAAGGAAAAAATATTGTCCTGAAAACAATCTCTATCTTTTTTTTTTGAGCTCTATGTTGTTGAAATAAAATGATTAAAAATAATTTAAATAATGCCCTAATTTCTAAATCATTTATTTAATATTAGTAATTATATATTTCATGTGAAAGGAAATATAGCCTTATGTATAGAGGGTAGGCATTAGAGTCATGAAGATCTGAGTTTGAATTACTAGTTATATAATCAGTCAAGTCACACAAGAAATCAAGACTAAAAGTTAACAGACGAGGAGCCTTTTGACGACAGTGCAGATAATTTCCCTATCAAGAGTTCTGCACACAGGCGAAATCATAGCTGTAGAAGAACATACACACATGATACACGAATACAGGTACATATATGTTCATGTATAAAATATGTTTCAAGGTAATGTATAATATTTTAGATACACTGGCCAGTACTTGAATTCCCAAAGGGTATTAATAAAATTATTTAAGTCCTAAGACTTATGACAGACAATTATGGTGATTAAAAATCACCTAATATTAAAATTGTGTTACTGTGAGATGTTTGAAACAATTGAGTAAATAAACATGACAAGCACTTCTGACTTCTTTATAGCATCAAGTGTTTTATCAGTCTCCTTGTTTCCTTGCCACACATTTCAGCAACCCTAAGTTTTCTCCAAATAATCAAATAGTCATATGATTTTGAGAATAGCATAATTTAGATGAATGGCAAATGAATATAAGCACAATTTGTTACAGACTTTGATACAAAAAGATTTTAAGGAACAGATTCCTCTTCCCTCGCCCCTGCCACAGCATTTTAGGAATGATTTTGATGATTAACAAAATAGGGAAGTTGGAGGAAGAATAGCATTTGAGCAAGACTTTACTTCATGTGAAAGATTTGATCAATGTCAAGAGGACAGAGACACAAGTACTGTTTGTTTAAGAGGAGATGGCATTCACTTCTCCTGACGGGAGGTCAACAGTAAATTCACCAAAAGGTGAAACATAGATTCCTATCGCAAATTATTAGTCAGGGCACAACCAGGGTTTTATTTTCTATTCCAGTCGTGTCTACCTGTCAAATCCTTATTCACTTGCACTGCAGGTACATGAACACACAGCTTCAATATTAACGTTAATATATATAAACGTATATACATCTAGATGTATATGGAAGTAGGAAAGCAATGAAGTACAGGTCATTTGATAATTGAATTTTCAATTTTCATCATGCATAATATTATAAATGAATACTCACTGAAATCAGATGTCAGGTGTATCCCCTTCTCCATTAAATATTCACTCCTACCTGAGTCCTGACCTGAAATATTCCACCTTTATTTCTAGTCTCCTTTTGAAAAGAATTTAGCACTTATGCTGAATTGCAGCAAATTGGATAGTTGTTTAATGGCGTGGAAAACTCCCACAGTTGACTGAATAGAGACTAACAAATTCATTATTATTTATGACTCTGTTCCCAAGTTTTTGTAGGTCAACTTAGTGAATTCACTAACTATGCTGCTTTTCCAACTTAGCAAAGACAAATTCATGAGGCATTTTGAGTCAAAGAAAATCATAGAACTAAAATAAATCTTGAGAGATTCTGATGACTAATTCAATATCTTCAAGTAAGAGCATATCTAAGGGTTTTTTTTATTCAATTTTTTTGTTATTCAATAGGGAATGGTAACTAACTTCAGTGCCTAAAAAGTCAACTTGATTCAATTCATCAGTACATATTTGTTATTTAACTGTTAAGCCCTGGAGTATTTATATAAGACCTGGCCCCTGTCTTCATGGAGCCTATGCTTGAGAATATATAGAATATATGTAATGACAAATTATAACTGTTCAAGGGAAGTGAAAGCATAATCTACTAAGTCTTATATGGGAGAGGACAGTAGAAACAGGGGAAGCAGAGAAGGCTTCTTAGAGTAGATAATATTTGAGTAGATGTTTATGGAGCAGGCAGAAACTCAAAAAGAAGAAGGGAAATAACTGTCTGAAATATAGGGAATAGAAAGGAGAAAAAGAGAATGAGAAAAACAGAGAGAGTCAGAGACAGAGAGGGAGACAGAGATAGACAGGGAGAGAGACAGGGAGTCACAGAGAGAGAGAAAAAAGCAATTACATATATGCATAAATAGAGAGTTAGCTAGACTGGCTGGAGCATAGAGTACATAAATTAGCAAGAAAAGTACACCTAGTTCTCCTAGGTTTAGGCTACGAAGAAATAGTAGGAAATATAGGGGGCCTGCCTCTATATGATTTTTGGGGTCCTGAGTGGCGTGGTGGCATAGGATGGTTAAAGCAGGAGAAAGAAAATGAGAACAACTAGACGAGTGGTTAGCCCATGCTGCTCTGAATTCTGTGGCCTTGGGAGTTTATTATATACTGTTTTCAAACAAAGAACACAAAAAAGAGTCACAGCAGTGAAGGGGTAACAAAGCACACATAACCCATTGAAGTTTAAAGAGTAAAGGTGCAAAGACAAATGGCCAAATTCCAACCACCAATTTAGTAGGGGATAACTCTGGGAGCGGAAATACCCCATGGAGATGCTCACCAATGGAGTCCTGCTAAAGGCGCCAATTCTAATTTAAGTATGCAATCTTAGCTAAGTAATGTTTGTTAGAATTCAGGCTTCTCAATTATCAAGGAGAGGAATCATCAACTCAGTAGATGCTGGTCTGCCACTTCAAAGCTCTCCAATAAGAATTCTAAGAAAGGTGGGGATCAAAGACTGAGTCAAAAAGAGGAGCCTCAGATTTTTATCTTAGATGGCCCATTCTGTCTGCGTCCTGACATGCAGTGCGGAAAAATCATACACACAGTTTTACTTGCTGATGATTTTGTAATGGGATCCAGATAAAATATCTGTTACAGACTCTGTTTCTCTAAATGACTCCTAATAGCCTCTTGGAGGGATCAAGTTGTTTTTGGATTAACCTACCTGCTGGTACCAGAGCTTTTCGGGGCTCAGGTGACCAGAACCAAAAGCAAAGACTGCCTCAGCCTGGACTGGTCACGTAGGGAATCCAGATAACAGGCCCTAAATTTGATCCTATTTCTCCAATGGCTTTCTACATCCAATGGCTCTCAATAAGGAAAAAAACAACAAAACAGTCTCTCACCTGAAGATGCCCACATTCTAATAAGTAAAACAACATGCAAATAATTGTATCTACAAAAGATACATACAGTATGAATGGAAGTTAATCTCAGTGGAGATGGAGAGGGGAGAAATGGCCCAAGGGAAGGCATCCTGTAGAAGATGGGGTTTGAACTAAGATTTGAAAGAAGCCAGAAAAGGTAAGAGTTGGGGTTCATGGGAGAGCATTCTAGGCATAGCAGACAATCAGCACAAAAATAGAGTTGAAAGATGGATCACCACAGGTGAAGAAGGAAAGGTAATTCAGTATAGCTGACCTCTCCGGTGTGTGGAGGGGAACAAAATATAGTAAGTCTGGGAAGGGAGGAAGGAGAAATGAGAATTTTGTCAGAGAAACCTGATGCAATGATTTTTTTAGATCTATGGATAGGCATACAATTCATGCCCAAACAAAAGAAAGAAAGGATCCTAAGTTTATCAGGGAGACTGTTAAATGGAAAAAAAACTCATTGAAGCAAGGTTTTTCTGATAATGGAATTATTTCTAAGATATATGAAGAACATATTAAAGTAAAAAAATAAGAGCTATTATCCAATTAATAAATAGTCTAAGAACATGAATAGTCTGTTCCCTAAGGAAGAAACCCAGGCTATTTATATCTAGGTGAAAAAAATCTTCCCAAATAATAATTAGAGACCATATAAATTAAGACAATTTTGGTGTTCTCTTTCACATCCACTATACTGGCAATAATGATAAAAAAGAAGAACAAATATTGGAGAAGCAGTAGGGAAACAGGTAAAATAGTTGCACTATTGGTAGACCTGTGAATGGATAAAATCATTCTGGAAAGCAATTTGGAATTATTCACAAAAAGTTAAAAAGGAATACCTGGTTAAACTACCTATATCATTGCTAGAACTATATCTAATAGGGATATAAGGAAGAGGAAGAGGTCTTATATGTACAAAAATATTTACAATAGCCTTTTATGGTGACCGAAAAAATGAAACTAAGGGGATAGCAATCAATTAGGTGATAATTGAACAAATCATGGTATGTAAAGTTGTGGAATACTGTTGTTCTATAAGAGTTAAGAAGATTGATGATTTCAAAGAGACATAGAAATACTTATATGAACTAATGCAATTTAATGAATTAAAAAGAACTAGAATAATAATTCATATTACATCATTATTATACAAAAACAATCCATTTGGATAAATTTTATAAGCTGATGAAGGAAGAGATAAACAGGAGCAAGAGAATGATTTATGCAATAACAACACTATGATTACAGACAACTTTGAAAGATTTATAAACTGAACTATATAATTGCTATTCATAATATAAGAGGACCTGTGACACAGCACCATGATAGGGTTAAGGAATTCAGGGTGTAGATGATAGATGATTTTTTTTAACACAGTCATTGAAGGAATTTGTTTTGCTTGACTATCCATACTTGTTACAAGGAATTTGCTTTTACTCAGTATTTTTCCCTACTAATGAAAGTGGAGGGGAGAGAAAAGATATTTCTATTATTTAAAAACAATGGTAAAGTCTAGGTTGAGAAGAACTTTAAATGTCAAATAGACTATTTTAGATTTGATCCTAGAGGTAATAAGGTGCTATTATAGTTTAAAGAGTTGCAGGGGATCAGGAGTTTGACCTGGTTTTTTAGGGGGAAAAACACTTGACTAATTGGATAATAGATAAGAAAAAGGAATTTAAGGTAATCAGACCACTGAAAATTTGGCAATAGAATTGGCACTGGTAAGAACAGGCATATTTTTGAGCATAAGAGAGTAAGTAACAAGATAAAAGAAATCATATGAAATTGGAAGATGAGAGGAGAGAGAGCTCTCAGTGAACATCCTCAATTTTGAGAGTGAAATATATGAGTTCCTCAGCTGGAATAATGGAGAGAGCAATTGTCCTGAAAGGCTTGGGTAGAGATGAAAAAAATGTATAAAATAGTTTTTGTGGTCATTGGGATAGCAAATCCATTAGGGATATATAAAAGGATTGCCATGCTACAGAAGCACTAATATTTGTTGAATCAAAGAAAAAAAGGGAGAATAGTATGAGATAAATACATAAAGTAATGTGGTGCCAGACTACAGAGGGCTTTGAATGCCAAGCAGGAAAGTCCCCTTGTCAGTAGAGAGTCGTTTAAGCAGAGGAATTACATAATTACATTACATCTTAGAGATAGCTCTACAAGTGTTATAAATCTATTATTGAGATTAATTGATTTTTTTAATTATTTGATTTTTAACTTCAAATGTGAAAGTAGAAGAATAACTAGTATTAGAAGAAAATGAAGGAAATGATGTCGACGGATATAGACAATGTATATGTGTGTGTGTGTGTGTGTGTGTGTGTGTGTGTGTGTGTGTACACTGTAATAAGGAATAAGTGAAGGTAGATAAGTGAAAAATTTAGAAAAGTATATTGGAAAATGCAGGCTTCAGCTGAACATTCTAAGGGAATGTGGCTTAAAAGGTCACAGAGCTTTTGAACTCTGGCACAGTTGGGAGTTTTGCCACTGGTGGAAGAGTTTGTGCCCTGATCTCACTGGAGAAACCCCACTTAGACTGCATTTTGAGAAACTACAAATAGGTCTGGATAAGTAGCTTTGAAGGGTGGACCTCCAGGCCTGTGACAGCCTTTTGGAATGACCTAGTGGAGTTTGTGGACCGTACCAACACTCTGGACCTTGGGACAGCTGAGAACATCATTGGAGCAAGCAGTGAGATCCCCAAAATCCTATCAAGCTTGCATTTAGCCTAGTATAGTGTAGTGTAAATTTAATCTTCCCTGCCCTGATTTCCTGGACTACCTTAACCCCTGTTTCTTCCCTCCTGTAGCTGTTAAGATTAGTTTGCCCCATTTCCCATTTGCCTCACCTTATTTTATTATTAAAATCCTTTAATGTTACTTTCCTGCTTTTAAATATAATCCCAAAGGTCTCACAAAAAGTTAATTAGTTCCCCTGGCTACGTTGAGTGTGTAACTGCCATACCAAGTATTCCTGTTTCCTCCCATTCCCCTATTTCAACACACATAAATACATAACTATATATGTACATATACATATATGTGTACGTATGTTTATATATATATATACACATACACACATATACAGATATACATGAGTTGTTTTTCCTGGAGAATTACTCTCAGTTTCTATTATAAAAAGATCACAATGTTGTAAAATATAGAATGGATAGAGGTAGATAATGACACAAACTATTGTTATTTTCAAATAATTTTTCATATAGTTCATCTGAGCTCTCCATAAAGTGATTGAGATATTTTCTATTTGTTTAAAGTGAATTTTTATAGTTGATTGAGTATTATATAAATAGAAACTAACATATATTTCCTATTAAAATACACAGAAAATAACATTAAAGCTAAAACCACTAAAGCTGACTCACAAAATAGTACTTTTCTGTTATATTTGTAATAACAGGGATGTTGGGAAGGTGATGGACTGGCCTGGGATAGGAGTCTGCAAGACTCCCTAACCGCCCCCACAAATAGGCTTGAGTTGGGAGGGGGTAAGGTACTCCTTACTCTCAAACCCTTCCGCACCAAGCAGTTGGTTTTCAGTTGAAAATGGAGACAGGGCAGTGTGTCTTCAAGCAAGATTCAGCAAAGGCAAATCTTTAATGATGTTCCCTTTCTCAAACTTATATTCCCCACAGGTCTGATTGAGGGACAAAGAAGAAGCTTGATCTCATGATGTTAAGGACTGAGAAGGATCTAACTTCTTAGGCTGGCAACTGACAGGAACCAAGCTTAATGGCTGCAGTGAGCATCCCCAAATAATACCCAGGCACTGCTACTAAAGATAAAGCTTATATTGATAAAAGAAGGAAGGGGAAGGTAGGGAAGGGGTATCTAGGTTTTGGATAAAACTGGGAATCCCTGATCAGTTAGGAGGGAGTGGCAGACCTTTAGCTAACTTGCCCTCAAAGCTAATAGTAATTACTCCTAATATCTAAATAACTAAATGAATAATAAAATGCTACTGCAATGAAGGTCTAATTCCACTAGACAGGCAAACTCCTGAGTACAAACCACAATGGCTTTTGCCACTATGGCCTCCCAAGCAAACCCCAAACCAGGAACAACGATCAGAGAGTCCTGCTCACCTCAATTCCCAGAAATCAATTGTTTAACTCCTTTACAACTGTCCCCTCACCCAGAGTTTTCCATAGGGGTCTCCCGGCATTCTGGGTGAAGCTTGACCCTGTATCCTGCAGGAATTCCATCATGCCATTTTCTATATTACATTTTCACAACCATCTCAATTTTCAAAGCACACTTCCCATCATTTTAGATGCAATTTTATCTGCTTTTAAAGATGATTAAAAAAAATATCTTTCAGTAGAAATGCTTCATTTTCTAGACTTTGAGAGGAAAGCATTAGAACTTAACAGTTATGTATGATTAAGTACAACTTTTTTTTTTTATCCTTACATTTCACCTGAGAATCAATACAATATGTTGGTTCTAAGGCAGAAGAGTGGTAAGGGCTAGGCAACAGGGGTAAGTGACTTGCCCAGGATCACATAGTTTTAGGAAGTGTCTGAGGCATATTTGAAGCTAGAACCTCCCATCTCTAGGCCTGGCTCTCAATTCACTGAGCTACCTATCTGTAACTTTTAAAATATACTTTCCCCAAAAAGATCCTTCCAAAATATTATATTTAGTTGTTTTTTAAATAGAAAAATCATTTTCTGTTAGCATACTGGGAAAGATGATTGTAATTCTTTTAGGGCAACATGATATATTTTATTTAGAGCAACATGACCACTGAAAAGTATATTAAATGATGAAAACCAGTTGAAGAAAACTGTGAATAGTAAGCTATTTCTGCCCCCCAAAAAAGAAAAATAAAATTATTGTGAATAGCTCATGTATGTTTTTTAAAAGTGTGTCTAGAACTTTATGGATAAAATAATATTAATTATAGTTGGCTCTAGATTGTTCAATCACTAACTTTTAAGCCATCTTATCATGTCATTGGTATTTAAAATTCCCAGTGATGAAAATGCCTCTATGTTTTAAAAATAAGGTTGATGTAAAAGGTATTGATACTGATGATCAAAATATGCCAATTTTTTCTGAAGAACGGGTTTTACTATGGCAAGGCATCCATGATGGCTAGGAAAACATACAAATTTTATTATGTAGGCTCAGAAGACACCATTATTTCATTCAAGGAGCAACACACTATAAAGACTTGGTTTAACACAAATGATTTTATGAGGAAGCGTGTCATTTAAGCTGAAATAGACATACATTTTATTTTATTGTCTAAGGATCTACTTTTCTTTTTTAAACAATTAATGTTGTTAATTCAATATTTGCTACAAATTATAGTTGGTCAGCCTCTTTCTTCTAATTTTTATGTACCAGATATAGTACAGTATCACAAAGTTCTTCACAATGTTTTATTCATGATAATGTACCACAAGTATTTTTTGGTTTAAGGTCAAACTCATAAAGTAATGCATGATGAAAAGAAAAAAAAATCTAATTGAGAAGGAAGAAGACAGTAGCAATTGGAAGAAGATGGCAGGCTTCAAAGCTGTAGGTGGCACCTGAGTTGGATTGTGAAGGAAGTTTAGGTTTCTGATTGGTGTTGAGAAGGAGGGTGTTAAAGAAGTGAAGGAGATCATGTAGAATGATCAACTATCTAGTTGCGTAAACAGTAAGTTGATTTTGTTTGGAACTTTGGGTTAGTGGAGGAGAGTGATTTTAGAAAAGTATGAACAAGTAGTTGAAAAAAGATTGTGGAGAATTAAAAATATCAGGTTAAGAGATTTTTAATTTTTCTTAGAGGCAATTGGAAATTTCAGAGGGTTTCAAGGGAAATGACAACTATGTGTTATGAAGATCATTTTTGAGAGTTGTATAGAAGATCTAAAATTTCATCAAGATTAGTATTGTTCCCACTGATGTAGAATTCAAGCAAATGGAACAATCTCATTCAGAATATTCCTTGTACTTGTTATTCCATATATTCTTCAAAATGGACAGACTGAATATTGTTGTTTTTAAGTTCCTAATGCATTTTCCTCAGGTATTTATGATCTTATTATCATTCTAACTTTTTTTCCTAGTCACAACTATCTCTGATAATGTCTTCTATGACAGAATACAAATCTTTTGTTGTTGACATGCTACATGACCATCATGAGCTATTCTAGCATCCTTTGGATGACAAATAATTTTGCTTTTTCTCACATTGTGATGTTTTTAGATATATCATACTAAATATACTGTGGTTAAAATAAACACATACTTAAACCTATTCAGTCTATGGAGACAGTTAATCTAGTGATAATTTTCAAATTGTCATGGAATGACTAATTCCATTTTGCAAAATGGTGCAGGATTTTTTTCTTCCACTTTTTTCAAAGGGTAGGAAAACAAAGTTTACCCACTATCCTTTGGCTAGTCATTAATGTTGAACTTGCTCTTCTCTAGGGGGTATTTTCCTTCGATTTTCAGAAGTATTAAAATGATATACTGCTTTATTTGTCTTAGTGTTGGAAATTAAAATCTCAGTAACAGTAATTTCTGCACAATGGTGATAAAACTAAATTCACTTGAGATTCTTTCACACTGTCTGAGTTTGGCTTCCTTTTCTCCTAGGGAATTTTTTAATTATGAAGTAATTTCAAAGTAATTTCTAAAGTGCTTCTTTACAATTTAAAAAATAGCTATATTTTTGTCTATTAAAATATGAATGATAAGCTATGTGCAAAAATTATCTTTTTTTGGGAAAAGTAGAGTCAGTAGCAACAAGATGGAGTCTACCAAGTATGTCAAACAATGACTGAAAAAATATTTGTAACATTTTTACAGAATCCCTCAATATACTTCTTTATGATTGGAGAGTATTTTACTTGCTTGTTTTGAGGGTATTATAAATTCATACTGCATGTGCAAATGAAAGGGAAATTTGATTAGCCAGATAGTTGAAAAAATAATTTATAGCAATTATAGGTAATTTTTTAAATTAGAATTTAAGAGATTATATACACAGTAACAGCAATTATTTATGCTGATCAACTGAGAATGAATTAACTATGATCAATATTGCAAGAATCCAGGACAACTTCAAGGGATTCATGATGAAAAATCCACCTTCTTGGAAGGAACTGGGTGAGTGTGAATGCAGATTGAAGCATAGCATTCTTCCCTTTTTTCCTGCATGAATTTTTCTCTCTTATAAGCAATGCGTGTCTTCATTCACATGCTAAATATGGAAATATGTATTATATGATAATATATAAAACTTATATCATATTACTTGCTGCCTTAGGGATGGAGGAGAGGTGAGAGAAAAAGAGAGAACATATTGATCAAAGTGTATCAAAAAATGAATATTAAAATTGTATCAACGTGTAAAAAATATCTTTTAAAAATCAATTGAGGAGACTGAAGTATGTCTCTAGGCAGAGTAGAGAATGAATAGAGAGGAGAGGAGAGGAAAGGGATTAAATATTCATAAGAGAGAGAGTATGACCTCTGGAAAATGGTTGGAAAAAGTAAGAGGAAATGTATTTAATGGGTTGACATAACTCATGTCCTACAGTTGGTCCAGAGTCGAGAAGTACCATATTTTCCATACTGTGCCCCATAAGCAAGCAGCCAAATCCTTCTGACAGATGGTGTCACTGTTAGCTTTTCCTTCTATAACTCATGAAATTGAACTGTGACAGTTTAGTAGAGTTCTACAGTGAAATAAATACCACCATCAAAATGGCATTTGTATTAGTTACTCTATGTTCTATACATAGAAATTCTGCTCTGTTCTCTTGCTTGGTAGGAAGGTATAAAGAAGATAAAATAGCCTCTGGCCTCTTTGAAGGCAGATATTTACAAACAAGTTATATAAAAGAGGAACAGCAAATTGACAAAAGGAAGTCACAAACATTAAACGTGTATAGGAAAGATGAGATTTTAGGGTTTTTTTTAGATTTTAGATTTTAGATTTCCCAGTGGGTAATAATATAAGTGGCAGTGCTGAGACACAAGAAGAGGTGGGAATGCCAATATGGAAGTATGTGAAGGATGGACTTCATCAAGTTGGTGAATGAATCGAAAAATTCCACGATTATCACTCAGGCTGGACCTCTACAGTATCTGTATATTACCATCTCATAGTAGAAAGATTGTGTCTTCATAGTGCCCTTGATCTACTCTACCGATGTTTTCTTTGTATCTTTAGTAATTAGCACAGTCCTGGTCACATTAGGAGTTAATAAATATGCTTGATGACTTTACTGACTGGCTTTAGACATATATTCTCTAAATAATAAGACAAAACTGCTTAGCTTAGCTTCAACTCAGTTGAATTTAATAAAGGCTACCTTCTGTGACCTTCAAAAAATAACAAGAATCAGTATTGATAGTGAGGACTAGAGGTTCTTCTTTTTTTTCTAAAGACTAGGACCCAACCCCCTGCCATCTCATCCAATTTGGAAACCTAGAGACTGTTCTGAGCCTAGTGTCACTCCAATAGGCTGAGGAGCTTTGCCCTACTCGGATTCTAGTCTGGGTTTGTTTATCCCCAGGTTGCCTAAGAAGAGATCCCTAGATAATGTACTCCATTAGATATATAAAAAAGATTATATATATGTAAATATATTCATATATGTAAACTCTAAATTATGTATTGTATATTTATACTCATAAGGTCTTTTTCTGGAGGTAGACACATACAAATCCTTCTTCAAACAATATTTCTGTTGCTGTATATAATAGTCTCTTGGTTCTGTTCATTTCATTCTTCATAATTTCATGCAAGACTTTTCATGTTTTTCCTAAATTAACCTATTCATTTTTTAAGGCAAATCATTGTTCTTTTATATATTTTTAAAATATTTTCAAATTATATTTTAATCTGGTTTCCTCCTCTCATTTTTCAGACTGCCAAAGAGACACATAATAGAACAAAGTTCAAGAACAGACTCTAGGTAAACATTAGATAAATGAAACTAAACTGAATGCCATGAATTTGGTATTGCAAGTATCCAAATACATATATTTATTTTTGTAGTTCATGTTTATAGGAACTATGTGTTTTCTTGTTCAAAAATAACCTATGACAGATAAACTAAAGGAAAGAGCATATATTTGGGGGTGATAAACTTTGTAAACTGTCACATTTGGCAGAATGTGCTTTAACCTGTGTTTAATGTTGGGAAGTAAAATCAAACAGAATATATAAATAACTCAAGAATGAAAACAAAAGCATAAATCTAAGATGGTTATTTATGAAGGAACTTTTGATATTGATTTGCTCCATGTCATCTGGTTTGCCTTTTCATTAGGTTTCTTTGTTGTGGCTATAATTTTTGTGGACAAGAGAAACTTTATGGCACTAGTGTCTGATCAATCACTGTATTGCCAATGTGGTAAAAGGCTGAAGACCTTTCTTCCACCTCTCTCTGCTATTACTAGGACAAAGGACCTTTACAAAAAATCATTACCACTTTGTCTAAGATAAATTCAGTGTAGCACAAAACAGATAACACTTCTTTTTTGAAGTTCTGCACTTTGGGTATCCCCCTAAATACTTTTGTGGGGGCCATTGATTCCAAATATTTCATTCTAAATAGATTTTATTTTTTACCTTTCTGCTCTGGCCTCACTGTCTCAGGTCCAGGCCTGTAAGAGCTACCCTTAGAATTCATAGGTATCCTGTGGACTTTGTAGATGTTCTTTTCTTTGACATCAGCTCAAGCCCCAACTGGCCATGTTCTTCCTCTTTAGTAAGGAAACTGTTTAACCATCCACCTTGAATTGGCTTTTATAAAGGAAGATTTACTTGAAAAAATATAGCAAAAAATACAGATATTTCATACAATACATTGGGAGCATAACCCCACCACCCCATATGCCACCCAATCTTTGCTGGTAGGGATGTTCAACACTTAGCTCAATTCCTACATAGATCTAGTGACCAGTCGCTTGTTCAGATGTAGCATGACTGCCAGATAAATCTCCTTCATAGCTACCTCTGTGCTAAATCACTCCCAAAATTTATTCCTTATCTCTCAGGACTGGACTCAAAAATGATGGGAGGCTCAACCTTTTTTTCATATTTTGGGGCATTGATGCAACATTGGATGACTACCTAATCTATAGAAAACTAGGATACTAGAAAGACCTCTATTTAGACCTTTGAAACTCAAAAAGTCATAGGCTCCCCTTCTATAGTTTCCACTACTCCCAAAGTGTATAGAGGCCAAGAAGAAGAGGCTGAAGCTAATTGGCCTTTTTGAATGACTTTGAAGTAATTTAAAGGGTCTCCACTTCATCAAGTGATTATCTAACTGTGGTTCTTTACACGTAGAGATTACCTTTGGAGAAACTGGTTAGGAATCTATAGCAACAAACCATATAATGGGGAATGGGTATTTGAACTAACGCTAATGTTAACCCTGAAATTTGGAAGGGTTAAAGAAAGTAAGGTCTGGAAAAGAGGTGAAATGAAGAGTACTTAACAAGTTCTTGGTTATACAAGATGAAAGGTGCCATATTCCAAAATAAAACTCCAATTCCAAAAGACTTATCATGAAAAATCTACAACTCTCGGGCAAGTCTGAAGGTAAATTGAACTATTTTTTCTGCTTTCTTAATTTTTCTGCCTTTTTTTGCAATCTGGGTAATAAAATGTTTATATGATTTCATATGAATAATTGATATATTGCTTGCCTCAAGGGGTAGGGCAGGGATTGGAAGGAGAAAGAGAATTTGGAAATACAATTTTTGTGTTAATTTTTTTAAAAGAAGATTTCAAGTCTTCAAGTTTGTACCTACATAATAAGAAATAAGTGGTTAATTGACAGTGATGACATTGAGAAGCACAATGACTTGACTATAATTTCTTATGGTATAACATTGTATTCCTTTGAAAACATCCTAAAACTCCTTAGTTAATCTATCCATCACATTGTTTACTCTTATTGAATTTGTAGGCAATTAGAATTGTTTTCTTTTTTGCTTCTAGTGGCATTTTATCAATTTTATTCTGGTGCACGTATTTTTTTAATTAAGCAGAAAATTGGACCTTATTTAACATAGATAATTTTTAAATGGACTTGCTCCCCCCCCTCTGATTTTGGAACTTAAACTATCCAACAGATTAATAGCACCATGGAAAAATAATGTCATTTGTAAATTTGATAAGCATGTCATTTATATCTTAATCCAAACTGTTGATAGAGTACATTAATAGGCTTATAATACCTTGCTAGAATCTCCCTTCAAGGTTAGTAAATATCCATTAGTCAGGACTCAAGGAATCTGCCATTCATTTCCAAAATCAGCTTAACAATTATATCACTCAGCATTCCTCTCTCCTTGTCCATGTGGATGCTGTTTTACAAGTGTGGAATATTACTAAATTTCAAGACTCATTGTGAAAGTAAAATTTAGCAATCTGTCCATACTTTTCCTGGCAGTCTTTGGGTAAAACTAAATTGTGCTTCTCTGAGAAGTTTTATTTTGTGTGTTTACAAACACCATTATAGGAAAACAAATATATGCACATAGTACATGGTTAGTATGTTGACATTCTACATTACTATCATTTATTATTTATAAGAAGACTAGGAATTATTTTAATCCAATTATATAACATCTTAATAGATTTAGAAATGAAAACTAAGTTAAAGATAAAGTTTCATGCCAATCACTAAATGTTCTTCAGTGAATTAAAAGTCATAACTTTTGAGTTTGTCATATATTATTCATCTAACTAAGCCAGCATGCGTTTCTAGATTGTATTGTTAATAGGATGGAAACTACAAAATTATATAAGCTATTACAATGGATCCCATGGGAGACAAAATCATATGACCTAGTATCCATTAGAAATACAATTCCAGCAATGGTAATACTCTCTGAAATGACAATTATGTCCACAGTTTCACACAATACTTTTAAGATTTGGAAATCTAGAGTAGTCAAGCAGTGTAAGGATGGTATTAAGTCTAATTCTATCCTTCACTTATTTCTAATGTTAATAGGAAGCATTTATCTTTTCCCATACCATTAGTTCAATTATCCTTCTTCCATTCTGCAATTTTGTCTATTTTATTCTTATAGCAAAGTCAATCAACTTTTCTTCAATATCAGCTGTTCTCTTTGAAGAGGACAAAACAGACACTATTTGCTTTTGTTTTTTCATTCTTCTTCTTTGGCCATCATAATGTCTTTGAAATCTGTTTTTTTATATATAATTCATAAACAGTACCATTTTCCCCTTTTGCTAAATCACTAGTCCTAAAAGTTACATAAAGCACATGACTACTTGACTATTTATATAGAGAATATCAAGGCAAAAGTTATTATATGTCTTTTAAGGTTAATCTATAGATACAATGACCCAAAATTAGGAGTTGAAATTGCTTTAAATGATTGTCATTTAATTTTTTCCCTAAAACTGCCAGGTGAACTGCTGAATGATTTTTAAAAAGTAAAGCCATTTGAAATGAAAGTCTAAGTCAATAGTTTCTATGGTCATTATGTCCAACTGGTTTTGCTTTGATTATTACCTCTGCTGAAATTCATTTTATTTAGCATTTTATATCAGATTTTCTTCTTTGTGACATCAATATTGACATCTCATATCTTTAAATAAAAAAGAGTCATAACTATTCTCTCCACATATAAGAAGGAAAAAAATTTCCTACCTAATTATATCTAATTATCACATAGTTCCAGTTACTTTTAATACTTTCAGTGAATCAAGGCACTTTAAAATTCCTAATACTTACTATTTCTCTACTATAATCGTTCCTACAATTTGCCCACAATATAAGCTCCTTTATATATTACTTTTCATTAAAAACAGATCATCTGACATTTTATCTTATTTATTATCTATATTTATTATCATATCAAATTTCAAATCATTAATAGTCTATTCGTGTAACACACTGACAAGAAACAAAAAGATTTGATCTTTACTAAGAAACCTCCCTAATTTTCTCACAGTCAATAGTAGGGCCATTTCTTCCCCAAAACAATGCTATAATCAATGGTTACAGAAGGTCAACAACAACAAAAAATACTTCCTCAATACAACAAAACACTAAAAAACTCTGATTCATTTTGTGCAGCCAATTGAAAGACTGAGGAAATGTACCATCAGCATTATTGTCTAACAGGTGATAGGAAGAGGTAGGCTTGTTTCTCCTATCCTTGAACAAGACTCTTTCAGGTGGACGTGTCCTGGAAACCATGACATTCTTTCAGTTGTATGAAGGAAATACCTAGGTGAAATAATTTGCTTATGCTCAGAACACATTCTGCTTTACTCTAGTCATCAATGCATGATAACTTTTCCTGACATTAAAACTAGGGGATAGTGTGGTTTGGTAGGCCATTGATTTTCCTTGCCTATAAAAGTACTTAAAAATCACATTTGCAAGGTAGTACAATGCTTTTATTTCCAAATCTTTCTTTACTTATAAAATGATAAAAATAAAGCCATTACCAATACTATTAATGTGCTTTTATGAACTTTTTATTTTTAAAATTCCTAAAGACCTTGTTTTGCTTCTAATTTTTTAAATCTCATAAAACTTTATTCTATTTCCTGGTTATCCAGTTCCCAACTTCTTATCCTCAAAAATATATATATGAACTATATAACATTTTACATTTGGCGAGTTCACTATTTTTGCATCTCCCTTGCAATCAGGGGGAAAAATTTCTCTACAAATGGCTAAAATGGAGGGAAATTAATCTCAGAGGGAAAATGAAAACAAACATATAATATGTATTTCAATCTCAGAATGATGACATGATTTCTGATGATAATAGCTAAATATACTTTCAAAAAATAAGAATTAATTACAATAATAATGTAAATTGTTAGATCAAGAACTAATTGATTTGCATAATGGATTGTGAACATTTTAGTAAAATTTTAACTGTTACCCATGAATTTTTTTCTATTATTTAAGGCAGATACAACAAATTACCTGGGGTGGAAGCAGTGGCAGTCTTATAAAGGCAAGAAGCATGCTTAGGTCACTGCATCTCCTCTGTGTGTCATACTTAACCCACATCATCAAGGCATGGAAGATGGTTTCTTCATCAGGAACATTCACATCATCACTGGCCAGCAGCTTATGGAGCTCCTCAGCTGGGAGGAGTAAAAACTCTTGATTTCTGATAACTTCCATTATATTTTCCTGCAGAGAGAAAAATCTCAGCATAAATTCTGCTTGCTTTTATTTATCTAAGGAAGGTACCTCAGATAGAAAAGAGGAAAAGCAGCCTATATCAATTTATACAGTCATAAAAACTATAATCATGGGAAATAAATCCTTCAGGAAAGAGGCAAACTTGAAAGCCTAGTAATTGTAATTGATGTATAAATATAAGTAAGACAACACAATCCTAAAAATACATGATTATATTGGGAACTTCCATATGCAGGAAGGATGTACTGATGAAGCATCAAGTGACCATCCATTTAATAGTAAACAGTATGGTTTTAAACAGAGAAATAATACATATAATAAAATAAGATAAAAATTCCAGGATTTAAAGCAATAATAAAAAGAAGATTGGATTCTGTAACTGAATGGATCCATAGCTGACCAGGAAAGAGATGTACTTCAGGCTAAAGAGAGACACATCCCAAGGTTTTGGTCCCTAACTTGAATAACAACACTGCTGGCTCTTATCAAATTAACAGATGATACAAATTTGAGAATAATAGGCAAAATATTGGAATCTAAAAATATCTCAAAAGGCTAAAATGGTATGCCAAATCTGACAAAATATAATTGGTAAGATTTTTTAAATTGCAAAAGTGATATATTTTCCTATTCACTACTGATTTAATCTGTTCTCAGGTCAATTTTCCAAATTCACAACTCAGATTGTTGCATTTCATACCTCTAAAATGTTGATGGCTCCCCTTTGCTTTAAAAAAATTATCTCTGTTGCTTTTTGCATATAGACAACAAACATTTAAGTGCTTAATATGTGCCAGACACTAGGCTAAACTAAGAGAATACAAATGCAAACAAAAAAGATGGTCCCTCCCCTCAAGGAGTTTGCATTTTAAAAGGGAAGACAATGTGTAAAAAGGAACTTAAAAGAGAGGTTGAGTGACAAGTATACTCAGAAGATATGTATATACATATCATATTTTTAGCATGGCATTTAAGGTTCTTCAAAATTTGTAATCTACCTTTCATATTATTTAAAGAACCTTAATGGCAATGGTTTGGGACACAATTTTAGGTAATAAACACAATTTTAGATAACAAATTTTAGATAAACAACTAATTGGAAAAAAAGGTTTTTATCTGATATGGAACTTCCATTCATAAGAATTGAAGAAATGGGATTTTATGAATGCACATTCTCCAAGTAACCTTAACATATTTATCATAAACTTAATTCCTTGCACAAAATATTATGATTTTAGTTGCCAGATTAAGGGATAAACTAGTTTCCCAATATGAAAAGATTATATTACACACATCAGTCTAATAGCTAGATATCATAACTGCTTTCTTTAAAAGGGGAATTGGGGCATATTGGCCATAACAAGGACTAAATAATATTAATAAAAATGAAATTGACCATAATTTAAAGAAAACAACTGGAACCAATGTAAGAATTATTTCTTAATCAGTTCTATGTAGTCAGCTCATTGATTTATTAGATCAAAATAAAGACCAAGTTAAAGTGATGAATAAAAATAAGAATACACTGCATGAAAACAAAATAATTCCAAATTATATATTAAGTAGCAAATGACTCAGAAACATGGAAAATTGTTAAGAAAAAAAGTAGCCATCAACATGAACCATAATCATTTCTTAAAGGATTTTAACCAATGCAAATCAATAAATACAATGAGGTCCATCCAGGTAACACTTGATTTTCTGGTCAAGAAGATAACTGCAAATGAGGGGCAAAAATTAGCTTAGAATGTAAATAACTTGCGAAACAAAAAAAGGAGGGGAGGATGTTAGATTATTAATAATATTACCTTATGAAGTAGTGAGTAAATTTAAAGGGAAAATGAGTTTGTAGGGAGCTTCTTGTGATACTCAATTAAGCCAGATCTTCCCAAGAACGTTTAATTATGAAACTGGAAGGACAACAAATAGATGGATAGTCCACTTTTTGGAGATCCTCCAAAAGAGCTTGAAACAGAAGAAAAGAATAAAGCCTTCTGCCAACAGATGGGCTTTCCTGGCAATATCTGATCTCCTTGGAGTTTAGCTCCAAAAGTGGACTAGAGATGAAAAATAGAAACCTTATGCCAACAATTCTAAACCAATTTTCTCCACTAATGTCAGTGGGATTGCTATATTTGGATTCTAAAATAACAATTTCTAAAGCATCATCTGAAGAAATGGAAACTGAGTTTAAAGGAAACAGCACTGGAGTGGCAGCTAAATCAAAATAATATACAGGGAGTTCTATGCCATACATTACAAAATTATGAGAGTATGAAGAAAATGTTTTAAACTACGTGAAAAAACAAAACAGTAACCAAGTGGGGGCTAAATATCATAGTTCTTACACCATCAAAAAAGCAAATAAGAATATCAATAATTTACTACCCTTACACATATTTCTTGTCTTTATCAGAGAATTGTGTATATCTATAAATGGCACTTTGATAAAACATTAGAAAGGAATGTGAAGATTTTGCAAATGATATTCTATATACAACATCTTTTATGATCACATAATTCACTGAATGGTATAGTTGTTGTTTGCTTACTGTAAAAACAAAGTATATAATTTGCTAGAATAAAATTTAACCTTCAAACTTTTTTTCCAAGAAAGTTCCCTTAGGCCTGTATAAAGATAATAAAAGATCTTTTTGAAGATTTGAAAAGAATAATTTTGACAGTCCTATCATAATTAATATCAAGTGTGGTAAAAAGAAGATATTTTTGCTCAATACCTGATTATATCTGACTGGCATTAGCACTTATATGTCATGACTAGACACTATAAATGGACAGTGTTTTGGACTGAGAATTGAAAAGCAGGAAGAGAGAGGACAAAATTGTATTTGGGAAATTCTGATCTTTTCAATGAAACCAAATTTTTCACTAGCAGTACTATATGAATGTGTCACATAATATGCCATAATGTCCATTTGAAGGACAATGGTAGATAGAAAAGGATGAAATATATTACAATCATGGTTCCCAGACATAAAACAGCATAAAGGATGTCACCAAAGAGAGGAATGTCCACTACAGGAGGTGGGTCATTTATGGAAAAAGAGTGAGAAATAAAAGATAGATATGCTGAATGCTATACTAGTACTCATGAAAGCTAAGTGAGTGCCAAGGGCAAATGCCCAGCCACATTCCTCAGATTAATTGATGTAATACTTTTGGAGGATTTACAGTTGGATATAGATTATAGTTGGGTAGGAAGAGAAAGCATGAAAGGATTTTGATTTATAACACTGAATCAATGTCATTGATCTACTGAAATAGTAAAACAAATTTAGGGGGGAAAGATATTTGTGTATTTATGTGCTTGTGTTTATTTTATTTTCTAATAAATATTTAGGTGAAAAATTTAGAACCATTTTAATCAAATTGTCTTTATTCTGTTTTCATGAACAATAGTTGAATTAAATTTTCCTCTCTATTATGAACATGCTTAAAACATTTATTTTCATTTGTATCTTTATTAAATTATTTCCTTCACTTTATAATTTTGTTATTCTGAGGGATAATTCCAACAGCTGATTTGTCCTGTTGTATTTTATTCCATTCTACTTTTTTTTTTCCTTTCTAGATCTTTACTAAAGATGTTAGACTGAATTTAATGCCAAAGTTAAAACTAGAAACATCCACATAAATACCAAAAGATAACATTATTTACTACCTTACTGAATTCTATATTAATAAGCTTTGAACATTTATTGAAATATTACATAATACTTTATTTAATCTAAACTTTAATTTAATTTAGCCTAGATTCTACCATCATTAGATTTTCCTGTATCCACTATCATTATAGTCAAATCAGGGGTGTCTGTGCTATGCCTCTACTTAGGATTTGCTCTATTTTTTAAAGATCTGGATATTTATATCCATAAATGACTTTAAGATTATCTTAAAGGACCTAAGTATAATTCAGAATATAAACTTTCATTTAAAGATACTTCCAAAATTTACCCTTGAGCTTTCAGTGAACCAGAGTGCGTCTAAGAGATAAAATTAATTTCACTGCTATGCCACATTTCATTCTCTTTTGTTTGTGGCAAAAGGTTTCTAGTATCCCACTGACCCCAAATTAATCAGAAATTGCATTGGGTTATAGGATAACAGATCATAGACTTTTGAGCTGGAAAAGTCTTTAGAATCCCAATCCTATCACATATCTGGATTTTGAAAATGAGGCCCAAAGAGGTTATCTGATTTTTCCTAGGTAATACAGGTAGTAAGAGCCAAATTTGTGGGAAGAGCCAAATTTCAAATACTGCATTTGAACTCCAAATCCAGCATTCTTTCCCTTAATTGGGATTCCTGATTAGACAGTTCAGTCCTAAATGACTGGGCATTAATTTAACAGAATAGACATGGAAAAAATTTTAAAGGTGGTTTGATCCAATTGACTCATTTTAATAAAAAGGAAATTTGGTCTCATATGATTTATATAATGTCACATTATTAATATCAAACCACAAAACAAGATCAGAGCTCTTGAGTATAAAACTGGTATTTTTCCTATTCATGACACACTTTGCATGAAGGTTTGTTTAACAGTTTCATGAATAAAGTCATATTTAAATAATTGAAGAAATAATAATTGTTCATGGCTAAGAAGAAACAATATAATTAATATGATAATCATACCTAAACTAATCTACTTACTCAAAGCTATCCCAATTAAATTACTGAAAAAAATATTTTATTGACTAAGAAAAAATAGTAAAAAATTCATTTGAAATGAAATAGTTCAAAAATATCAAAAGAATTATTGAAAAAGTAAAGGAAATAGGTTTTCCATTAACAGATTTTAAACAATTATTAAGCAGTCTTTATTAAACTATCTGGTACTAGCTAAAGAAATAGAAAGGTGGATCAGAGGGACAGAATAGACATACAATAGTAGTAAAAATCATGATTATCTTGTATTTTACAAAAGTAAAGCTCTAAATTTTGGGGATAAGACTTTTCTCCTGAGTAAAAATTATTGGGAAACCTGGTAAGTATGGGTGTTTCCCACAAAGTTCTGTCCCAGAGCCATTTTATGTACTCTCTCTGTTGGCGAACTTATTTGCTCTAAATGAATGTATTACCATCATCACTGTGGATGTCTCTTAAATCTTTATAACAGTCTCTCATCCCCCTTTGTTACTCTAGGCCTAAAATGACAATTGTTTGTTGGACATCTACACTGGGATATCCTCTAGGCATTTCAAACTCATCTCTAAATAATAACTTATTATTCATTTTATTTTTAAAATCACTCGTTCTTCATACTAAATTATGCTTTGCTATTGGCTTGGTTTTTGACTACTGTTTTGAACTTACTAGTGCGTATCTTGATTCAGAAAAGTTCACCTGATCCCTTATATTTGCTTGTACCTTGACTGAAATACAGTGTTGAAAAATTTGAGCTTGAAAAAAGACCTCAGAAGACCCCTAAATACAATGACTTTATGTTACAGATGAATAACCCAAGATATAGAGAAATTGAGTTACCCAGTATTACATGAAAATTTAGCTCCTTCTTTTCCCTGAAATTGATTCATGGGATACTAGAAGGAAAACAAAAGTCTTTATATCACTTATTCATTGGTAAAACTTAAGAAAATCTCTCTATTTTTTTGAATGAATTTAAATCAATTTCTCCTCCCATTAGAAGAAAATAACATTTTCCATTAATATATGACTAATCAAGCAAAACAAATTTCCCTAGATGAATATAAACAAATAAAACATATGTGTGCACATTTACATATCTGCATGTATATACACATATTTAAACATAAGTATGAGTCATATATTGTTTTATATTTTGACTTTTTCCATATGTATATAGATGTGTGTGTGTGTGTGTGTGTGTGTGTGTGTGTGTGACTTAGTCACTTCCTCAATAGGAGATTGATAGTATTTTTCATTATTGATCAACTGTAATCTTGGATGGTTGTTGTATCATAGTTCTTACAACTTTCAGAATAGTTTCAGGCAATTTTCCTTGGTAACTGCCTCATTTACAAGATATATAAAGAACTTATTCAAATTATACAAGTGAGAGCCCATTCCCCAATTGATAGATGATCTAAGGTCATTAACAGGCAGTTCTCAAATCTAGACTCTTAACAACTGTTTGAATAAAGGCTCCAAATTACTACTATTTTAAGAAATTTCAATTGGAAGAATTATGAGATTTCTCATTACACTCAACAGACTGGTAAAGCTGGAAAAAATAGGAAAATTATAAATATTGGAGGAGATGTGGAGAAATAGGAATATTGATTCACTCTTGGTACACCTATGAATGGGTACGACCATCTTGGAATGGAATGGAATTGGAATTATAAACGAAAAGTGAATCAACAGTTCATGCCCTTCGATTTAGCTGTAACACAGATAGGCTTACACTCCATAATTAGAGAAATAGGAAAAGACCTTTTATGTCCAAAATTACTTATTGTAACTCTGTGACAGTAAAAACCTGGAAACTAGAGAAATGCCTTAAAAGTTGGTGAATGGACAAACTATGGCATCGAATTTTGATAGAATGTTATTTTTTAATTATTGCTTAGAAAGGAGTAAATAGATCATTTTAACAAAACATAGAATGATTTATATAAACTGATGCAGAATGAGGTAAGCAAAACTACTTTAATATACTTCCTCATATATAGAAAATTATGGAAGATTAATATTAGATATTAGTTCCTTATATTAAAGCACTAGACAATGTACATTATTCTTCTACTAATTATACATCTACTATTCAAATTCTAAGAATTCTACAGAGATATTTTGGTCAGGTGCCAAATATATTGGAGTGAAAGGACAAAATGAACTTTGCTATTGATTCTATAAATTCAACACATTTCTTTTATTGTTTTTTTTTCCCAATGCAGGTGAGGAAAGTTATTAGTAATTAGTATATGATTATAGGACTTTTGTTTGAAGACTATATACCTTTTTTCTTTTTAAACATTTATTAATATTTATTTTTTTGAAAAGTTAACATGGTTACATAATAATTCATGCTCTTACTTTCCCTTTCACACCTCTACTTCCCCCTCCCCCCCCATGGCTGATGTGTATTTCCACTGGTTTTAACATGTGTCATTGATCAATACCTATTTCCAAATTGTTGATAGTTGCATTGGTGTGTTAGTTTCGAGTCCACATCCCCAATCATGTTCGCCTCAACCCATGTGTTCAAGCAGTTGTTTTTCTTCTGTTTCCTCTCCTGCAGTCCTTCCTCTGAATGTGGGTAGTGTTCTTTATCATAAGTCCCTCAGAATTGTCCTGGGTCATTGCATTGCTGCTGGTACAGAAGTCCATTACATTCAATTTTACCACAGTATATCAGTCTCTGTATACAATGTTCTTCTGGCTCTGCTCCTATTGCTCTGCATCAGTTCCTGGAGGTCTTTCCAGGTCACATGGAATTCCTTCAGTTTATTATTCCTTTGAGCACAATAGTATTCCATAACCAGCATATACCACAATTTGTTCAGCCATTCCCCAATTGAAGGACATACCCTCATTTTCCAGTTTTTTGCCACCACAAAAAGCACAACTATAAATATATTCATACAAGTCTGTTTATCTATGATCTCTTTGGGGGTACAAACCCAACAATGGTATGACTGGATCAAAGGGCAGGCAGTCTTTTATCACTCTTTGGGCATAATTCCAAATTGCCATCCAAAATGGTTGGATCAGTTCACAACTCCACCAGCAATGCATCAATGTCCCAGTTTTGCCACATCCCCTCCAGCATTCATTACTCTCCCCTTCTTTCATTTTAGTCAATCTGCTAGGTATGAGATGATACCTCAGAGTTGTTTTGATTTGCATTTCTCTAATTATTAGAGATTTAGAACACTTTCTCATGTGCTTATTGATACTTTTGATTTCTTTATCTGAAAATTGCCTATTCATGTCTCTTGCCCATTTATCAATTGGGGAATGGCTTGATTTTTTATACAATTGCTTTAACTCCTTGTATATTTGAATAATTAGACCCCTGTCAGAGTTTTTTGTTATAAAGATTTTTTCCCAATTTGTTGTTTCCCTTCTGATTTTTGCTACATTGTTTTTGTTTGTACAAAAGCTTTTTAGTTTGATATAATCAAAATAATTTATTTTACATTTTGTAATTTTCTCTAACTCTTGCTTGGTTTTAAAATCTTTCCTTTCCCAGAGATCTGACAAGCAAACTAACTCTATGTTCACTTAACTTATTTATAGTTTCCCTCTTTATATTCAAGTCTTTCACCCATTCTGAATTTATCTTGGTGTAGGGTGTGAGATGTTGATCTAAACCTATTCTCTCCCATATTGTTTTCCAAATTTCCTAACAGTTTTTGTCAAATAGTGGATTTTTGTCCCCAAATTTGGGCTCTTTGGGTTTATCATACATTGTCTTGCTGACATCACTTACCCCAAGTCTATTCCACTGTTCCTCCCTTCTGTCTCTTAGCCAGTACCTTTTTGATGAAATCAGTGTTTGCTAGAAATGCAAGAATAATCTTGATCCTCAAATATTAAGTCTAGTGTAAACAAAACATGAATTCAACAAGACTTCATTATCTTCTCTAAGAGGATATCTCATATCTGGGAAGTAAAAAAGGGAGATCAACTTAAGAATCAAAAACTAGCTATAATTATAAGAATGTTTAATGTTGAACATGTTGATCAGTATAGTAATAATTTCATAATAAATAAATGGAAAACTAAAAAAAGAGGGATAGTCTTACTACTTACATTAAAGAAATAATTTTCAATACCAAAAAAGATGTATGTTGATTGTCTGGGATTAATGGTCCTCTTCTTATACCTTTGTTGTTATTCAGTATATTAAGTTGTTTCAGTCTTGTCCAACTCTTCATGACCCCAAATGAGGTTTTCTTGGCAAAGATACTAGAGTGACTTACCATTTCCAAGTCCATTTCATTTTACAGATGAGGAAACTGAGGCAAATAGGATTAGGTGACTTGCCCAGTGTGTAAAGTCAGATTTGAACTCATGGAGATAAATCTTATTGATTCTGAGCCTAATACCCTATGCACTGCACCACCTAGCTGCCCCTCCCCTACCATCTCTTTAGGCCACAATAAATCTGAGCCTAATGTTCAAAAAGGGTGAAATGGGAAAACTGAGACAAAGAATAACTAGGAGCAAATATGAAAGGGGCTGCTTAGCATCAGTTGAATATTGCCACAATTTTACTTTGAGCATAAATCTACACACAGCATTCACAGCCAAAATACAATATATTTTGCCTATATTGTACAACTTCCTCTCACAAATACACAATGACTTGGCTGTGCAGTACTACATAAGGATGCGAAGGCCAAAATTGAATCTACAGTATCCCATTAAAAATTTAATTATTGTTTTGCATCCATTCATTTTTTAATAAAGGGAATTGGGCTATTTCCCTTCTGGTCTGGAGTAATATGCCAGAAAGTTATCAACAGTTGCATGCACCCAATATTACAGAATGAAAGTATATTACTGTTCATAATATTTAACCTAATTTAAAACCTTTTAACAGCAGGCATAATTAGGATCATTGTCCAAAATAAAATTAAAAAATCATAGGTAAGATAAAAGACCTTCTACCAAAAGAATTCTAGCAGGCTTAAAATGGAAATTTCATGGATTATTTCTTTGGTTAGGGAAAATGATAGTTGGTCAACTAGTATTTATTAGATGCCTATCACATGCCAGGTAACATGCTAGGCACTAATGTTAAAAAGGAAGGAAAACCAAAGCAATAAAAAAACAAACAAAAAGACCCCAAAAAACCCAAATAGTCCCCATTCTCAAGGAAATCATAAGCTACTGGGGAGAGAGTATGCACATAAATTTGTACAAATAAAATATATACAGGAAAACTGAGGATGGTCTCAGAGGGGAAGGCAGTAATATTTAAGGAGTAGTGGGAAATGCTGAAGATGGGATGGTAACTTAAAATTGAAGGAAGCTGTGGAATCTGGGATGGAAAGGGGAAGCAGGATAGAATTACCAGGGTAAGGTTCAGCCAGTGAAACAGATAATTGTCAACTGAGGGAAACAGTAAGGCTTTTGTCACTGAATCTCTAAATTGGTGAAAGTGTAAGGTGTAAGAAGCCTAGACAGGCAGAAAGGATCAGATTATAAAGGTTTCTAAATGCTAAACAAAGGACTTTCTTTCTTATCCTAGAGGGAATAGGTAGCCCCTGGAGTTTACAAAGTAGGTCAGAAGGATGGAAATGGAAAATTTTAAATGGAAACAATAAAGGATTCCTCATCCTAGGTACAAGGACTATATTAAATGTTCCTTAATCTCTGTAAAGAGCAGATCTGCTTCATAGTTGTGTTACTATAGCCAAGTCACTTAAATCCTACTGCCTAGCCCTTACCACTTTTCTGCCTTGGAAATAATATACAGTAATGATACTAAATTGGAAGGTGAGGATTTTTTTTAAAGAGTAGATCTGCAAAATTGGCAAACTTTCTGATTAAATAAATTGAAAAGCTCAACAAATAAGTTTAATTTACAAAGAAGATAAAATGTTTTAAGGAGGAAAACTAATACCAAAAATGATTTCATAGAACATGTGATTTTGTATTTTTATTGAAGTTATCTTCATTAAAGAGACCCATGCCTACTTTACAAAATTTATATAACAGAACACTGGACTGGGAATCAGAAGAACTATACTTAAATCTTATGTCGCACTAGCTTTTGAACTTCAGACAAACCACTTAACCTCTTTGAGATTCTTTTTTCCTAGTCAGTACAAATGTGGAGGGAAAGATGTATGAACTATATGCAGTATCTTTAAGCTTCCTTCTACACAAGTCTATGTTCCTAATTCTGCTTTCAATAGTTCCAGAGGTAATGCTGAGTCAGATCTTCTAACTGGTCAGTGTACAACTCATTGTCTCAACTGTTTGCTTTTTATTTTATTTTTCATTGCAAAAATTTGGCAGTTTGATTTTCTTCCTTCCACTTGATGGTCCAGGCTAATTGTTTGATGTGTGCCTAGCCGAAGGACTAGAGATGATTGACTAGGGAATAGCAAATAGGGGCTCTTTGAAAAATGTAATTCTATCTATGAAAGTACTATTCCTTAAAAAAAAACACCCTTATCTCCCTTCTTAGAATCCATACTAAGGATCATTTCCAAGGCAAAATAACTACTAAACTTTGGTGAAGCATTAAGTATTGCCAGATGATGTCCCCAGAGATGGTATACCTTAGTACTCTAATTAAATAAGACTTTTCCAGTATTTACTGAGCCCCTCAGAAAAACTACATGTATACCCCTAAGACTATTTTATTTGTGCTCTTTCTTACAGTCTTTATGATAGAAAACTCAAGTAATGTAACACTGTAAAATTTTACCCTAAGCCCACCATTAGTGTAGATATACTATGTAATAAAATTTTAGTATCCCAATAATCCAATGAATTGGTTCATTGGATCATACTGATTGTGGGCACTCCTTCCATCATCACAGATCATAACAGAACTACACATAAGGTGTGCAATCTTGTTTTCATATTTTTCAATAAATTCTACCCCAATGATCCATTCAATTTGTTAGAGACTTTCCCATAGGCCTTTTTACAGTTCAAGAAGGCTGAGGTTGTCCTTCACCTGAACCACATGAACAATCTACTCCTTTTTTAAAAATCATATATTTCTCCTTATAAAAACAAACGAATAAGGAGACCCAAGTAAATGTGTTCTTTTTCCTTTGTTTTTCTTGGGTCAGCCTGGAGACTCCCTTTCCCTTTATCTTATCACAAGGTCCTTTCCATCCTGGGAGTCATCTTCTTCAAAGGCACAAAGCTGAGGAGAGGCAATTGAGACATCTAAAGCTTTTCTGAATATAGGTCACTGAAATAAACCCAAACGAGGAGTCAAAAAACATGGGTATGTGGGGGCAGCTGGGTAGCTCAGTGGAGTGAGAGTCAGGCCTAGAGACAGGAGGTCCTAGGTTCAAACCCAGCCTCAGCCACTTCCCAGCTGTGTGACCCTGGGCAAGTCACTTGACCTCCATTGCCCACCCTTACCACTCTTCCACCTATGAGACAATACACTGAAGTACAAAGGTTTAAAAAAATCACATATAAAAAAAAACATGGGTATGTGATATACTTCAATATTTAATAACTACATTACTAGGGGCAATTTGCCACATCTTTCTAGCTATAGTTTTGTCATCTGTAAAATGGAGCCAGTAATGCTTGCCTCCTCCACTTTGCACTGCTCTATTAAAGAAAATAATTTAGAAACTGCAAATCTATTTAATATGATTTAATTCATACATAGGGACTATATCATAAACATCTCTTTATCTTCCACCACAACTAGTTCAAAGCTTTGTACATAATACATTCTCTGCAAATATTTGTTGATTTATTCATATGCATAAATCGCCCATAGATGAATGGCCAATAAGTTTATTGTATTTCTGTAGCAGCAGGGACCTTTCAAAAGAGAAACACATCCAGCCAATTAATTGATGATCTATTTTTTAATCACCTACATAATACTCTAGGAAATGAAGATGGTCCCTTGGGTAAATTTGCAAAACACAAATACAGGGCCAGTATTATACTTAGTAAGAAGACTTATTCTCTTCTTGCTAATGAATGCTAGCTAAGATAGAGACTTGTTTTGACTGTTAAGTGATTTAAAAAAAATTTACTTATTCAGGATAATGAAGAGGACCATTTGGCTTAGGAAAAACCTCTTATGTTCTAAAACTGTGTTACTGACTGCTATTAGGATATTTTGTTAAGAGTTTGAAATGATCCTTAACTCTTCATGAACCTAAGCCACAAAGTTGACCAATGAAGTTCATTCTGGAAGTGTCATTATATACAAACTAAAGTTATATATGTAGCTTCTTTTATTTTAAAATGCATTTATTTATTTGTTCACTTGTATTTTTTACATAATTTAAAGTCTTTCCCAATGGAAAAAAGCAACGACGAACAAAAAAATCCTTCTCATAAACATGCATAGTTTAACAAAACAAATTCCTACAATTTCCATGCCTGAAAATTATACCTCGTTCTGCATTTTAAGTTGATTATCTCTCTTAAAAGAGGTTTGTAGATAGGGTGCAGTTAGGCGTTCAGTGCATTATTGAGAAGCAGGCCTTGAGGTTGGAAGTTTTCCTAGCTGTGTGACCCTGGGTAAGTCATCTAACCCTCTTTGCTAAGGCCTTACTGTTCTTCTGCCTTGGAACCAATGCACAGTATTGACTGTAGGACAAAAATTAAAGGTTTTTAAAGAAAAGAGATGAGTGGCATGTTTCACCTTCATTCTTCTGGATTTGTGGTTTACTATTATGTTGATTAGAATTCTAAAGGTCTTTCAAAGTTGTTATTCTCTATAATTAATTATTGTTCTTGCATTAATTACTCTGAAATTCTATTTACTTCAATCTGTATCAGTTCATAGGAAACCTTCCTAGTTTTCTCTGAAACATCCAATTTTATAATTTCTTATGACATAATAATATTCCATTAAATTTCTAAATCTTAATTTGTTTATTCACTCCCTAATTGGAATTACAAAACCTCTTATTTTCAATTGGGAGACTATAGTTTCTTTTCCCAGAAAAGATAAAAGTTTGACAGCTATAGGTAGGTTGCAAAGAAAGGCCAGAAGCCATACATTCAGGCTAACAGCTTAATTTTGTCATGTAAATCTTCCAACAACTGTATATCTATCTATTTATCTATCTACCTATCTATCTATCTATCTATCTATCTATCTATCTATCTATCTAGATTCCTTGTCTACCTATCACAATCAAATTATGAGGAAGAAAGAAGTGGTCTCATATCCAGAGGGACATGAAAACATTAGTACTGTTCAATTTCCAAAATAAAGCAGGAACTTGGCAAAAGAACTGGTAGCATTCTGGTAACATCTCTCTCTCTTTCTCTCTCTCTCTCTCTCTCTCTCTCTCTCTCTCTCTCTCTCTCTCTCTCCTTCTCTCTCTCTCTCTCGTCTTTCTCTGTCTGTCTTTATCTCTTTCTTCCTGCCTTTCTCTCTCTTCCCCCCTCTGTCTTTCTCTCTCCCCTGTCTTTCTCTCTCTGGCTCTCTGTCTGTCTATCTGTCTGTCTGTCTCTCTTTCCCTCTCCATTTCCATCTATTTCTCCAGAGAAATAGAGATAGAAAGAGATAGATATGATGGAGACGTGTAGACACATATATTAAACAAATAATGTTGCATGAATTTAATGAAACATATTAATATATACACATATATAATGGTTATATATAGTATACACACAGAGATATAACTTTATGAGAGATACAGCTCCTTTATAGCTATATCTATATTTATTGTGTATAATGTTGAAGACAATCTATGCCTTCACAGGTCATACCAACTGGTTAAGGATACAAGGACTATGGAGGAATTAATAGAGGAGGCTGTCCTTGGCCAGATGAAAGAATAAGCTAACACATTAAGTGATAGTGTCAGATTTTTAATGATATCAAAAGAATGAAATAATAAGTCAAATATAATTTAAAAAACTCAGGATACTAAGATGTTCTTAGCACTGGCATAAGTGTTTGCTTTTAAAAAATATTTTGATAAATGTATGTTAATTAATTTTGTTTCCTTTGTAATACTATATATTTAAAATACATGGATTTAAAAATAATATTCTGAGAGGAGTCCATAGGCTTTACCATTCTGCCAAAGGAATCCCTTTGCATTAGAAAAAAAGTTTCACTTCTATAGCACTTATATAAATATATTTAGAACTTGAAGAAACATAAAGGTCATTTGATTCAACCTTTTCATTTTATATATAAGGAAACTGAGGTCCACAGAAGTGGTTTTTGACTTAAGGTCAGATAGGTGGCAAATGGTAGTACCAGGTATTAAATAGGGATTTTCTGAGGCTGAAGCCAGGGCTTTTGAAAAGAAACATCATTAGAGAGCAGGGGTTTTCATGAACTTAAAGCTCAACAGGAATTGAGTGTAAAAAGACAAAAAAGAAATTAAGTATTACATTTAACTGCATTTCAAAAGTCAAAAAAATTATAAAGCCTGGTTTTGGGTAGTAGTACATGTTTGTGGGGAAGTATATGATGATTCTGTTATGGGGAAAGATAGCATCTATTAGAAAGTGACTGGAGATGAAAGATATAAGGGGAAAGGTAGGAACATTTCATAAATCAACATCCTAGAGGATGCTGGCTGAATAAACACATGGACTCAGGTAAGAGAGATTGAATTAGGTTCATCAATACGCAATTTCAGAGTCCAAAAACTTGCAAGGGGAATCTAGGTGGCGTTTACTTTAAAACCAACTTCTAGCCTTCATCACTGAATATTAGCAATTCTGAGTGTTTTCTTTCTGAACACACATAAATCCTGGTGGGTAGAAGAAAAGGAAAAATAAAGCAGCCTCAGAAATGCAGCATCAGAATTGACAGATTATATCTACAATCCAAAGACTAATTATTATCCATAGAGGAAAAAACATACTAAATATTACAAAGCATTTCAATTAATTAGTGTATTATAAAGTAAAGAGCATCAAAATGCGAATTAAGCTCCTTTAAAGGGGGGCAGTGATTACCTTATATTGAATGACCACAAAGTGAATTTTACTTTAATTAAACACACATACACACACACACACACACACACACACACACACACACAACACACCACCTCATGGGAAGTAAGGTAGTATAATGGGATAGAAAGACAACACAAAGCTTAAAAAATGTTTTTGTCAAAATTCTGCTTTGTAGCATACAGGCTATATGACTCCAGACAAAACTGCTGTCCTTCTATATCCAAGGCAATTCATAAGAATATAAATTGCAGAGAAAGCAGTACCCTATTTATCCTTAGGATTTTCACTTCCTTGGAATTTCCTATTCTAATGAAATAATAGATCCAATAGCAATTTCTTTAAACAGGAATTTGAATGCAAGTATAATCAACCAAAAGAAAACAGGGCTACAATACCTTTACTACTGTTACTGTTATTTCCAATGTACCCAAGAAAGGATATCTTTGTTATCACTTGAATGGCAACAGTATTCCCTATTCATTTCCAACTGTAAAATAACAATTTTTTTCAAGTTAAAACTTTCCTTCTTTTAGCTTTAATAAAAGGAATTAAACTACTAAAAAGTTTTATATTAATATTTAGACCCTAAAGCTAATTTATGTTAGAAATTGAGTACTATAAAGGATCATAGGAAAGATTTTATTAAGTGATTTCAAATTTATTATTTAATGTAAAAATTTTAAGAACCTTGAATTAAGGTTACAAATTTAAATTGCAGAAGTTAGGAAATATAAAATTCAAAGAACTTTTAATAATATTAAATTGCTTAACTTGGAGATGACTTGTCAGGAAATTAGTAGGCAAGATGAAGAGAACAAGAACAAAATTCAATCATTTGCTTTTTAACTTTATCTCAAGAATCAGTTAGTGAGGCTGGGATTATTATTCTTATTATGTTTTCTTCCTGAAAGTTATTTCCACTTTGTGTATTTCTTTGCATCTTCACTTCTTACCAATCTATTTCTATTTACTTCACATTTTTGTCATCTTCCATAATAAAAAAAAGTCTCTTAAGGGTAATTAATTTTTCTTCTCTTTTGAAAGTCACAACCTTAAGAATTTGTTAATTTTAGGGATAATGTTCATTTATTCTTATGGACTTCTATATATTTGTTAAGGATGGGATCACTTACTTGATTTACACTTGTTTGATTTTTCTCTAAATTCTCTCAGAGAAGCTAAGCAGTGACAAAAAGGACCTCTGAAAAAATTACATAGATCTACATCTAGAAATTAACTCTGTCACATAATTCTAATTTAGTTGAATGTCAATGGAGCAAAATCATATGATGCTAAAAAAAGTGATTCAAGAATCCCAAGGCATTACTGAGAAACTGAAAATCTGGTATCAACAATGCATGGCTAAAATTAAATATTCCTGGAATAATATAATTTTAACTTTGTTGTGCAGTCAGCTTATATTCCATTCTGATTTGTGAAGCAATCTATTTGAATCATTAACCAACAATATTTATAAGTAAACAAAACCAGTGTTACCACTAATTTTGACTCATTAGTATTGCAGCAATAATCACAGAAACCTAGTTCAACTTGGAATGCAACAGGAAAATAATAAAACAGCTAGTTTTCTGGAGAGGGATGGAGTGACCACTGGTAATATAAGAAGAAACACTGCAGGTAGTCCTTGAAAAACTACATGCAGTAGACAGTGATTGCTTGTAACCAACAACAGTCCTAGTATTCCAGTGGTAACCTTTAGTAATGGAGTATTTTGTTCAATGTATCTGAATTATTTTTTTTCCAGTTAATTGCAAATCTTCTGCCATTGCAGATCACAACACACACACACACACACACACACACACACACACACTCCACACATTTTTTTCGTCTTGTTTGATACTTTTTTCCCCCTATAAATCTTCTAAGGAAGATCCATTCATCCAACTTTCAGGAAGAATTCTCTGTGTTTGTGTGTGTGTGTGTGTGTGTGTGTGTGTGTGTGTGTGTGTGTGTGTGTGTGTGANTGTTTGTGTGTGTGTGTGTGTGTGTGTGTGTGTGTGTGTGTGTGTGTGTGTGTGTGAAATTGTGAAAGAGAGGAAAAGAGAGAAAGAGAGAGAGGCAGAGAGAGAGAGAATAAAATAAATTCTTCCACTCTTTTAGGAGAAATCCTATTTTTAGAAGAGACTTTGGACTATCACCCTGTTTTCTATAATTGCTTTATTCACAGGTCTGTAGTTTTTAACTTAGTTCAGAAATAAGCTGGTCTGTAATGGGATAAGTTTAGAGATCTAGTTCTGTTAATCACTGATCTTTTCTGGTACAAAGGAATTCTAGCTGGCCTTAGAAACTATGTTAAGGAGAAGGGGCTGGGCCTGATGGGCAGCTATCTCATCCTGGACTCCAAAAATGTGCTCTTCTTAGTTCAATGGGAAAAGAAGGAAGCTTTTGCTAGTCACCATTATCAAACTTCCAACCAGTCATATTGGCCCCCATGGATTAACCCTGTAACCAATTATTAATTGAATTCATGATGTCATTTCACCTGCTTTGTGCTTTATATATTCCCTGGTTCCCAACCTTTTGTGTTCTTTAGCTTTAAAAACTCCTATGTGATAATGTGTGAACTTGCAGCATTGTATAAATGTGTCCCATCATATAAATGTGTAAACTACAGGTAGAGATCTGTGAACTCTATAGCATATATGTGTGTGAATTTGTAGCATATGATATTAGGATAGATAAGAATTTGGGATTTACAGTGGAATTGTATGTTGGCTAAGAGGGGGGAGTTTAGGGGAGTTTGGGGGAGAGGGAAAGAACATGAAATGTAACTATGGGAAAATATTCAAAATTAAAATTAAAAAAAAAAGAATTTGGGATTTAGTAGGATTAAAACTGAATGAAGGTGACTGTCAGCTCAGTTTTCAAGTCCAGCTTAGAATCTTGGGCCAGAGTTCCTGCAAGGACTTCTGATGTACCTGAGGAATTGTGTTCCCAACAGTCAAAGGGGTCTCTTTGAGGGAAGTTTACCCCGGAGAGGCTGGTGGTTGCTTACTCTCTGGAATTTTCTGGGGAAACTTAGAAAACCGGAGGGGCAGTTTGGAAAGGAGAGAAAGTGACAGTTTGGGAGTGACTGGAATGAGAAGACCAGAAGAAAGAAGAATGAAACACATTTTCTTTTATCTCTGGGTGACTGCAGAGTTGAGTAGGCCAAAAGAAGCCTGATTAAGCTCAAAACCTACTGGGCCCAGGAAAAGTATCAGTTGGACAAGTGAGCTGACAGAATCAAAGGAGACAGTAACTTTAAGAATTATATAAAAATATTAATAAATTAGCATAGCTTTATTTAGTATAGGTTTTTTGGGTTTTAGTGGTAGTTTCAAGGAGTTCAGAGCAGTGTGTAAATGGAATTAGCTCTAGCCCATTCATAGTCAAAACTCTACTTAACCTCGGCATAGAAATGATGTACCCCCAGCTCTCTTAATGGGGAGGGGAGATGAGTTACCCACACGTGACAATAAGTAACAAATCCAGAACAAGGGACTGCCTTTTGGGCAGTCCAAATCAATGTAGAGGCTGCCATTTGTCCACTTGAATTAGAGGTGGACCCACAGGAAGTGATGAAAGACACTATCTCTTCAAGTATGTTGGTAACTACATGTTGAGGGAGTTCCCGCTTTGAACTTGGTGCTGAAGGATCTCTGCTGAGACCTCAGGCAGCTTCCCCTCTGAATTGTCACGTGAGTAAGTTAGGCTGACTTCCTTGGCCTACCTTGGCCTTTCTAAGACTCTACCTTAAGTAGGCTCTAGCCTATTTGATTTTCTAAGGTCTTGTGGCTTGTAGCCTCATTTATTTAGCCTCTTAACCTTCTCTCTCCATCCAGGCCTCTGCTGGCCAGGATTAGCCTCTCCCTCTCTATTTCCCTTGCCTTCTACCTTCCTAATTGTAAATAAACTACCTTAACCCAAAGCTGACTTGGGTCTAATTTAGTTACGGAATCAATCTGAATTGTTGATTCCTGGTGGCCACACTTTAAATATATATCTATAAAAACCTAAAATTTCCCTCTTACAGCAGGCATGGGAAAACCCTGTGCACAAAGCAATTCCACAAGGACTAGTGGGAGTGCGATAAGGTGGCACCCCTTTAGAATAGGGAACCTATCCTCAAACATTGTTATATCTATCCCTTCCTTCCCTTAAACCTTTAAACTTATTAAAATAAAGGTTTGTTTTTGTAACCTGTCTCCAAGCCGTTCACTTGTTCAAATCTGACTAGGCCCAAAAACTCAACTTCAACACTCAGTTGACTCTTTCCTAATAACAACAAACAACAAGGACTATAAGATAGTGTGTCCAAATTATACTCAACAATAAAATATGAACTCATTGCCTATATGCACTGGTGCTTTCTCCCTCTCCCTCCCTTTGGGCTAAAGGGATGGAATAGTCTCACTCTTTTTGTTTGGCCCAGAGTTACCTATTTGATCTTTATTTTTTTTTAAACCCTTAACTTCTGTGTATTGGCTCCAAGGCAGAAGAGTGGTAAGGGTGGGCAATGGGGGTCAAGTGACTTGCCCACGGTCACACAGCTGGGAAATGTCTGAGGCCGGATTTGAACCCAGGACCTCCCATCTCTAGGCCTGACTCTCAATCCACTGAGCTACCCAGCTACCCCCTATTTGATCTTTATTAATTAGGATTCTTGTAGCTTTTCAACAATGGGCTTTATCAGTTCCTTTAGAAACTACAATAGTAACAAAATTTAAAATTGTGACATCTTTTTGGAAGAGAACATTTCAACTAAATGTTTGAATAGAGAACATAATGATTTTGTAAAAAAGGATTATTCTAGGGGGCAGCTGGGTAGCTCAGTGGAGTGAGAGTCAGGCCTAGAGACGGGAGGTCCTAGGTTCAAACCCGGCCTCAGCCACTTCCCAGCTGTGTGACCCTGGGCAGGTCACTTGACCCCCATTGCCCACTCTTAGCACTCTTCCGCCTATGAGACAATACACCGAAGTATAAGGGTTAAAAAAAAAAAGGATTATTCTAGATATCATTGTCAATAGAAGTTGGAATAAGGACAGATTAAGCTTCTAATGAGAGTTTATGATCTCCAGATATGCACTAACATACCAAGTCTGAGAGATTCCCAAGGGTGAAAGATTTGTGACTAATGATATCTGAACTAGAAGAATTCTAAAGGAATTCGTCACAGTTTCCTTCTAGTTTTCTCAACCTCCAGTTGCCATAGTTGATAGGGGCCTGGAAGAAAAGCCTAAAACACTCATAATCATTAGAAACCTTCCAAAGCACATATATTACCTAAGAAGTGGTTCCAATTCTATTTTTCACAAGCTGTGGACAAGCTATTTGGCCTCTCAGAGTCTCAGTTTCTTCCACTATAAATTGGGGTTTATGTAAAGCCTTTTGCGAAACTTTAAAGATACGAGTAAAGCCAGATAGTACTATTATTATTACTACTACTATTCCTTGTAGTAATTATAGATCTGGGATTATAGATTTGTGTATTGATTTCAGAGGCTGAACTTGGATGGGAAAAATGAACAAACAATTTTCATGAGTCTCTAATTGAAATTTAGCATTTCATTTATGAATAGAGATAGCAAACTATAGTAGTAATAACAATACTTGGCTTTGTTACAAATATAAATCATAAATATTTTCACATTATGTTACAGTTGTGTGAAGATGGCATTGATTCTCCCCTTGCCTATTTTTTTTTTATTTTTTTTTAACCCTTAATTTTTGGTGTATTGTCTTATAGGTGGAAGAGTGGTAAGGGTGGGCAATGGGGGTCAAGTGACTTGCCCAGGGTCACACAGCTGGGAAGTGGCTGAGGCCAGGCCCGAACCTAGGACCTCCTGTCTCTAGGCCTGACTCTCACTCCATGGAGCTACCCAGCTGCCCCTCCCCTTGCCTATTTCTAAATTAATCAACAAAAAATGAAAACACCCCTACTTAACAGTAAGTAGGGAGGTTTACAAGCCACTTACTAAAAGTGGGTGAAAACCCAGAGACAACTGACTATCCCCTGGGCAGTGCTAAACAAATTTAAAGACTGCAATTGGTCCCCATAAAGTCGAGGAAATGACAGGAAGTAACATAAAAAAGGACTATAAAAGATGATGAACTTCCTCTGTAAGGGGTCTTTGTCCTGAATTTTTGGGTTGAAGGAGCTTGGACTGCGACTGAGGCTCTTGGATTCCTTCTGGTAAGATTGATTGCTCCTTGATCTCCTCCCTGTTGATCTTCTCCTGGTGAGTGAAAAAGCTGGCCTTCCTTTCCTGGTTTCTGGAGAGATTAGTTCTGGAGAGGCCTCCCCTTCTTGGAAGAGGCTGCATGTGTTGAACCCTTGCTTAATTCAACACCAAGTCCTCTGGCTGAAGGGTTAAGGAGCCTTTCATGAGTTGAGCCAGGGACAAGAGCAACATTTAGGGTGATAAGTTAGACTTCTTACTCTACCTTCTTTTACATTTCTCTACTTTTACTCTCTCCACCTTTTTAGTAAATAAAAGCTGTTAAAAGTCATTTTGACTTGGGCCGTATTAATTTTAAAATTGGCAACCACATTATTATCTTTGAATTCTTATATATTAAGTCCAACCATAAAATTTAATTCCTTACAGTTGGCACAGATATCTTAAAATATAATTTAGAAAAATCACCATTTCTAAATTGCTATAGTTTATTAGAGTCCCTGCTAAATCACAGGTGAGCACAGTCCTTCTAATTATATTCACACCTTTGTAGAAAGCCAACTGTCTGACAAAATGCCTGTTTTTCATTTGGCTAATAAAAGGTGGTTGAAGGTACTCATGTTGGGTGACTTAGACTTTTATGTTGTTTTATAATATTCCTTGTCTATACATTTTTATCAATACATAGGAAGAAATGAATTTTTTAAATTGTTAAAAGTTTTTGAAAACTAGAGAATTTATATTAGAATTCTAAACTCATTAAGAAAAGGTGATCTACCTTCAGATTCTGAATCTCTAGGGAAATTCAGAAGTGTCAATCAGTTGAAACTATTGAAGTGTGTTATTTAAAGTAACTTCTCATTATTTCTAACACATTGTATAATGATACAAGTCATGCACAGTCCTTAAGATTTCTTTATTCTTTTTAAGACACTTACCTTCCATCTTAGAATCTATACCAAGTGTAGGTTTCAAGGCAGAAGTGTAGTAAGGTTTAGACAGGTGGGATGAAGTGACTTGACTTGGGTAACACAGCTGAAATACCTGAGGCCAAATTTTAACCCAGGAACTCTCATCTTTAGGTCTTACTCTCTATCCACTGAGCCACCTAACAGCCCCTACTGTTGTTTTGAGTGAAAAAAATGATTTTATTTGTTTTCCTTTTAGTATTATCATTTTGTACATTTAGTTAAGAAATGAAAGCATATATAATATGTTGTACAAGTGATGCCTATGTATTTCTATTCCATTAACATGTTAATAGTTAAAAATTAACTTTGTGATAAAATTTCAGAGTTTTAAAAATGAAAGTCATTATATCTACGTAGGCACAGAAAGGCATGCTACTCCATATGCAACAACAGCCAAACTCTAGAAAGAAAATTACTCCAGAGAGCCCTTTCTAATCTATGAGACTGTTGGAGAGTTAGAAGTCATTTAAAATATTTTTAAACACTTAAAAAATATTTTAAATAACTTCTAACATATTTAAAAAATATGCATATTTTCCTTTTTTGCCAAACATAATTCTTGACTGTCCTACACATGGAAAAATTCCTTGTTTCCATGAATATTTCTTGAACAAGTTATTTTATTTAAAAATTAAGTTATAAATATCAATTACATAATATTTTATTTTAGTCCAATTATACATATGTCCTTATTTATTGAAGCAAGTTAAGTTTAAATGTTGACAAAAAGGAAGTACAATGTGTTTGCATTGTTTCATTTGTATGAATGATCATGGCAAGAGATGTAAAATTTATAATAGATTGCTTACCATCTCAGAGAGAGGGGAGTGCAAGAAGGGAGAGAATTTGGAACTCAAAACAAAAAAAATTGAATATCAAACATGTAATAAGAGAAAAATTTATTTAAAAAAAATCAGGGATTTTTCATGTGTGGAAAGAGGAGCCAGCATCCCAAGAAAAGGACCTTGCAACTACCCATCTTGAAAAATGCATCTAAAAATGGAAGTTCTTAAATGCAAAGGAAGTTTAATTTAAAAAGTGAGGCACTTCCAAATTTCATTCAATTTCAGTAAAATTTTTGTTTTTGTTTGATGTACAGACACATTCTGACACTTTCAAAGAAGAATTCTTATTTTGTGAATCCCTCTGCTGAATTCAATGACTATAGTTTGGAAATCATAAAAGTTGTTTTTTTGTTGTTGTTGTTTTGTTGTTTGCTTCGTTTTGTTTGTTTATTTTTCCCCACAAATAAAATGTTGACTTAAAAAAAAGGTTCAGGGGCAATTAGGTGAATAGAGGTCCAGGTCTGATACTTAAGTACTCGGTCCACATCTGGCCTCAGACACTTCATATCAATGTGACCCTGAGCAAGTCATTTAATCCAGCTGCCTAGCCCTTATTGTTCTTCTATTTTGGAACTGATATTCAGTAGCAATTTTAAGACAAAAAGTAAAGGTTTAAAGAAAATACAAGTTTCATACACTTTATACATACAGATGGAGCCTTGAGATACTTGTTTTGATAGGTTAGTGACAAAGGAAGCTCCTTACATCTTAGTCATTCTTTATTTTTTACACAGACATAACCTGAGAAGAAAGACAATCACCATGACTTTGAAAGTAGTTTTAACATCTGTAAATGTCATCAGCTTAATCAGATTTATGTTTCTGAATCACTGCATCTGAAAAGATTTTGTTAAGAAATAGAACCAGAATAGAAATTGCCATGCAGAAGTTCTTTGACTCAAGGATATGTCTTGAAGAGCTTGTTTGAATTCAAAGCAGAAGCTTAACTTTACATAAAAAAAGAAAGAAAAAGAAAAAGAAAAGTTACTTTTGAAACTTTGAAAAAGAGGATTTAGTTTGTTTTTTTTTTTTTGGTTGGTTTATCTAGAATATACAATTCTATACTCCAGTGAGTCTGGCTGGATTTTTCTCTCTGAGCCAATTCCAGTGAGAGAAAGGTTTAAGCCAGTGATGGGCAAACTATGGCCCTCAGGCCACATGCAGCCCCCTGAAATGTTCTATCGGGCTGTGCAACATTATTCCTAATCTGACGAATACAGGTAGGATACAATACGATGAAACTTGGAAAGAGTTGTCTTAGAAACAGACTGACAGATGAGCATTTCCTTTCCTTTGGCCCCCTCTTTAAAAAGTTTGCCCATCACTGGTTTAAGCATTACCTGTCATCAAGCTCTTCCATCCTTCCATTGTACTGATCTTCTCCCACTCTTCCCCCAACCCCACACTTCTTTATGTGATATATTTAACCCCATTTTACTTCTCTTTTCTCATTTCTCTAAGTATTATCCTCTTTTGACACCTAGTTTTATATTTTTTGACATATAATCCTAACTACTATGATAATGATAATAATTTCTAAAGAGTTACAAATATGATCTTTCCATATAGGGATGTAAGACAATTGACCTTGTTGAAGCCCTTAATTTTTTTATTTACCTTTTTATGCTTTTTTTGGATTTTGTATTTGTACATCAAATTTTCTGTTTAAGTGTGTGTCTTTTCTTCCGGAATGCTTAGAAATTTTCTATTTCTTTAAATGACTATACTTTCCCCTCGAAGAATATAGTCATTTATGCTGGGTAGTTGATTTTTGGTGGTAAAACCAATTCCCTTGCCTTCCAGAATATTTTATTCCAAACCTTCCTGGTCCTTAAATTTGGGAGCTGCCAGATCCTGTGTGATCCTGAATGGGGCTCCCTTATATCTGAATTGTTTCTTTTTGGCTGCTTTTAGTATTTTCTCCTTGGTCTGAGATCTCTTGAACTTGGCTATAACATTCCTGGGAGTTATCATTTGGGGATTTAAAGCAGAAGGTGATATGTAGAATTTTTTAATTTCTATTTTACCTTCTTATTCAAGGATATAGTTTTCTTGGATAATTTCCTATAGTATAATGTCTATACTTTTTTTTTTTTGCTCATGACTTTCATATAGTCTAATATTTCTTAAATTGTCTCTACTGGACCTTTTTTCCAGGTGAGTTGTTTTTTTTTTTAATTAGGTATTTCATATTTTCTTTTATTTTTTCATTCTTTTGATTTTGTTTTATCGTTTCTTTATGTCTTGTTGAAGTCATTAATTTCTAATTGCACAACTCTAATTTTTAAAGACTGAATTTCTTCTGTGACCTTTAGTTCATCCTTTTCATTTTGGTTCTTTTTTTCAAGTAATTCTTTACATTCTTTAACTTTTTTATCTCATTTTCCAGTTGGTCAATTCTGACTTTAAGAAACTGTTTTCTTGTTTTAATTAATGTGCCTCTATTTCCAGATGACCTATTTTGCTTTTCTTAAACTATTGTTTTTCTTTTTCCATTTTTCTTCAATCTGTCTTACTTGATTGTTGAATTATTTTTTGAGCTCTTCCAGTGCATGAGTCTGATTCTCTGGATGTTTTTAGCTTTTGCTTCAAGTTACTTGAATCTCATCAGCCTCTTTTTGGTCTATTCTTTGTTCTTTATGCTGATAGAAGCTTTCAATCATTACTTCCTTCTTTTTCTTCTGTTATTTACTCATATTTTCTTTCTTTTTTTTCCTCTGCTGTGTACTGTAAACTGGCTTCTCTGTTTACTGGATCTGGGTGTTTGAGCTGCTCTGCTCTGGCTTCTCTCTCCTCTGCTGCTATACTGGATTAGACTGGTTGAGCTGACCTACTGAGGTAATCTGTCTTGAAGCCAAATCTTCAGCTTAGCCAGCTTCAGCAGAGGCCAAGAGTGCCCAACAAGATCCTCACCCCCTCCCAAGTTCCTCCCTGTTAGCTATTGTCAGAGTCTTGATCCTCCAGTGATGGAGCTGAGGTGTTCCATCCTGGTTGCAGCCTTCCTCCTAGAATAAATAGTCAGTCCACACCTGATCTTGGGTGAAGGGAGTTTGGCTAGCCCAGTCTTACTTCTGATCTTTCTCTTATACCATGGAAAACAGCTCATTACCTATCTTTCAAGTTGTGTTAATCAGGAGAGTCCTGTGACTCCTTCTTGTTGTTGAGTTTGGATTTCTACCTATTTTGAAGTACTTTTTAAAGATTAATATGGAAGGATAATCAGAAACGTTTTGGCTTTTGTTATTTCTAAGCCACCATCTTGACTCCTGGTAGATATTTGAAACCATAGGAGTGAGATAAATCTTTCCATTCAAGTTCCTGAATTAATCATTGTGATTGCTACTGAGAAATTACAAGCTTTTTGGCTAAGCTGTCAGTGTGGAACAAGAGAATAGAAGCTGACATTCTAACATTTCTTTTTCAAATGCTCTAGGAAGTGCTTTCACAAAGCAAAGGCAAAATATGAAATTCTTTCTCACTTTATTTGAAAAAAGTAATCAGTAAACACCTAGGTACTCTTCAAAATTCTTCCAAGTTATTTTCTATTTTAATAGCTTTAAATTTGAACCATGGATTTACACGCTTTTTGTTTCTGATTTAAGTTTTACAAAAGATAGTAACAACAAAAGATGAACTAGTTGATCTCAGGCCAAAAACCTTGCTGCAATTCCTGTTTAAGTGGAAAAACTGAAAAATTCTGGTGCTCCTTCATACAAGTCCTCTTCTTGCCTAGTAAAGTGAGTTTTAATTCCAATTATAGAAATTTGCCTTTGTTAAACAGAATGTATGTTGAGTTCTTACAATCATTAGGACAAGGAATTGAAATCTATTGGATGTCTATTTTCATATTTCTGTTTCTTTATCAATGACCACCCTATATCTTAAAGTTTTTATAAAAGTTAAAACACAACAGCCTTCAGGGTGACACGTGCTTAAAAAATAAAATTTGCTGGGTGTGGTGGTATATTTTTTGTGATCTTGCCTGATCTTAAGAGTTCTGATCTGCATTAGGACTATAAAGATGGTCATTAACTACAGAAAATCCAGAATCTCCATGGTGTTATCAATGGAGTAAAGTGGGTGTTGGAGCCTGGATTGCCTAATTCTGGATAAATCCACTTAGGTCAGAAATAGAGCAAATCAAAATTTATAATTTAACAAGCAGAGCAGTTGAACTCCTGAGTGACCTTTGAACTTCTAGCCTGAATAAGATAGCAAGATCTAGTCTTTAAAATAAAATGAAATTTAACTTTAATTTGATGAATTTTTTATAATTTCATATAACCATTTTGTGATATTTTATAGTTCATGTTCTCTTTCTCCCTCCCAACCTTCCCCAAGAAGGAAAATAATATGATATAGGTTATACACATATTATCATAAAATATATTTCTATTTTTGTCAAGTTTTGAAAAAAAGATATTGTTTACAATAGACAAAAATTCATGGAGGAAATAAAATATAGAATCCTATTTCAACTTGCATTTGGACATTACCTATTGGTGGTAGATAGCTTTCATTTTCATGAGTCTATTGGAGTTTTCCTGAATCCTTATTTTGTTGATAATAATCAAGTCATTCACAATTGATTATCATACATTTTTGTTGTTACTATGTACAATGTTCTCCTGGTTCTGCTCACTTTACTTTGTATCACTTCATAGAAATCTTTCCAGGTGTTTTTTGTGGTTATCTTGTTTGTCATTTCTCATAGTATTCCATTATAAGCATAAACAATACTTTTTAAGCCATTCTCCAATTGATGGCTATCAGTTTCCAATTCTTTGCCACCACAAAAAAATGCTATAAATATTTTTGTACAGTTAGGTTCTTTTTTTCTATCTTTAATCTCTTTGGGACATAGACTTAGTGGTGATATTGCTGGGTCAAAGGTAGGCACATTTTGATGCCCCTTTGGCATGGTTACAGATTGCTCTCCAGAACGGTTGTATCGATTTCCAGCTCCACCAGTAGTGATAGTAGAGTCCCTTTTTTGCACATTCAACTTAGAATTTGTCATTTTCCTTTCTTGTCTTGTTAGCCAGTCTAAAATATATAAGTTAGTGCCTCAGAGATGTTTTAATTTTTATTTCTATGATTTGGAGCATTTTTTCATGACTAAAGATAGTTTCAATTTCATCTGAAAATTATCTGTTCTTATTCTTTAACCATTTATTAATTCGGGCATGATTTGTATTCATATAGATTTGGTTCAGTTCTCTATGTATTTGAGAAATGACACAATCTGCATTTATTTTAAATAAATTGTACTGTTATTTGAAATGTTTATATATATATGTATATGTATATATATCAAGCTATCACAAATATATTTTTTAGTGTCTTGACATACAAATTTCAACACAATTCGCTTATGTTGTAATCCCAGGCATTTTATTTTATATATCTGAAATATTATCCTGAGGGGGTATCAATGGCTTCAATAGATAGCCAAAGGGGTCTATGACCTTCAAAAGAATTAAGAACCCCTGCACAAGCCTGGCCTCACTTCCATTCCATATTTTTCTGGCTATAGCTATATTTTTCTATACTTCATTATTTCACATTCAGCATTAGTATAACATTTCCATATCAAATCCTATGCTTTTCAATCCATCGAAATATGTACAAGTCAAAAATGCTAGACACACAAGCAACTATGAAGTGAATAGGTGTTTGTGTGAGTAATGTCTAGTGAGTCATACTTTCCATAATCCTCAACTAAGGGGTACTTAATACTGTTTGAGGTGACTCCTAGTTTCTGGAGTATTATGTCATATGTAAAAAGAAACTTCAAGGAGTACATTCTACTTTTCATAAGAAGAAATTTTGAAGGGCATAACAAATCTTGTGATTATTCTATAAATACCTTAAAATGGATTAGTTTTCTTCCCTAATGTCTTGACTAAAATCTTGCCTTTTTTAAGAAAGTCTTTATTTATCTCCCAAATGTTAGAGCCTTGCATCTGAGTTTATCTAAAATTCATGCTGCATATATCCTTTATGTCCATAATTGTTTGCATGTTGTCCCCCACTTCCCATAGTAAATTGTGAATTCAATGAAACCAGGTGCTCTTTATCTTGCTACTTAGAATACTAATTATATTATTAGTATAACACATACTTAATTTTGACTTGAATTGTTGATTCTAAATGCCAAAGCTCATTTCTGTCTCTTTTGAATAAAAATAAATTGATCAAATGATATAATAGAGATAATAACCTTTTAAGGTAACTATTCTTCCTTTTACAAATAGGATTTTTAGGAGTGGTTAACTAAGAGATGTGTTAGAGATTATACTATAGCAGTTATAGTAAAAAATTCACTATGTGGAATTTTCAAAATTAAATTTGAAAAATTACCACTTCTATATAGGTCATGAATAAGATAAAAATAATTATTCATTGAATGTGAGATTGCTATAAGTTATATCAAAGTTCCCTTCCAGTTCTAAAATTCTGCTATTGATAGATTCATGATGATTTTAAGGAAATTAAATTAATTAATGTCTTATAGATCCTTGTTGTTCATGTAAATGTTTAATCTATAAAGGTCAGAGTCTAAGCGCAAAGTCAGTGTGCTCTAATAAAATAAAAGACAATTTGGACAGAACAGTAGCTAAAAGTAAGGTATCTTGGTTTCTTTTCATTGACTCATTAAAGAACCTTTGAGAACATCACAAATACTTGTTATAGTCATCTGGAACAGGAATGTAGCAATATTTAGTATATATATATATATATATATATATATATATATATATATATATATATATATATATATATATATATATATACACACACACAC
>NC_058132.1:565747157-565819366 GCF_016433145.1 Gracilinanus agilis | reverse complement strand
TTGGCTAAAATGAAAGAAGGGGAGAGTAATGAATGTTGGAGGGGATGTGGCAAAATTGGGACATTAATGCATTGCTGGTGGAGCTGTGAAATGATCCAGCCATTCTGGCTGGCAATTTGGACTCATGCTCAAAGGGCTATAAAAGAATGCCTGCCCTTTGATCCAGCCATACCATTGCTGGGTTTGTACCCCAAAGAGATCATAGATAAACAGACTTGCATGCAAATATTTATAGCTGCGCTTTTTGTGGTGGCAACAAATTGGAAAAGGAGGGTATGTCCTTCAATTGGGGAATGGCTGAACAAACTGTGGTATATGCAGGTGATGGAATACTATTGTGCTAAAAGGAATAATAAACTGGAGGAGTTCCAGGCGAACTGGAGAGACCTCCGGGAACAGATGCAGAGCGAAAGGAGCAGAGCCAGAAGAACATTGTACACAGAGACTGATATACTATGGTAAAATTGAATGTAATGGACCTCTGTACCAGCAGCAATACAATGACCCAGGACAATTCTGAGGGATTTATGGTAAAGACGCTACCCACATTCAAAGGAAGGACTGCAGGAGAGGAAACATATAAGAAAAACAACTGCTTGAACGCATGGGTCGGAGTGGACATGACTGAGGGTGTGGACTCGTAACTACCACACCAATGCAACTACCAACAATTTGGAAATTGGTCTTGATCAGGGACACATGACAAAACTAGTGGAAATGCGCATCGGCCATGGGTGGGGGGAGTGTGGGGGGTGAAGGGGAAAGGAGGAGCATGAATCATGTAACCATGTTAAAAATGAATATTAATAAATGTTTGAAAAAAATAAGTCACACCAAAGCATCATAGAGCAAAAACCAATAGTATTACTTCAAAGCCAATAAAGCTAATAAAATATGTAGTTGCCCTGGGAGAGACATAGTGTCTAGGACTGGGTAATCTTGCTATATTATGTCAAGGTCAAACCTCATGTGGAATATTAGGTATAGTTCTGGGTGTTAAATTTTAGGAAGAGTATGGATAAGCCAGGGAGGAGATGGTTTACAAAAGGATAGCAAAGATAAGTCAATAATTTTGAGATCATGCTATCTTAAAATTGGTTGAAGTAATTAAGAATATTTAGTTTGGAAAAGAGAAGATATGGGAGAAATGATAGCTATCTTCATTTATCTGAATGTCTATCACATGGAAAGAATATTGAATTTGTTCTGCTTATTCAAAAGGAAGAACTATAGATAATGGATATGTTGGAGAGATAGATTTATGTTTGATGACATAAACAATTTATTTAGAGTTAGAATTATTACTTAATTCCTGGCATATGCTAGGTGTTTTTAAAATGTTGCTTGAATTGCATTGGATGAGAAGGTTTGACCAGATTGCAATCTGCAGTGTTGGAAAGGTTAGTCACTTTAGTAAGTTCATAGATTCAAAGATTTAAAATGTTATTTTGCTAAGTTATGCCATTAAATGGCTTTGAATGAGAAATATTTAAAATATATGCTTTAAAATATAGCAGTGTCAGATATATAGTAACTTAAAAGCTACTTTGAAGAGTAGAAAAAGCACAACATTTGGAATCAGGGTAAAGGGGTGGCAGTGCAGGATTTGCCAATTAGCTCATGTGACCCTTAGAATAGCATTTTCAACTCTTGGGGGCTCAGTTTTCCAGTCATGATAATGGTACATAGTGGGATACTAATGGATGCCCTGAAATGGTAATGTGTATTTCAATTCACACCATTATAAGTTGTAGTTATATAAAATATGGCAATTGATTCCAGCTCAATAGAAGTATGCAGTGCAGATCCCAACAGTACAACCACTACAGGGGAATTTGGCATTCCTACTCATCAGGACCTAGTGATAAACTTTTTCCCCACAGGCTTTTTGTGAGGAAAATGGTCTATAAACCTTAAAGAACTGTATAAATATGAATTATTATCTATGAACTAACTAAAAATAATGTGCTATCTATCCCCAATACAGTAACACCACCACTTTCAAGTTAATCAGCCTTCTGAAACAATTGATTTCACAGAAAGAAAAAAAAAACACCACTGTCTTCAGATGAAAAATCCCCAAAACCAAAATATCCATATCCTAAGCTAGGAACTCTAGAGAGCCTGTGTTCAGGAAAGCTACATCTAAAACCTGTCTGGTCCGAAGCTTTCAGACCAAAGAAAACAGCTTCATTAGTTTCTTTGACTGACTTTATATATTTTAATCAAGGGTCATAAAGCAGGGTCAGTAGGGTTGGAATATCATTAAGTGGTTCTAGGAAAATACAACTTCAAGGGAAATGAAATTAAGTTCAGAGAAACAATGTTATAAATGAAAGATAAGTTCCTGGGCAGCCAAGATTTTGACTATAAAAATTTAAAATGGGATTTTTACAGAGATCTTAGTCTCACTAGAATATGTCAGAGCTGGGCTAAGCCAAGCAGGGATAATTGGATAGTTAATGGACCTCAGGCAACAAGAAGCAAACAAAAATTCAGTGATGTTGTGAAAGGATCAACTCCTTTAACTTCCTGGGAGATCCTTAAATCTCTAGTCTAAAATTTAAAGATAACTGCTTTCAAGTTCATATAGTTGTATTCTAAGTGACAGAAAAAACTGAAATTCATATATAGTTTTCAGGTTTTCAAAGAACTTTACATACATTCCTTTTCCATGTCTACAACCTGAAGACATAGATCTTATCCCATTTTATAGATTAGTAAACTGAGTCTCAGAGGTTAAAGGCTTTGTATCAAAAGAATCACGGTTGTCATTCTGAATATTATCTCATTTTATCCTCAGAAATCTAGGAGATAGTCTCTTTTAAATGTAAGACATGGGATTTGAAACCATTTTTTCTTGATTTGATGTCCAGCACTCTATCCACTACTGTATTTGCTATTTCTTTATATTGAGTTCTTTATCTACATATAGAGTTCACATTTGGATCAATTGACAAAGAGCTATATATAGATACATGATCATTGCTAGGCAAAGTGTAATCAATCTTCCTAAAAGATCAGAGAACACCTGCAAAGTACTGAGCAGCTGTATAAGGGAAGAGTGATTGATAAGAGCATCTGACTCAGGGTTCATGAGCCAAATTCAATTTGGCAATCATTTAATAAAGTGCCTCTTTGTTAGTATTCAGTCGTTTCAGTTGTATCTGACTCTTCACAATCTTATTTGGGGTTTTCATGGCAAGGAACCTGGAGTGGCTTGCCATTTTCTTCTCCAGCTCACACTCACTCACACGCACAAATATAACATATGTGAATATATATGTGTATATACATATACACATATATATGAATTTATTTTTAATAATATATGGTTTTGTAGTTTCAGGGAGAGAACAATTCTAATATTATGATGAATAATTCCATAAAAAGATTTCTAGAATGTACATTAAAAGGGTAGTGTAGAGTGTAATAGGGACAAGGAAGGGATAGGGCTGACATTGATGGGGCATAAAGGACCTGTAAAATCTTCATCAAGGAATGGAATTTCACAGGGATTTCTGAGTGAGTCTGAAAAGCAGCAGATTGTCACAATTTTCTCAGTAGTAAAAAGATACAGTTGATTTGATTATCAAGCCCTAAACAAAAGATGGCTAAAGGGGCATCATGGCAAATGGGGGCAGCCAAAGGGAAAGTGCCCTAAATAATTGTCAAATAGAGCCCTGATGTCACACAAGATACATCTGAGATCCTTGAAGCAAAATGACTTATTCCCTGTGGATAAGCCTAATCTTGATTATGGTGTAGAAGGTGTGGAGAAATGATGCCAATGTTGAGGTTCAAGGTTGTCAGGAGAGGGATAGGACCCAATCCTGTTTCTACATGAACCTAATGAAGTAGAGCAATATAAAAGAAGAATGATTTTGAACTTGCTGCAAGAGGCTCAGTTACTTAAAAATGCCGCTTCCTGTTTAAAGTCTATTGTACTATGATACTAAAATTTTTGTTTCTGTTCCTTTTTCCTTTGTGTTACTACAGCAGCTAGGCATGACAATTAATTTTACTCCTCTTTTGTTCCTAACAGGTACTGGCAGAGTGTTTAAAAGGGAATTGTTTACATCAAGTAAAATGTAAAACTCCTATTATTTCTCTCAGGATCAGAAGCTCTCTACCTATGGGAAATCTGGGGAAAGCTGTTCTTCTCCCCTCTAGGTTTATTTTCCTTAGCAAAAGCTTTTTAGCCAGACTTTCAAAGAGTATTAATATCGTGGTTGGTTACTGTAAAGAAAGCAGATAGAGAGTGGAATATCTTAAACACTGTAATTGAGATGTCAACTGGAACTAGATATTCTAATGAAAGCATCATTTATAGACCTTGTTCTATGTGAAATACTTCTATTGATAAGAGACAATTTTACTATATAAACATATATGCAGACATGCACATACATACACATATGTATGTAACTATACATACACACACATATATATATAGAAAGAGAGAAAGTTTGAGATAATACTACTTCAATCAATGTATTACTAAACTATGTCTTTTAAATGGAGTGCCTCCAAATAAATTTTCCCTCATTATAAAAAGACTTACCAAATTTTCTGTACTAAAATCATGTTGAGAGAAAATACTTGGTTGCTAGGACATATTCACCTAAATTCCCAAATAGTTTGAAATGAGAAAACTCTAACATAAAATCTATTCAATGCTTTCAAGTTTTAAATGGTTAACAAAATATTTTTGGAAGAATAAGGGAGAGAAACTATTTACTCTGACCTTTAAAAGATGTTTTGTAAATCCCGATCAGATCAGTTGGTAGTCGGTTGCCATGATGGCTCGGCAGCTAAAGAGAACTAAGCAAGGACCCATAGGAGGACTGGCCCAATTAACACAACTTTGATGCTTCTTGTCCTCATAGCTTCCTCCATCAATGCAAATGCAGGACACTTGCCACCTGTTTAACACTGGACAAGTCACTTAGCCTTGATGGGAGTCAGTTTCTTCTTTAAAATGGGAGAGATAGACTAGAAGGCCTCTGAGTTTCCAAATCTAAATTTATTTTCAATTTCCCATTTGTTTCTAACTCATTTTGTGTGTTTCCAGACCATGTCCTACTTTAATTTTTCCATATAGTATCTACCCAACATATAGAATGCTTTTTCTTTAGATCTTTAATGTTTTATAGATTCAAGTATAATGAAGGCACAGACTTTCTATTATCCCTTGATTTTGCTACATGATCAGCAACTCATGAAACATTAACATAGTCTCTAATTAAAATACTCATAGTACACTTAAATGTATATTGCTTTTTAAAACAAGAACAGCAACACTGAGTTTTATTTACTCTCTTGAGCCTGAAATATAGCAAAAAAAAATCCTTTCTGTAAGTATTGTCAGAGGAATAAAGGCCTCTTCCTTTCTTCCTGATTTTTCTAGGCTATTCAGACTTACCTCTAGTTGGTCCCCTGCCACATTCCCCAAAAATTACTCAGATATGGAATATTTATATAATAGCTTCAGCTTTATAATGACTAAAAATGTATATATTTCAGGAGAAATTGGGCTTTTGAGGAAGAAGGGATATAAGGTGATATTGCATATATATTTTTTGCCTCAGGGTTTTTTCTTTCTTTCTCTCTTAATCAACAACTGTATTGCAATTGATGGCTTCTCTGTCTCTTAAAAGTGGCTAGATTTGCACTACTCACAGTTAGTTCCCTGACGGGAAATGGAGAACAATAGAGGTACAGTACCTCAGTCTGCCTCTCTGAATGAATTATTTGTTCACATGAGTAGACTTGGTGGTCTCTCATTATGCTTCTAAAGAACATGGGTAATGAGAGAGAAGTGAGAAAGCAGATGTGGAGTAGGAAGTATTGACCAGCTGAGAAGAAAAGTATTTTGTGAGTATCAGTAAGGACCCTGGTGAGAGAGGTATCTTCCTCTAAATTTGGCATGGGTTTGCCTTAAGAAGGGAGAAGTAGGGAAAAGAAAGGAGGATTGTTAACTAGACAATGGAACAGCAAAAGAGATGAATCGAAGAATCCCAACTGAATAAAGTCTAAGCATCAGACTTGGCAAGGGTGGCAAACAGCTTGAAATCATTTTATTCAGTTTCCTTTGTTTATAGAATGGGAGGGCAGAGATAGGCTGCAGCCAGCTTGTCAGGGGTCCAGGAGCCCTTGGTTTAAGCAAGAGGAACCTCTTAGATATGGAATTTCTTGGGGATCTGGGTTGACAAACTCGTAGAAATAACCCAGGTAATTGCTGCAGTCTGAGGTGGCTTCTAGAATGGAGCCCTGACTAGTTCACAAGATAGCCTTGGCTGGTGAGCCTAAGATTTGAGTGACTAGATATTCTGGTCTACAAGATATCTCAGACAAGACACACATTGCCTGAGTCTGGACTGGTGGGTCTGAGAGTGAGCAAACTAGGGACTGGGTTACAAGAAATCTCATGACTGGTGAGTATGAGAATGAGTGAATCAGGGAAAGTTAGCCTGGCAGATATCTGGATTGAGCTACTAATCCCAGGCTGCAGATGCTCTAGTTATTTGGGGATTAGATAGACATTCTAGCTATTGCTGACAATTGAAGATCAGAGATTAAAATCCTAGAAAAGAGATCATGTGACAGAAACAATCTGTAATAGAGCAGGAGAGACAGCAGCAGACCATAATAGATAAGGCTGAGCAAAGTAGGAGAGGGTCAGCCTGAATCCCTAGGCATAGCCCATTGGGATTAAAATTATAAAATTGGAATGTCTTCCCATTTTGATAGAACAATTCATAATAAATATTGTTGTTTAGTCTGGGCAGGAATAGAATTTGACAGAGAAAAGATTTTATGGCCCCATTTTGGAACTTCTGACAGTTTGGTCTCTGAAAAATTATATTGGACCATCTGTAGGAGAAAAATTAGGAAAGATGAGGAGCTACCTTATGCAGCCTTATGGCTATCTGAGATGGAAGAAAGGAGAAAAGCAGAAACAGCAACAGTAACAGAGGCAGAAAAGGAAGAAGAGAAGGAGAAGGATTCAGAATTGTGGCAATACAAGGAGAGGATCTAGGATCTGCCTGAGGTCCTCCCTTCCCCTTCTCTGATTCCTACTCCTTCTACTCCCCAAGTGCCACCTCCTTCTGCTCCTGTTTCTTCAGTAACACCTTCTATTTCATCCTCACTTGGGGAGATTATAGTCTCTCCTCTTGATTCTGACAAACCCCTTAGTGGGCAGTTTGAACAATTAGTAGAAGATCAGAGAAACTTACTCCTGAGTGGAGTGGTGAAACAATATCCACTGAGGGAAGTTCCACTAGAACAGGGGACTCGCTATGATAATGTTCCCCTTGGTGGCTCTGAAGGGAAGAATTGAGAGAGAGACAGAGAGAGAGACAGAGACAGAGACAGAGAGAGACAGAGAGAGAGACAGAGAGAGAGAGACAGAGAGAGAGAGAGAGACAGAGAGAGAGAGAGAGAGAGAGACAGAGAGAGAGACAGAGAGACAGAGAGACAGAGAGAGAGAGAGAGAGAGAGAGAGAGAGAGAGAGAGAGAGAGAGAGAGAGAGACAGAGAGAGAGAGAGAGACAGAGAGAGTAGATTTTCTCTTTCGCAAAGATTGGAGACTGAAGGAATGAGTCTGTTCTTTGATGACTCCCACCTAGAGCCCATAATGATATTGAAGAAGGTGGCAATCTGGGAGTGAAGATCCTCTTCCTAATAGATAATTTACTCTTTATGATATTGTCGCTAAGGACTTAGAAGAAGAAGAAAGACTTTTAAGTGAGACAGTTTGTAGAGAATGAATCTCACAAGCTGAGATTTAGAGGTGTTTTGAAACGAAAAAAGAATGATTCAAGTGCTAATGAGACTCATTTTTACAATCAGAGGGTTGTTTAATGCAAAAAACTTTAGAAGATGAAACATACCCAGTCCCCTTTTTGGAGAAGCAAACAGAATGTAAGAGATGCCCAAGCAAAGATTTTATTTACTGTGTATTGTATGTCTTTTGTAAGTCTGTGTCATATGCGTCATGTATAGTGTCCCCCACTGTGGAGGGTTTTGGGGGAAGAAAACCTCTGATTGATGAGGTCCTCTGCTTCTTTCTCTCTCTACTCCATTATTCTGGAAAAATGAAGGAATGGACAGACCAGAGAATATGTTTAAGGAATTCAAAAAGAACACTGTGGATTTTGAGTTTCTTAAACCTTAAGATAATTTAACTAATTGAGAAGGAATTTTGCATTTTCCTCTTTGATCTTTGTTCTTTCTAGAAGACAACGGTTGGAAAGATTTGTTCAATACTGTTCCTCCTTCCTCTGATGGCCAAGAGAGAAACAAAATGGAAGAGAAGAATGGAAAGGGATTTTTTTTGGACCCACAATTAGAAGGTGTTAACTTTAAGGTTCATGTATGTGATTCTGGAAAATCACAAATGATTCTGGAATTTACTTGTGGTACTAACTGAATGTAAAAGTGACTCATTGTTGCAAATTGTTTATCAGTTAATAAGATTCCAAATGGGTTCTATATTCTGTTTTAGTAGTGAGAAAGCTGTATGTTTCCACTGAGATTTAAAATGAACAGATTATACTCAAAAGTAAATGTGTTTAGATACCATTTGTTAGAATATCATTGTGTTTAATCAAAAATGATTCGTGATTTGTACTACAAACTAAATGTGTGAAGTAAATTGGATAAGACAATATGCAAAAGATATAATGTATATTTTGTATATTGATAATGCATAGTTAAGATTAATTATCTGGCCTTTTATAAACTATCAATAGCAGGTAACAGGATACCTCATAGAGTGGATGTTTTAGAGACTAGAAAGTTTAAGCAAGAAACTGTTTCATCTCCCTCTTACCAAGAAAGAGGGACAATTTGTATAAGCCTGAGTGTTCTCAGAGAAGTGGATAAATGTACGATATTTACAGTTAGATCTCTGGTAAAGGCAAGAGAGTCTTTTTGAGGACTGAAAAGTTAAAGATTAGATAGTTTATAAACTTTTAAGGCTCTGAGAAGCCATCAGTGAGTAAATAGGTAAGACAAAAAAAATGTTTTTGTTATGGAATTCTAAAATAGTGAAATTAGAATCCTGAGAAGTTGGACTTCTCTGAGCTGTAAAGGGCAAGATCTGTCATTTAAGGCAAAAAAGGGTTTTGGGATCTCACCTGAGATCACTGTAAACTTGAAATCCAGCTATGACTGCCTGGTGATTGATCTATCACCAAAAAGAAAGGATGACAATGAGGTACTCAAAGGATAAGGGAAAATCCTTGGGAGAAGCTGGAAGAGGAAATCTCAGTCTGAATCTGAGATAGGACCCTGCTGACTCAAGTGAGGCAAACTGAATTTTTATGATCCCTGAGTGAAAAAGTTATGGATGAGGCAATGAAAGCCTTCACTTGTATGTAAAGTCAGACAATGTGTCCTTTTTAAGACACATGGACAGTTAAAAGATCTTTTCCCTGGCTTTTTCCTATAATCAGCACAAAATTGTAAAATGAAAATTTCCATTTCCCAACAAACTGAATAGATCAATATTTGAATATTAGGATTAATCAAAGTGCTAGCTTTAGCTAAGTAGGTGTTAAAATTTGCCTTGCAAAGGTTTCTTTTTAGCAAAAGCATCTCCAAAATTTCTTCAAACAACTCGGAGCAGAGAGAGTAAATTTCTACAAGCAAGATTCACCTTGGATGAAGACCTCTGAAGATGTGGCATGTCTAGTTAGCACTGTTATTAGTTGTCACATCACAAAGAAATAGTTATTAATATCTCCAAAATGAATACACCTAGGACCCCAGTAAAATTAGTCTCTCCTAAAATTGCCTCACCTCATTCAGAATACAGGGGCCCTCTAATCCCCCTTGGTCTGAGTTCAGCAGAAACAACCAGTGTTTTTACTATATGAAATGTTTTAAGATGTTTCTTTTAAGTTGGTACTGTAAAATATTAATAAGTTAGCCCTTTCTCCCAGTTTCTGGAAACCTTACTCCACTTACTTCAAATCTGCATTCTGAGTTTAATTGCAGATTAGAATCTCTAACTGAACCCTAACCAGAGTGTGTGTGTGTTCCAACTGAATCTGGATCAGGTCAAGGATTTGAGGCATTTTTCCCTAGGGTTTGTTTTCCTTGCTTGCTTTTTTTCAATAAAGCACTGCATTATAATTGATGGCTTCTGGGTCTCTTGAATAGTGGCTAGAATTCCAATACAGACAATATGATAAGTAATTGGAAACTGATAATAAACAGCTTTCTACAGCAATACACTCCCCAATATCCAAATTCCCCAGAGCTGAGTTGTCCCATTCTGTTCATGCATAATTATCAAATAATCCTCCACAATACCACTTCACTGTCTCTATAGTTAACGAGGGAGATAGCCTACATTTGCCATCTAGCCTGGGCTGTATAGTTTAGTGAACTCCCTAATGACAAGCAAAAAATAAATTTGAAAATGGGCTAGGATTCCAGGTCAAGAGTAAGTCATATTAAAGACATACCAAATGTAATGATTCCATTTCTTGACCCTTAACATGTATTAATCACTGTTTTGATCAATATATATTGTATTTGCTATGTCTCCAGTATCGGCTATGTCTCCAATACTATGCCAACTATTGTAGGGGCTCCAAAGAGGTATAAAACACAATCTTTGCTTTCAAGGATTTATTTAATTTAGTTGGAGAGACAAAGGTAATATACATTTTGCTTTTCAATTGATTTACAAAGAAAAATGGCATGACCAACTAGTTTCAGACTGGAAGGCAGGAAGCCACAGTTTCAAGTCCTTTTTCTGATTCTGGATAAGACACTTAATGCCCTACTCCTACTCCAATTCCTTGGACAACTCTCCATTCTTTCCTAGAGGGATTTTTCTTGACTGAGAATTCCATATTCCATTTAATATAGAAGTTTAATTTCTATTCTATCCCACCAGAAAGTTTATAAAGAAGTGTTAATTACCATGTAGGCAGTAAATGATGAGGGAAAAGCCACATTAATATAGGATGAAGTATTCATGGTTAATTTAGTGGGAGAGAAGAGGTAATAGAGATAGATTTTCACATATGAAGAGTCCAGAAGTAAAATAAATAAAGAGACAGAACACAAGCAAAGGCTTAGTAAGGAGACTAGACTGAATGGGCCACAGTATTTGCATTGATGAGGTTTATTCCTTATGTTTACTTTAAGTAACATCTTGACTTGGACAAAACTGTCTTTCCTTGGTCCTCTTTTTCTCTGACATTTCTTAGATTTTAAATGTGAATGTATTGTTTTTTATTCCTACACTTTTTCCCCCATGAAGAATAGGTCACACTAGATTAAATTCCCTACTATAGTCCCTTTTTAAGGATTACCAGATTTGTTGACTAAAGGAAAGAAGATGCATAGACTTTTATATAAGATATTTACAGAGACTGGAGCAAGGACAAGTAATAGAAGATTCATTTTAATCCAAAACTGTAGTTGGGCAACTAGGTGGTTCAGTGGATAGAGAGCCAGACCTGGAGATAGAAGGTTCTGGGTTCAAATCTGGTCTCAGACACTTCCCAGCTTTGTGATCCTGGGCAAGTCACAACCTAAATTGCCTAACCCTTATCACTCTTTTGCTATGGAACTAATACATAGTATTTATTCAAAGAAAGAAGCTAAGTGTTATTGAAAAAAAAAAGTGTGGTCCAGCAATGTAAGGTTATACTCAGGAATATTATAGTTCAGAATGAGCTTAGGTGGTAAAGAAAGCTAAAAACCACAAAAAAAGGAATTTTACTTTGTCTTTTTTCTAGTTTCTACAGTTTTAGCTTTGTTGGGCACAAAAGGAAGAATCAAAGAAGATACAGGAATAGTTTTATGTAGCAGTGAGATGGTAATGATTAAAAACAAAGAAAAGAGGGAGCTGTTCAATTTCCATTTTTCTTCTATTTTCATTCCCTAAAAGAATAACCTTTGGTCTAGAAATGACAGGAAAAAATGTCTCATAGAAAAAATGGTCACCAAAGAAATATGTGGTAGAGAGAGGTGGTGACAAGACAGGAAAGAAAGCCAAGATCACAAAGATAAAGGATGACTTCATCAAGGATAGATCATCTGACACAAATTATTTCATTTTTGACAAGATTATTAAACTCACAAAGAAAGGACATACTATAAATAGAGTTTATCTTGATTTAAAAAAATAAGGTTTAGTTTTATTTAAAAAATGACACAATTTGGACTAGTTAGCAGTGCACTTAGATTTTGGGGGAGAAGAGTGGTTAGATAGGATCCACAGAATAATCATTCAATGTCAAATTGGCAGATATTCTCCACCAGAGTAGAGTGCCTCAGCATTCTGACTAACCTTGTATATTTATTTTTCTCCATAACATCAGCAGAGGATGAGCCCATTCACATAAAATTTTCATGTACCACAAAGTTGGAAGAGATAGCTATTTGGGATCCAGGAAGCAACTGACTTGTGCACAGCAATGAAAATAAGCCTAATATATATGTCTCAAGTGAATGGCATGTTTAAGAAGTCTTTATTTATTTATTTTTCTTATTATCAGACCCTACCTGGTAAAACAAGGAACAAATATTAAGAGTTGTAAAGCAACAACTTAAGCCTTGATATAAGGTAAAAATCAAATAGACAAGTCCTTGTAATTAGAACTAAGTAATAGTTGAGTGAAGGTAGCAGATTATCCCTCATTAGAAATCTACAAGAAAAAGTGAGAATTATCAGGAATTGTGATGAGTAGATTCTTTTTCATTTATGACTTGGACTTGAATTAGAACTAAAACACTGATTTTGTGAGATCTTGTGAATCTCTGAGAATGATACATTTTTAGCAATGGTTTTCCTATATATAAGCTCTCCTGTTCTTGATTTTGTATATATCCATTCTCTCAATTTGCTACTGCTTACTAATATAGTCTAGTTTCCTTGAGAGCAGGTACAATTTCACTTTTTAGGTGTATCTCCAGTACATAGCACAGTATTTGGCACACAACAAGCATTTCACTAATACTTGTTAATTAATGGACTGCAGAAAAAATGTGCGCATGATAAAATTTGGTTAAGTAGATATTAAAATTAATTGAATGAGAGTTTATGTGATATTAGAAAGTGGTCTCAAGGAGACAAGTCCATGCACTGGTCCTTGGAGCTTAACCTTATGATGTCTAATAGCACCAATGACTTGGAAAAAAGTATAAATAGTATAGTTATTAAATTTTAAAATGAAAATATAATCAAGAATATCATATATACCATTGTTGGGACTGTACCCCAAAGAGATCAAAGATAAACAGACTTGCACAAAAATATTTATAGTTTCCTTCTTTGTGGTGGCAAAAGACTGGAAAGCAAAGGTATGCCCTTCAATTGGGGAATGGCTGAACAAATTGTGATATATGTTGGTGATGGAATACTATTGTGCTCAAAGGAATAATAAACTGGAGGAATTCCATGTGAACTGGAAAGACCTCCAGGAATTGATGCAGAGTGAAAGGAGCAGAGCCAGGAGAACATTGTACACAGAGACTGATACACTGTGGTAAAATCGAATGTAATGGACATCTGTATTAGCAGCAATACAATGACCCGAGACAATTCTGAAGGATTTTTGGAAAAGAACAATGCCCATATTTAGAGGAAGAACTGCAGGAGTGGAAACACAGAAGAAAAACAACTGCTTGAACACGTGGGTTGATGAGGACATGATTGGGGATGTAGACCCAAAAAGACCACACCAATGTAACTATCAATAATATGTAAATAAGTCTTGACTGACCACACATGTTAAAACCAGTGGAAATGCGAGTTAGCTATGGGGAAGGGGAGGGAGGAGGGTTTGAGGGGGTGAAGGGTAAAGTAAAACTATGAATTATGTAACCATGGAAAATTTTTCTAAAAATAAAAAAAATTAAATAAAAAAAGAATATCACATATATTAGATGAAATAGTCAGCCTCTAAAGTTCATAGGATCAGAAAAAAAGAGCTGGAGCTGGAAGAGATATTGTCCGTCCAAACCTCTTATTTTACAGATGAGGAAACTGAGAACAAAGGGATTAAGTAACTTGCTCAGAGTTACACAATGAGTCAGTGGCAGATCTGGGTTTTGAATGTAATTGTCAATTGCAGCATAAAACTACCTTTTATTTTCATTTTTGATATTTATTTTATTTATTAATTTGAAATGTTTTTCCATGGTTATAGGACTCATGTTCTATCCCTCCCCTCCTCCTACCCCCTCCTATAGCCAACGCACAATTACACTGGGTTTTACATGTGTCATTGATTAAGACCTATTTCCATATTATTGATATTTGCACTAGGGTGCTAGTTTAGAGTCAATATCCCCAATCATATCCCCATCAATCCAGGTGATCAGGCAGTTGTTTTTCTTCTATGTTTCTACTCCCACAGTTCTTCCTCTGAATGTGAAGAGTGTTCTTTCTTATAAGTCCCTCAGAATTGTCCTGGATCATTGCATTGTTGCTAGTACAGATGTCCATTACATTCGATTTTACCACAGTGTATCAGTCTCTGTGTACAATGTTCTCCTGGATCTGTTCCTTTCACTCTGCATCAATTCCTGGAGGTCATTCCAGTTCACATGGAATTCCTCCAGTTTATTATTCCTTTGAACACAATAGTATTCCATCCCAACAGATACCACAATTTGTTTAGCCATTCCCCTTTAAGATGAAATGCAGAAGGATTAAATGTAAAATTCTACATAAAATAAGTAGTATGGCATGATAGAAAGAACAGTTGTTCTAGAGTCAAAAAACCTGGTTTTAGATCTCAGGTCTAATGCTTATAATTTGTGTAATCTTAGAAAATGAACAGCCTTCTTGAACTTCAGGTTTCTCCCTGGGTAAATTAGAGACAATTGCACTAAATATTGAATGAGGTCCCTTAAAGCTCTACAACCATAATCCTATGACTAGACAGGTTGCAAGTATCAATTCATATAAATATTATCAGAAGTCATTACTATATGTTTTTTCCTATGAAAAATTTTCCCAACTTGTAATAAATTATAAGCATAATATTTATCAACAGAATAATATGGCAGCCAAAGTAGAAATTACTGCCTTTGGAGGGAAAGGTTTCAATCAAACTAGAATTCTTTAATCAAGTTAGATAATCTTTATTAGAAGTGTCACAGAAAAGATTTTTATTAAGGTATGAGGTGGACTAGATCACTTACTTTTCAAAAAACCCTTATCTTCCTTTTTAGAATATACTAAATACTGGTTCTAAGGCAGAAAAGTGGTAAGGACTAGGTATTTGAAGTTAAGTGACTTGTTCAGGGTCACACAGCTAGGGAGTATCTGAGACCAATTTGAACCAAGGACATCCTGCCTCTGACCTCTTTTATTAAACTCTGAAATTCTAGAATTATGATTAGATGAATGGAGTCACTTCCTTCCATGGATTCAATGAAGAACAAAAATCTTCTAAATTTCCATCTCTATCCCAAGCCTGTCCCTAGTGTTCCAGATAATAAGTTCAAATTATTCTTTGGACATATCCTTCTGAAAGTCCCACTAGACTATTGTAGGAAATATGCCTAAATTGGGAACCTGTGACAACTCTTCTTTATTAGGAATAGCTTGGTAAATACTTACTACCAGCATCTATCCATCCTATGTTACTGCTCAAAATTACTGGATTTGGTGAATTTCCATCCACAGTCATTGCTCAATCTATAAATTACCTTTAATTTGATTTGCAGTATGAAGCTTCATTGATTCCAAACTCTATGGACTAGGATGCCAGTGGATGCATTTGCTTTGTAAAGTTTATAGACACTGGGCTTGTTTAACTGAGGGTATGGTTATTACCAAGTTTGATTTGTATTATCCTCGGATATACTGCTCACATTTCTGGCCTGCTTAAATAAGATAAAGTAATAATTTTCATCGCACTTCAAAACTTTACAAAAAACAAAAAACAAAACATCGGCATACATTTACTGTGATGGATCTCAAGTGAATTTATCAAAGTGTCCACTCTGGAACTCTAAATTTACTAGTAAAATGATCTTCTTTTCACGTAGAAACTGAAGCCTCCATCTGCCAAATGAATAATAAACTACAGAAAATTATGCAGCTCTCTGTACTCATCACAACAGACATTCACTGCACACAATCTTTTTGGCCTTTTAATCACAAGTTTTAGTCTCCATGTGAATAGCTCAATTCTCTAAGGATCTAACTTTTAATAGCATCCTCCCCCATTAAGGTGCATGTCATCTCATTAAAGGAAAATGCAATTGGCCACTTTCTTCTTCTATAGGTGAACAAGTGGATCATTATACCTGACAGTGACAGCTGCCAATATAGATGGCAAGCTAAATTCCCCTTGAGAAAAATCATTATCATTTATCTGGATTTTCCATCCTGATGCTTCACTTTTGTCACATCTCCTGTGTCCAGAATGTTAAGGGTGTCCAAACAATCCTTTCTTGATTTAAAAATTCACAAAATAGAAAAAGAATTTGGTATTCTAGATTATTGACCCTGAAATAAAAGTTGTGACTTAAGGCACTAGCTCATGATTTTGGCAATCTGTTCCAGTACATGTAATTTTATCAAAAGAGGAAATCAATTTAGATCATTCAAATATCTATATGTCCATGTAGTATAGTAATTTGCACACATAGAGGTATGCTGTGCATTCTTACAAATTCATATAAATATATATGTATGTATATACATATGTATGTATATACATACATATATGCCTTAATTATTTGTTTTTGGTGCCAACTCTTCTTTTCCCTTCGTATTATAGCATGTGGTGGTTACCTCATTGTGCACTCTACTGTTGATTTTAAATTCTTAGTCTGACAAATACAGGAACAGGTATTAATTATCAGTGATTGAACACAGAATGCCATAATTAGTTTTTAACTCAATCAATATTCTCTTACTTTGACTGTAATGTATTTTATTGGACCGCCATGTTCTACCTACTGATCAAATTCTTCACTATCACCTTAATTTTAATTGTAATTATTTTTCTCAACTTAGTCATAAGTATTAAAGTTAGATAATACTATAATTAACTTATTATCCTTTTAAATATTTAATTTAAAATATATTGAATTCCCTCTTCTTCCATAAATTTACTTGGTAACTTATTTATTTGACCTCAAAAATATTAAGACATAAATGAATCTTTATAATGTATTTTTAATTAATATATCATTTGGTTTAAAGTTGTAATCAATCTTATCTTTGGAGTGGGTCTAACTTAGGCTTCAGGTTAAATTGAAATGAGACATTCATGGACCTTAAAATTCAATAAAAATGACTTTTACCCATAATAATGGATAAAAATAATACCATTCCTATGGTTAAAGATATGTTTTCAGTGAAAATTGTGAACCTCTTTCCCATTCACCATGGCAACTGGCCATAATATGTTATACTAAGTTAGACAGGGATTTCTGAAGAACAATAAGATATTTTAGACAGTACTTCCCATAGGCTTGGCTTTTTATGCTTTAGAAAGCATGGAATCCAAACCCATTATGACCCATTCTTGCCCTAAAAGGGAAACTAGACCAACCTACAGGAAGCTCTATTCCTACCACAACTTTTACATCAGTCCATTCAGATTTCATATTGACAAAAGAGTAGAGAAATAAATAATAGTTCTTTTTCTTCTGAAACATTTTAAGCTTTCAGCACCACTAAGCCAACAACCCTTTTACTGATTACACAATTTTAAATGATACTATTTTAGTCAAGTAGGTTAAATTCCAAATTGCTGCTGGATCTGTCACTTGCATGTTAACTCAAATTCTCATTTAGGTTCATAGACTCACTTCCACAAACAATAATGAGCCTCCCCTGGAATAAAGCCCACAGCTAAAAGGATAACAAGCAGCAGCATAGGGTTGCAGGATGCACTCAGTGGCTTTGCTTACAAGCCTGCCTACCAGGCTAAGGCCCCAGGCAGCTTACAGTAACAGAGCAAGGCAAAGCTGCCTCCTTTCTGGGAAAATCAGCTTTTCTAGGAATGCTATTTCTTTTTTTTTGTCTGTATACTTTTAACCTTCAATGAGAGAGATGAAAAAGCCCTGTAGGTTACATGGAGAGGGACAGAATTTGGGGGGCAGAATTTCTTAGATATTTGTTTTGAATTATTTTTAATTGCCTTTTCTCTTTTCCTGCTATTCCACCCCAAATATTAACATTCTTAACACAGGAAAACAGGAAGTAATATTTTCTGTTACTTAAAAACACGAGATAATCACTATTGATTAGCTAGAAGGGCTGGGGGAAAAGGGTTATGAAACAAGGTAAGCTCAAGTGATTTCAAATTAGAAAAGACCTTGGAACTGGCCTAGTCTAGCCAGCTCATTGTGCAGATGAGGAAACTGAGAAGCAGAGATTTTATGTAATTCCCCTCAAATTACACAAAACAGCATGTAGCAGAACTTGGATTTCAATTATGGCTTCTAACTACAAATCCAGAGCTCTTTATGTCAAATTATGTTGCCTCTCAAACAAGTTTGGACAACTTATTCTAAATCTAAGCAGAACAAGAGGTCAATGTTTAGACAGTAGATATAAATAATGGACATAGGATATCAACAATATGAATGGAACTTGAAAAAATGTTAAAATGCCTTTTAAAGTGGAACTTTAAATACTTTATAGGGCTTCGGTTTTTCTGAATATGCCCACCTGAATAGAGAATAAAGGTGCAAAGATCTCTTCTTTATTCACTGTCATAAAATACCTAAATCAGTGCTAATTTATTAATATTAATGAAGAAGGAAGATAAGTTTTCTTAATCAATCTGATACCTACCAATCTTCCCAGATTCATTTCAAAATGACATCTTAAATGAAAATCTGTCCAGTTAAATTTACTGTCCTAACACATCTAATGTTCTTTGGTCCTTTTTTTTTCTTTTTTTATTTATCTGGAATTCCCTTCTATCTCTTCTTTGCCTATAAAAATACTATTCTTTTAAAATGTAGTTCAAATACTATCACTTCAGTAAGTGTCCCCAGATCATCCTTATGGGAAATGACCTCTCCTTCCTTTTAATTTCTATTTAAACTATCTTTTAAAATTAATCATATGGGGGTCAGCTGAGTGGCTCAGTGAATTGAGAGCCAGGTCTAGAGATGGGAGGTTCTAAGTTCAAATCTGGCCTCAGTCACCTGCTAGCTGTGTGACCTGGGCAAGTCACTTAACTCCCATTACCTAGACCTTATCACTCTTCTGCCTTGGAACTAATACATAGTATTGATTCTAAGATGGAAGGTAAGGTTTAAAAAATAATTAACCATATGTAATTTCCTTTAAATGGTACTTGTGAAATACTAGTTAAATATTTGATTGTTATAACTTCTATGGTGTTTTTGTTTTCCTTACATAAGTAATTTATGATATTCTTGAGGACCAACTATGTGTACTACTTTGGTCTGTTTCTACAGTGTCTTATATAAATTAGGGATTTAATAAATATTTGGGGATTCTATGTTGGAAGTTATACTGGAAGTTTGGAACTGAAGACTAAAGAATAGGTAGGATTATTATTTTTTTGTGAGATTAAAGATATTCTACCCTACTTTTTCATGTTAAAAGTGGAATTATGTAGCATATTAATAATGGCAAATGTATATATGAAGTTTAAGATTACAACAAACTGGGAAACACAATGGAGTCAGCTTCGGGGAAAAAACATTGATTTTATTTATCACGGACACATTATGTATCAAGAATGCAAAATAATCTAAAAAGTTGAAGCATAAAATATAAAATAGCTTCAGCTATGCAAAAGAAAATAAGATTAAAAATTTGGAAATCTTATCTTATAATATAAATCAAGGGAGGAAAAAATTGTATTATAACAACTGACTAATAAAGTCAATGCCTATTTTTTTCTCCTTTGAAACCACATTGAGACTTCCAGGAAAGATTTACAACAACTGGCACAGGTTCCAAATTCCAAGGCATTTTCACTTCAATTTAGTTATCAAATGAAAAGAAACATAGACATGGTTGTTATTAGATTTTCATTGATTCTAATGATTCAGCATAATATGCCAAATTACATTAATAAGCTAAATGCCTCCAACTCTGCAGGGGATCCAAACCTCTGCTAACAGCCTCCTCTTAGTTGTTATTTTGATATGGTAACATGTAAAGGAGAAAAAAATTCAAAAGGGTGAAATAATAATCGATAGTATACAATAAAAAATTGAGTGATGTCCTAGAATAGCTAAATCTTTCTTCTCTATAAACCTGCTAACCTCTATTTTAAGATCTAATTAGAGATAACCAATTTAATATAATGAACATTTTTTCTGATATATTTATTTATAATTAGTAACAAATATATAGCATTTAAAATTAACAATTAAAACTTTCATCATATACTACCCTACCTGTCTTATGTCTTGTAGCTATTCTGGAAAGGTATTTTGACATCTTTAAAGAATTCTTCCCAAAACCCACAAAATAAGACAAACAAGAATGTCAAGTACCTCAAAACAACAACTTAAAAACAACAATAACAACCAAGTTTAATGACCCCATCTTTCTTATTTTTGCTAGAACATTGAACAAGGTGAACTGGCAATGTGTTCATTGTTTCTCCAGGTTATAGAATTCCAGCCTCATTTTTACAGGGCAAGCTCTGGGCAAAATAGTGAAGTAGGACACAGCTTCTTTCTATTTCTTTCCTTCTTAACCCTTTTTCAGAGCCCTCCCCAACTGCATGACATTTCTCCTACAGTAGTCATCTAGTTCATTTCTAATGAACTGAAGGGGATCAGTTTTGACTTCTAATTATGTAATAGCAAGACTGTTCTAATTTATAAATCCCTATTTTAAGAGTATGATTAAGTGTTGAAAGAGACCTCTTTGTAAATTGATTTCTCTGTACTGTAATGGCAAATGGAAAAGAAATTATTCTTATCTACTTGTTTGCTCTACTAGAGACATCAGCCTTGTATCCAGAGAGGAAGAAAGCACACAAGAGGTATTTTCAAGTCCGCATATTAAGCTATTAAACTAAATCACTATTTTGAAGTATGTATGGAGTAGTTGCTGCAAATGTGTGTCTAAGAAGTTCAAATTATATAAGAAATATTGCATTCGGTAACAGATAACTATATCCATATCCATATATAAGCATATATCACCTAAGAGGTTGTGTTATTTTTATTATAATACATTTTTAGTTTATTCAAGATCACATGTCAATACAATTTTTATGTTTTATGATATTTTACAATCCATTTTCTCTCCTCCACCCATCTCAGCCCCTCCCCAAGAAGGCAGGTAATATCATATATTATATATAAATTATCATATATTCCATATTTCCATATTTATCCCTTGTGAGAGAAAAATGCTGATATTTGCATTGTCTTGTGAAAAACTTAAAAAAATTCTCTGTTTCTGTTTTTTCATTCTCAAGATCTGAGGGAATCTAGGTTCCTCATTCCAACAATTATAGCTACCTAGATATAAAGCTAGCTGCAATAAGAGGTCCCAAATGCTTTGGTTAAACAATTTAGACATGAGGGGCTTGAGGTTTTCATGTTTATGCAAAACTTGGGCATTCTCTCATTGTTCCAGAAACATTCCAGCCTTGATTGTGATATAGAAGATGCCACTAATGATGTATCAGAAGTAACCTTTTATGTGCTGCCCCGTTTCTACTGATATAGATGTTCACCTTTGCTATTAAGAATGGGAGAGTTTTTATAGGTCCTACAAAGGCAACTATCTGAGTAAAGAAAGTCATGAGAAATGGATCAGATCTCTGACCAAAGGTTATTAGACTTGATGTTAACTGTCCCTCTTTCAGTCTCTCCCCTTCCACCTCCACCACACATACTTTCACAGCCCTGGATCCCAATATCAGTTCTCCTTTGGCCTTTTGTACATCCTGAAAAATGCAACATGTTCCCTAATAGTGTCCATCTCTGTTTCAGGGAACTATATTTGTTATCTCCCTTTAACAGTATTGATATTTTCATGGAAATCCATTCCTAAAATAAAAGAAATAAACTTGTAGGATTTTAAACTCTATGACAAATAAATAGCAAGATAGTTTGGGGTATAAGGGATTTTCTGACAGCTTTTAAATCATATGCTTATGGGTCATTTCCCACATTGTGTAAAAAGTCAGGATTTTTCAGGACAGGTATGTGTATATAATTATCTGATTTTCTGAACAACTATCATCTAAATTCCAAACAAAATTTTGCATACACTTTAAAATAATAATGTTCAAAGTAGAGAGAGTAATTTCAAACTGAACTATATGCACTTATTAAGAAATCTTCCTTTTGGAATGTAATAAATGTTGGAGGGGATGTGGCAAAATTGGGACATTAATGCATTGCTTCTGGAGTTCTGTATTGATCCAACCACTCTGGAAGGCAATTTAGAACTATGTCCAAAGGGCTTTAAAAGACTGCCTGCCCTCCAATTCAGTCATACAACTACTGGGTTTATATTCCAAAGAGATAATGAGGAAAAAGACTTGTACAAAAATATTTAGAGCCACACTCTTTGTGGTGGCAAAAAATTGGAAAATGAGGGGATGCCCTTAGATTGGGGAATGGCTGATCAAATTGTAGTATCTGTTACTGATGTAATACTACTGTGCTAAAAGGAATAATGAACTGGAGGAATTCCATGCAAACTGAAACAACCTCCAGAAACTGATGCAGAGTGAAAGGAGCAGAACCAGGAGAACATTAGAGACTGATACACTGTGGTACAATCAAACATAAAAGACTTCTTTACTAGCAGCAATGCAATGATCCAGGACAACTCTGAGGGACTTATGAGAAAGAACACTATCCACATCCAGAGAAAGAACTGTGGGAGTAGAAACACAGAAGAAAAATAACTGCTTGATCACATGGGTTGATGGGGATATGATTGGGGATGTAGACTTTAAATGATCACCATAGTGTAAATATTAATAATATGGAATAGTTCTTGATCAATGACACATATAAAACCCAGTGGAATTGCTCATTGGTTATGGGAAGGTGGTGAGAGGGGGGAGGGAAAGAACATGAATCATGTAACCATGGAAAAGTGTTCTAAATTAATTAATTAAATAATTGAAATTTAAATTAAAATAAAGAAATCTTCCTTTTGGTTCTGCCAAGCTAAAACTATGCCTAACTTCATGACAGAGCATAATATTTTATTACATGTTTTGCTGTTGTCTACATGACTCAAATTTTTTTCAGTCATATCAAAAATATGTGGCCAGGTCATTCTCTGGTTTATGATTATGTATTTGTATTATTCCTTTTAAGACTTTTGCATGCATTTAGATGCTTGCCTATCTTTTAAAATAACCTATTATAGTCAGATTTCTATCTTTATTCTTCAAAGAACTGGCCACTCCCAATTTCCTAATATCACATATATAGAGTTAATAATCATGCATCCAGATCATGAATAAAAATCTTTAAACATTTTGATTAGTACAAAATTGTCCAGATTGCTTTATTTGCTACCTCATGGCATCTCTACAACACTGACATTTACCTCTTTTGATAGCTCCAAGAAGGATGTTTCAAATAAGACACTTTTTTGATTGGTATTACTTTCATCTGAAGTACAGCATATTGGCTATAGATTTTCATCAGTCCATAAATGTAATTTACTGTTGGGTATATGAGAATTACCTAATAGATGACACATAGGAATATTTTCTACAGTTGCATTAACTGATATAAGCTATGACATTAAAAAAAAAGAAAATCTCTAAAAATGACCAATTACTAGATGTAATGAATTATAATTAAATTTCAGTAAGGCAGAAACTACATCAACTTTCAAACATACAAAATAGATACTACATAATTATTTGTACAATGGGAAATTAAACCTTATATGAACTAAGGATGCATACTGCATTACTCTGTTGAATGACTCCAATTTATCCTGTACATGGACAGAGAGAGAGAGAGAGAGAGAGAGAGAGAGAGAGAGAGAGAGAGAGAGAGAGAATTGTTTTCATTTCACTCCCTCCATTAGAGTATACATTTCTTGAGATCAGGGACTGCCTTTTGCCTTTATTTGAATCTCCAAAGATTAGCACAGTGTCAAGTAAAGAATAGGTGCTCAATAAATGCTTATTGACTGAATGATTTTTAGTTCAGATCAGTATTTTGGTCATTATAAAGTAGAAAATGTACTGGACGTGGAGGTAAGAGAAGTATAGGTTCAGATTCTCACTTGCTAGCTGTCTGATTATGAACAAATCACAATTCTGCTTTAAAGCTCAGTCATCTTATCTGTAAAAATGTGGACCATAGTACCTATTATTGATGGTTGTGATTAGGATCAAATGAATAATTCATGTAGCCTTTAAAGCACTATATAAATGCCAGTCATTATTATTATGAGATATATTATATATATATATATATATATATATATATTTATAATGCCTAATTTAAAGGAAATCTTTTTTGTTTGTTTTGCTTTACCTTCTGTCTTAGAATCAAAACTGTGTATTGGTTCTAAGGCAGAAGAATGGTAAAGGATAGGCAATGGAGGTTAAGTGACTTGCCAAGGATCACACAGAGTTAGGAATTGTCCCAGGCCAGATTTGAACCTAGGACCTCCCATCTCTAGGCCTGGCTCTCAATCCACTGAGCCACCTAACTGCTCCCTTGTTTTCCTTTTAAGAAGAAAACTACTAGATACTTGCTTTTTGCAGATGAGCTACTTCATTGCTAGTGATCAATATATAGTAGAAATATGACTGAACTGAGAATCAAAAAATCTGAATTCTAATTCCAACTCTGCTATTTCCTTCCTCTATAACTATGGGCTCTTAAATACTTTTCTGATAATTTTGCAATCCAGGACTCTGTTTCCCCATCTGCACAATGTGCGGGTTCATCTAGATGTCTATAAAGTGAGTTCCAGTTCTATGTCTTATAACTCTTTGAACTTAGCACAAAATACATGACTAGGTTCTAACTGTGGTTGTCTTTCATTGACATTATTTATTTTTAAATTATTATATTTTTCTTGATAATATGTAAGTAAAATTTTAATAGTCATTTTCTGACTCATTGTGATCCATATTCTCTCTCTCTTTCTCCTTCTCTGAGAGGGCATGTAATATGATGTAGGTTATACATATACATGTGCTGTCATGCAATTACATATTTCTATGTTTGCCATATTGTGAAAGAACACATATGGGAAAAAAAACTCATGGAGAAAATAAAGAGGAAAATGGCAAGCTTCATCTGCATTCAGACCTCTTCAGATCCTTCTGTGGAGATGGATAGCTTATTTCATCATGAGCTCTTTTGAGTTGTCCTAGATCCTCACATGACTGATGGTAATTAAGTTATTTACAGTTGATCATCATACATTATTGCTATTATTGCGTACAACATTCTCTTGATTCTCCTTACTTCATTTTGTATCAATTCACAGAAGACTTTACAGTCTTTTACATTATTTCTTTTTAAACACAATCAGTCCCTTCTCCTTTTGCTACTCTAAAGAATATTTGTGATTGAGAAATGAGAGATCCAAAGAAACTTAAGTGAGGGGAATTAAAGCAAAGTATCTCTAATGTGTAGCACCAATGTATCTGTTTTTTTTTTTCAGAAAAACAGACACAAGCAATGTCCTTTGCTTATGATGAATACATTTTTTGTTATGGATCAGGATATCTTTGCAAATAAAATATCAAAAACTTATTTTCACCAAAGCTTCAACAAATATAGGTAAATAACAGAAGTAAGCATCATACTTGATGCTTGAACAAAAGGTTCAGATTAAGAAAATTTTGTTTTATTCCTGTTGACATATGATATAAGAAGTTCATTTAACCTTTTACTACAATTTCAAGAAAACAGAGATACTACTTTTGCACAAGGAAGCTATGGAATAATTACTAACATTATCATCTAACACTTACTCAGTACTTAAGAATTGCTGTGCAGTTCATTTAATGTATGTTTATAGTATCATTTATATCTGCAATGTCCTCTACAATGACATTTATTAGTTATAATCATGCTGAGTCAGTATCAGTTCCAAAAGACTCGGAGTTTATTCTAAACTCCTTAATGTAGAGGAACTCAGACCTTAATTATTATTTTTGTTATATATGCAAATTAATTATATATGCATATATATTATTTTTTAGGAGTAGTCTGGTCCAAATAATCAAAATTAAATATTTTCCAAGATCTATTAAGTTATCTAATAAAAATATTCTAAAATTCTTAATTTAAAACAATCAGGGTGAAGGGAAACAAAGTTGAGTCATAAAGAAAAGAAGGTAGCAGGTAAACCCTAAAAACATAATATATTCCCCTCTCCAACAACTGAGCCCAAACTCAAAGATGACTGAAAAACAACTCAACAAGTCGGCTTGAGTAGAAAAGGAACAGTCTATAAGTGTTTGTTTTAGAGACTATTTCATTATACCACAGTTACAGAGTAACAGCAAGTGAAGGAACCTTCCTTGTAGGAAAGCAATTCAGGTAATTCAGTCCTGAAACAATATCAATTTTAATGTTGAGTATTCTTTTCTCTGTAGGGTTAGTAAGGAACTAGGATGCTGTGTTTGGAGTCAAGATCTCCTAGGTTCGAGTCTTACCTTTAATACTTTATTACTTTTGGCAATCTACCTTCTATGTGTCCCAGGCAGCTCTCTAGGAATTCTCTAATAGATTTTAGTTAGACTAAATTAGCAAGGGTGATAATATGTATAATTGCAAAGGGCCTCTTCCTCTCCTTGGCTGTCATTAATACCAGGAGGTGGGAGAATTAGGCAATGAAGACATACAGACTTTATATACCCACAGCTCTGCTATGGCTTCCTCTAATTGTTTGACTCAAGCAGGTCTGAAATTGATGATCCTCTGATTTCCTTATTTATAGACCCAGTATCAAGAAATTGCTAGGATCCATGATAGTCAGAACAGATAAAATAAATAAGACGCAGATGCTGAAACTCAGTTACTAATTCTCAGTGAGGTCTGAATAAGACACAAAATCCAGACTCAAATGTTCTTAAATCTCTCAAGGAAGTTAAATGGGAATAATCCAAACTACTGGAGATATAATCAAAAGTCCTAAACAATTGCTTCATCTCTTTAACTATATAGGCTTCCTTCATCAACCATCTATACTCTCCTATGATCCTTTTAAAACATTCCAATGCCTGCAAATCAAACCAAGGTGATGCCAAAAAAATTGCTATATAGCTCCAATTTTGTATAGTTCACTGAGGATCTAGAAAGACTCCATAGTAGGAAATCTGTTTTTGATTGCTTTCTATGGTTTCTTATATTTCCCCCCAAAGTCTACAAGTCTTGAATGTTCCTCAAATAAGCAATCTCATGTGAATGTTCGTACATTTGATATCTGGGCAGATTGACTAGCCTTTAACAAATAATTAGGCAAGATTCCAAAAGGTAAAAAAAAATGAACAGAAAAAAATTAAGCCACCATAAAATAAATAATGGAAAAGAAAAAGGAAAAATATACAAATTCTCAACCAAAGTGAGAAATTATGTTTAATTCAAAACATAATTCTAAGTGCCTATTATGTAAAAGGTATTAATGACAGATGAAAAATGAAATAGTATGTGTTCTGAAGAAAATTAAATTTTCCTGGGGAACACTAGGGATTTCTCAGGAGTTAAGCAACCCTCTTCCTATGAATTTTTAGTTTATAAGGATGTTGGATGAGACGCTGTAAATGAAGTCATATAGTGCTTGACTTACTTTCTAGGACAATAATCTACCTCCTCCCCAAAAAAAGAAACAGTACTAAACAAGTTCCATTGAAGCATGGTTGAGATTTTTCCTCAAGAGATTTTCAATCTTAATTATTGGTAGAGAAATTTTTCATCTTGGAAATTCCATGTATTAGTTAAGTTAAATCACAATTTCTTCACATAGTCTCATATCCTATTCTCCAGGAAAGGAAATCATTAAAATGTTTCCTACGTGCATTTCTTATATCTGGAATAGTTGCAGGCTCAATTATAGGTTAAAGAATGAATTGAAAATATCAAACTCTTGAACGTAAATTACAAAACATCATATAGGAAAGACATTACACTGGAGAGTCACTCCAATGATCCTATAGCTTCCAGGCATTTCTTTATATGTGTGTCCAAGTGTGCACATGCAGAGAACTAACAAGTTATTCATCTCTGTAATGACCGTTTCATCTACCAGAGAGAATAAGCAATAAAGCACAGTTATTCTGCATTTAATTCAGAATGAGAAAGAAACTGGATAGTGATGTTAAAGTAATTAGAACTCTATTGTATTATATACAATAAGACATTGTAACTGCACCCAAGACATCAGGTTTCAAAATATTAATAAAAAAGGAAATAAGCACATTGTAGTGGAAGGGTTGGACAATTAGGTGCTACAATGGATGGAGTTCTGGCCTGAAGTTAGAAAGATTCATTTTCTTGAATTCAAATCTGGCCTCATATACTAGCCGGGTGACCGTAGGCAAGTCACTTAATCCCTATTTGTTTCAGTTCTTCATCTGTAAAATTGGGATACACTAAAGGAAAAAATGGCAAACTAATCCAGGATCTTTGCCAAAAAAACACACCCAGTGTGGTCTTGAAGAGTAAAGCATGACTGAAACAATTGTACAAAAAGTGGAAGGGCTGTGAGTGAGGAGGCTCACAGGACCTTGTTTTTTTTTTTTTTCCTCTGTGAGATAATCAGGGTGATCTCAATGATCTCTGATTGCTATATACTGTGATTACCACTAAATTAAATATTACTGCATCAGAGGATCGAAAAGTAAGACAGCTCTTAAAACAGAAAGAATGCTCTAAAATAATGAAGTTCTTACAAAACAACTTTAAATTATCTTGATGAGGAAGAAAAAAGGGGCTTTAATACATTATTGGTATGACTGCACAGGAAATTGATGAATTCAGATTTTAAATAAAGGTTACATAAAAAGTTGAATATAACTTTTTAAAAATTAGCATGACTAATATGTATATTACATATAAGACCAGAAAGTCTAAAACATGGAATCATTTCAGGCTTTAAAAAAACAACAAAAGTTTAAAGGGAACAAAAATAGTCTGTAAAAGTCATATTTGGAGGATGGATATGAATTAGGCACTGCACTGTAGTACCAGGAGAAGTATCATAATGTTAATAGCAGAAGAAAAACTGAAGTACTCCACTCTTGTTTTATCCATCCTATTTACTAAGGAGAATGGTTTTAAATATGCAAATGTAAAAATAAATTGCAATCCAGGGCAAGTGGAGAATTATAATGAGATACATAGTTCCTTTGGGTAGATGAAAAGAAGGCTAAACTTAGAGTTCTCGTTTTGTTTCATATTACCTCTATGACCTTAGCACATCATTTAACTTTTATGGGCCTCAGTTTTCTCATCCAAATAACAGATGACCTCTAAGGTTCTTTGTAGTTCTAAGATAAGATAAGTCTTATGATCCTAAATAAGATCAAACTTCTAGGGTCTCCAAAAATTATATCCCAACATGATAAAGAAGATGGTATAAAAAGAAGTTGGAGATAGAAACATAGGAAATGATAAAGGAAAAGGCAATATGGAGATGGAAAAATGGTAGTTTTTTTAAATGGAGGTATAAAACATAGTAGATTCTGGAGACTATAGCTCAGCAATGGTACACTTATGGTACACATAGAGCACTCTCTGAGCCTATGGGTCTACAGGCCCAAATCCCCTCAAATCCGCCCAAGAGTTTATTACTAGAAAGGCAGAGGTATTTCCCCTCTCCACTGTGCACCTCATGACATTTTTTCACATCCTGTACCCTTCTGCCCAGCAGCCCAATGACAGTACACAGGAGGTAAGGTGGGAGGTTCACAGGGGACAGAACTGGAGAGGAGCAGAGTGGAGATCTCAAGCCACTCTCCTCTGCCTCTACACATATACTTCTCTTCATCTGACCCTCTACTGAGCAGCCCAATGGGAGCACTTACTCCCTCCCCTTTTTGTGATAAGGGAGGGATGTACTAGAGCACAGCAATAGGTCTCTGGAGGGGGGTGGTATGCCACTTGGTGTCAGGGTGGGGTGAGGTGGGGCCTGGCACTCTTTCTAAAAGTTTTGCCATCACTGCCACAGACAGTGGAACAAATATGTATAAAGAATTCAGATTAATGGATTTTTAGAAGGCAGTCTCTAGTAGAATACGTCAGAGATTCATAGTTAACCGTTTTTCCATTTGACATTTTTATGACCTTTAATGAAAATATAAGTAAGCTCACCAAATATATGGAAGGTATACACCTAGTAAAGTCCAGGTGTGGGGGAAAAGAGAGAGAGAGAGAGAGAGAGAGAGAGAGAGAGAGAGAGAGAGAGAGAGAGAGAGAGAGAGAGAGAGAGAGAGAGATGGCAGCTTGACCTATAGGATAGAGAAACATAAATCTATAGGATAGATTTAGGAAGGAGATAGTATTTTAATACACTCTCCTTGTATGACTCTTATAAAGTCATTAATTTCTCAGAGGCCACATCAACATTAATTTCTCAGAGGCCACATCAACTATCTAATAGTTACAGAACATTTTAAAAACAATATTAATCCATTGAACTTTCAGAAGAAAAAGAACTAGTTCTGCCAAATATTTCAGTCCTCCCTACTCCCCACTTCCACAGAAAAGTCAAAAAATGGGAGATTAAATGAACTAAAAAAAAACAAAAATAAATAAGACAGACATAAAAGAGAAATAAAACAAATAAAATAGATGCCTTCAGATATTTGAAGATAAGTCCTTATGAAAAAGACTCAGACATTCTTTAGTAGATAGAACTAAAACTAGGTCAAAATTATGGGAAAGTAGATTTCTTCTCATTGAAGAAAATCTGTTTACAACTGTTCAGTAACTTAACAGAATCTTAAGAGACTGAAGAAAACTTAACAATCATTAAGTAGAATTTTTGCCCCATGTTGAAATTTCCTGTGATAGGCATGTGTATTAGTAGTAAGATTTTCTTCATTAGAAATTCCCAATTTCAAGGAAATTCTAGGTCCAATTAAAATAAAATAAAAGATCAAAACATTGTATTAAACAATATGCATTTATTTAATAATTTACATTTTAAAATTGTTACTTTTTCATATAATTGTCTTTAATATCTTCAATTATTAAAATATAATAGAAAAATATGGAACATGTGGAATATATTTTAAATGTTTGGCATCATGCCTTAAAAGCAAGCCATTTTGGAATTTCTACTCAGGACTATAATTTGAAAAACACAAATAACAAAACATAATTTACTATCCAAATTCTTTCTAATCTCTTTTCCTCAGTTGGCAATGAGGATAACAGGAGCAAAAGAAAACAACAGGAAAGGAAGAAGAAAAATGATAAAAACTATATATAAGTACCTTTTCTCCTTATTTTCAATAAATTCCATTTCATTAATTTCCACTTCAGCAAAATGCACCAAAAAGTTATTTATTCATTGTTTACTGTACTTAGAAAACTATGAGAGGTATCAGAGGAAATAAAATGCTAAGATAAACACTGATAGCCTAGCAGGATGTTAAGATGTAAACACACACTCAATAATTATAAACAATTACATGGTAATATAAAATATCATAAAACTATTATGTACTATAAAATGCAATTACAATTTGGCAATGTCACACCAAAAACTATATTCAAATATTTTAATTGAACTGTAGTCTCATCAAATTGAATACTCAGCCCAAGAATCCAATTTCTGGTTTATTAGGAAAGTTTATTAGGAAAGATAAAGCATGGCACTAGCTTTCCAAACAGCCTTCTTGTCTATAAGAAATGACAAATATTTTTTAAAATAAATTTTGAGAAAAACCACATAAATAAGGTTTGTATTCTTTCTCAAATAGGGCTGAAATAGCCATGGAAAACAAGTAAGCTGCCTACAATATTTGTTAGTGTCTCCTGACTTTAAAAGGGCAGAGTTAGAAACCAAATACTGATAGAAAAAAATCTGTATTCTCCATTAATAGCACAATAGTTTCTTCCTTATATACTGCTTTGTAGGGAGATCCAGAGCCCCAAATCAGCAATTTTAAAATTGCTTCCATCTCTAAGGTGAATACTGTAAATGCTATATGCCATAAGGTGGCACAAAACAGAAATTGAAGTCAAAAGTCATATGGTAGAGTAAGAAAATAGAATGGAAAGGAGTTTAAGTCTATGGACTCTTTGATCTCATCTTAGATCATATTTTATTCACACCTCCATTGCCTCACAGGCCATACAGTAAAGCAGGGTGCCCCTGTCTTTGCTTGGAATACAGATAGTTAAATAGGTAAATTTGTTAACAGATATGGGCAGGAAAGGAATGAAAATCAAATTGTTTAAGCAGGTATAAATGTAATGGGGGTAAAATTCAAATTTGAATACTGACCATATTCTAATATAGGTTATATGATCCCTTAGAGATGTAAGATAGGGAATACCAAGATTGGGAAGAGCTAAGATTAAATGACTTTGAAGGACTTTTTATGTTCTTAAAAGTCTATTATCTGGGACTTCTGGGCTAAAATGGCCACATAGTAGCAGCAAGGGACTTCCTCTCTTCACTACTTACCTATATAAAACACCTCAAAAGGACAAAAAACAAAATCAGACAAATGAAGGGGCTCATCAGTAAGGCTCAGGCTTGAAGGTAGGTAGGGTTTGGGCATTTCCACACTATTTTTTTTTTTATCCTGGGACTCCATTCTAGGAGCATAGGGCCACAACCAGTAGGCAATGGGTCGCTCAGGATCACCCAGCTGGGAAGTGTCTGAGCCTGGATTTGAACCTAGGACCTTTCGTCTCTAGGCCTGGCTCTCAATCCACTGAGCTAGCCCAGCTGCCCCTACTTTAGGTTGCAGTTTCTTTAGCAGATGTAGTTTTTACAGGGTGGGGTTGCTAGCCCCACACCCAACCCTCCTCCTTTTTCATCCGGGCTAGGGACCGTCCTTAGCCCAGGAGTGGTAAGGGTGGGCGATAGGGGTCAAGTGACTATCCCAAGGTCACACAGCTGGAAGTGTCTGAGGCCGGACTTGAACCTAGGACCTCCAGTCTCTAGGCCTGGCTCTCAATCCACTGAGCCACCCAGCTGCCCCTTATTTTTCCACACTAGAAGGGGATAAAATTACTCCTACCAAAGTGTGGCTGATCACCCCTGTCCCACTCCACCTATGGCACTATGACACCAGAGATAGAGACAAAGAAAATGCTGGGAAATTTCTAGGTTCTCAGGGGCTGGACAAGGATACCACAGACTTACTCCAGAGAGCAGCAATACTTGGAACCCCAGGAGGCTGAAGAACACAGAGATTGGGTGCACAGATAGGACAGAAAGGACTCAGCATATGCAGTGGAGACTGAAAAATAACTTCAGGCAAAAACCACTCTGTAGGTTAATACACAGAGAGTCTTCCCTTCTTACTCAGACTTCTGACTGGGAAGAGAAGAAAAAACCAACCAAGCTATGGCCACCAACCTCCAAGATCTATAATCTACAACTACCAAAAAATATAAGAAAAAGCCTCTGACACTGGATAATTTCTATAGATGAAAACTCCAGACTATAGAGGAAACAAAAGAGGATGACAAACAAGCAAACATATCCAAACCTTCCAAAAAAATGGAAATCAGTCACAAGTTCATGAGGAGCTCAGATTTGAGATGATGAACCAAGTGAGAAAGATAATAGAAATTTGGCAAGAAAAGTGGGAAATAGTTCAAAAAGAAAATAACAGTTTAATAGACAGAATCTTCCCATTTGGAAAAAGAAGCCCAGAAATCAAATGAAATGATAAGCAAACTTAAGACCAGAATTGACCTGCTAGGATAGACCAAACCAAAAAGGAAAATCAAAAGATCATAACCTGAAAACCAAACTTTAAAAACTAGAATTGGGCAAGTAGAAGCTAATGATCTTACAATACAGCAAGAATTAATAAAGCTAAGTAAAAAGAATGACAACTTAGAAGAAAATATTAAATATCTCATTGAGAAGATGGTTCACTTGGAAAACAGGTCCAGGAGAGATTATTTGAGAATCATAGTCCTACCTGAAAACCTGGAAATCTTGACATTATATTAGAAGAAATTATCCAAGAACAAGAGGGCAAAATAGATATTGAAAGAGTCCATAGATCATCCACTACATTAAATCCTCAAAAGACAATCCCCAGGAATGTAATTGCCAAATTTAAGAGCTTCAAAGCTAAAGAGAAAATATTACAGGAATCCAGAAAGAAACAATTCAGATATCAAGAAGCACAAATCAGGATCATACGGGATCTGGCAGCCTCCACACTAAAGGACAGCAAAGCATGGAATATGATATTCAGAAAGACAAGAGAATTGGGCTTACAACCAAGGATTACTTACACATCAAAACTGACTATATACTTCCAGGGAAAAGTATGGGCATTTAACAAATTAGAAGATTTGGAGATAAATTAGAAGCCTTCCCAATAAGATCAGGAGTGAAACAAGGTTGCCCATTATCACCTCTATTATTTAACATTTTACTAGAAACACTGAGTAGCAATCAGAGAAGAAAAATTTTTGTATAAATCTTTTTCCTAATTATCTCTTTGGGGTTTAAACCCAGCAGTGGTATGGCTGGATCAAAAAGCAAGCAGTCTTTTACACCCTTTGAGCATATTTCTAAATTGCCTTCCAGAATGGTTAGATCAATTAACAACTCCACCAGCAGTGTATTAATATCCCAACTTTCCTTTATCCCCTCCAACACGTACTACTTTTCTTTGCTGTCATTTTAGGCAATCTGCTAGGTGTAAGGTGGTACATCAGAGTTGTTGATTATTTCCACAAGCTTTTTAGTTGATTCTTTAGGATTCTATAGGTAGACCATCATATCATCTGCAAAGAGTAATAGTTTAGTCTCCTCATTGCCTATTTTAATATCTTAAATTTCTTTTTCTTCTCTGATTCCCTTTACCAAAAATCTGTAACTTCTCTATAATTTATAGTATTAGAGAATACCCTGGGGTGTCTAGGAAGTATCATATACAGTGTGCCAAGCCTGGTAATAGGGAATCTGGCTTTAAATCTGGCCTCAGACACTTCCTAGTTGTGTGATCTTTGACAAGTTACTTGAATCCATTTCCTCAGCCCTTGCTCTTCTGTTCTTAAAGTTGTTACTAAGGCAGAAAGTAAAGTTGTTATATATATGTATATACATATACATACATATACATACATATATATATATATAAATACATATATATATATATATATTTAAAGTGGATTGTGGCTCTAAAAATTTACATGGTTTGCCCAGGGTCTGGGGAAGACATGAAGCTAATTTTTTTTTTTACTCTGAAATAGACTTTATGCACTGTGCAAACCTGTCTCCGTCTCTCTTTGCATCTACTATAGAGAGATGAACAGACCTAGTTATATAAAATAAAGAAGATAGATATTCTCATATAATGGCAAGAAAAGCTACTTTTTGTTAAACATAAATTATTCCTGAATCCAATTACACAAGTCAAGAACTATTGTTATTATTCATGGGTAGGCTGAGCCAATATAATAAAATTTATAATCCTACCTACATTAGTTTGCCTATTCAGTGTCATACCAATCAAACCATGAAATAATTATTTTATAGAACTCAAAAAATAATAACAAAATTCATCTGGAAGAATTCATCTGGTTAAAAATATCAATAGAACTAATGAAAAAAATGTGAAGGAAGGAAGCCTAGCAGTACCAGATCTCAAACTGTACTATAAATAAAGCAATGATTATCAAAGCAATCTGGTACTGGCTAAGAAATAGAATGGTAGATCAATGGAACAGGTGAGATACACAAGATACAAAAGTAAATGACCTTAACAACCTAGTATTTGAGAAAACCCCAAATCTCAGGTTTTGGAATAAGAGTTCATTCTTTTTTAAAAACCCTTACCACCTATCTTAGAATCAATACAATATATTGGCTCCAAGTGAAACACTCATGATCTTAAGTGAGATGAAACTGCCTCACAGAATTCCACAGCACCCCCCAGAACTCCAGGAGAGGGGCCAGTTGAGGTAGTCAGGAATGTGGCTATAAAAAGCAGGACACCCAGCTGGGAAAGGACACTTTGGAGATCAGGTTGGCTGGGAAAAGGGTAGGATTTGCTTCTCTTTTTGTTAGCTCATTTCTGACCTCAGCCAGATGATGAAGCCAATCTTCATCCAGGCAAGCTTTGAGCATAGCTGTGATCCAGAGGGCAGAGCAGCTGTTTGAAGTCATCCTGAGCACTGTATCTACCAGAGGCTTTGGGGAATAATCTTCCTACAGTGGAAACTGCTAATTTCTGTGGGATAATTCATTATTTGTCAGCTAATTTAGCACTGAGATACCCAAGTTAATATAGCCTCCATTCTTGGTCTACAAGTGTTTCTGTTATAACTGTTATTCTGGGGAACAACTGCCCAGAAGGGGGAGGAGAAAGAACCATTGCCAACTGGACCCATCCTTTCACAAGCAGAGGACTGGTAAGGGCTAGGAAATGGGGGTTAAGTGACTTGCCCAGGATCATATAGTTAGCCCAGATTTGAACCTAGGCTCTTGTCCTGACTCTCAATGCACTAAGCCAACCAGTTGCTCCCAAGACTCACTCTTTAAGAAAAACTGCTGGAGAAATTGGAAAACATTGTGGTAGAAACTAGGTATAGACCAATATCTCACACCTTATAGACCAAGATAATGACAAAATAGATATATAATATGGATATAAAGAGTGATACCATAACTAAATTAGGGAACACAGAATAGTTTATCTAGCAGATCTTTGGAGAAAGGAAGAATTTATGACCAAACAAGAGAAAGAAATTTTTTTAAGATATAAAATGAATAATTTTGATTATATTAAATTAAAAAGCATTTGTACAAACAAAATTAATGCAACCAAAATTAGAAGGGAAAAAATAGAGGAAAAATTATAACAAATGTCTGATAAAGGTTTAATTTCTCAAATTTATAAAGAAATAAGTCACTAAGAATATAAGCCATTCTCTGATTGACAAAGGATCTAAGGATATGAACAAGCAATTTTCAGATGAAGAAATCAAAGTCGTCAATAATCATATGAAAAAATTTCCTTTATCACTCTTGATTAGAGAGTTATTATTAATTATTATTAATGTAAATTAAAACAACACTGAGGTACCACCTCTCACCTATCAGATTGGCCAATATGACAGTTAAGAAAAGTGATAAATATTGTAGGGAATGCAGAACAATTGGGACACTATTGTATTATTGGTGGAGTTGTGAACTAATCCAACCATTCCGTAGAGCAATTTGGTACTATGTTTGAAGGGTTAAAAAACTGCATACCCTTGGATCTGGTAATATCACTACTAAGTCTGTATCCCAAAGAGATAATAAAAAAGGGGACAGGATATACCTGTACAAAAATATTTATAGCAGTTCTTTTTTATTTTCAAATAATTGGAAATAAAGGGATATAAATCAATTGGGGAATGACTGAAAAAAATGGTGGTATATGTTGGTAATGGAATACCATTGTGCTATGAAAAATGATAAAGCAGGAAGATTTCAGAAAAATCTAGAAAGAGCTATGTGAACTGATGCAGAGTGAAATAAGAAGAACTGGGAGAACTTTGTACATAATAATGGCAATATTGTATGATGACTATCTGTGAAAATTTGGCTATTCTCAGCAATGCAATGATTTAGCAAAATCGTGAAAGAATTATGACAGGGAATGCTATCTATCTCGAGGGAAAGAACTGTTGAAGTCATATTTTACATCAGTGTGTTTATGGTTTTATTTTGGGGTTTTGGTTATGTAATACTTTGCTCTTACAACAATGACCAATACTGAAGTGTGTTTTGTATGACAATGAAAATATTTTTTTTAAAAAGAATGATTGTTAATACCAATTTCATTCATTTATAGGAATTCAAATCAAGGGAATGTTAGCAAATTTCTCTAATAACTTTTCATTCTTCCACTGAAGAACTGGTAAATGCAGCCATGAGTCTGATGATCAATGCATATTTTCCTCTTGTGTGTGTGCAAGTATCTTTCAAAAAATGGAATAAAAATTAAATTCATGGTATTTTCTGATGTGCCTTTCATAGAGCCTGGTTAAATGAGACACTATTCCTGACTTCCTTACTTTCAATATAAGAAACACATTTTTAGAAGCATTGTAATTATTAATTTAGCTTTGGTGCTCTAAATGTGAAATGATTATCCAATTATAAACTAGTAGGCATTCTACTAGAAGGACTAAATCATAGGGATCTTCACATTTTCATGATAAATGAAATCTAAAGACAGAAGTCTTTTGCAACTCATTTGGTACTCCTTACAAATGAAAACAAAGGAACTGAGTTGACTCAGTTGGTTTTAATTATAAATACAAAGGGGTAACTACAGGTTTTGGTCAGGTCCTGTCTAAGCATATACAAAAAAGGACACCATGAAAATAATTTTATCTTGTGGATAAAGATGCATCTATATGCATCTATATGATATATGCACATGTATATATGGTATGCATACGTTTGCATTTGTATGGGTGCTCACACCTATATTTACATACATTTCTATAGCCTATAATAGCTATCCTTGGTACATGTAGAGTTTACTATTTTTACCCCTAGAATCTTTACCTTATGTCTTAGAAGCAACACGGCATATAGGTTCCAAGGCAGAAGAGCAGTAAGGGCTAGGCATTGGCGGGGGGGGGTTTAAATAACTTGGCCAGGGTCACACAGGTAGGAAGTTTCTAAGGCCAAATTTGAACCCAGAACCTCCCATCTCTGGGCCTGGCTCTCAATCCACTGAGCCATCTACCTGCCCCCTGTATTTGCTAATTTTTATTAATATTTTTGCCCCTATACAATATAGATTTTTTAATAATAAGAAATGTTTCATTTTTGTCTGTGTATCTCTAGCATCTAGTACAATGTATCTGGCAAATGATGGGAACTCAAGATCTGCTTGAAGAAATTAATTAGATTGAATTTACTTAAAATGATAACTGGATTTGAGGCTTCCGAGTAGTCTTTAAGACCTTAACCTCTTTTTTCTTTACTTCTAAGCCATTTTTTCATCTTCTCCATTCAGTAAGCATGAAATGTAAATATGTTTATGAAATATAAATATATAAATAGAAATATTTTAATTTAGATGATTTTGTTGGAATCTTCCTAGAATTTCTTCACCTCTTCATCCTCCAAATCAGATGTTATAATTCCCAAGATATCCTCAGCCTAGCAAAGATTCTCTCTCCTGATCTAGACTTCTATTGATAAAGTCTAAGATAGGCTAGTTTTGTGTGTAGATGTGAATGTTTCTGTGTGTACATGTGTATGTTCCCATACCCCAAGACTGATTCATATTAAATTCATGTTCTTTTAAAATTTCCTTATAACTTTCATCTGAACTGCTAACCAATATAGGTCTCTCTCATGTTGTTCAGTCATTTCAGTTGTGGCTTATTCTGTGATCCCATTTGGGGTTTTCTTGGAAATAATGGGTGGTTTGGTATTTTCTTTTCCAGTTCCTTTTAAATAAAAACTGAAGAAAATAGGATTAAATGACTTGTCCAGGGTCACACAATTAATGAGTGTATAAAGTATAAAACTACTGGGAAATTTGGAAAAAATATGGGAGAGATTAGGTTTCGACCAACATCTCACACCCCACACCAAGATAAATTCAGAATGGGTGAATGACTTGAATATAAAGAGGGAAACTATAAATAAGCTAAGTGAACACAGAATAATATACTTGTCAGATCTCTGGGAAAGGGAAGATTTTAAAACCAAGCAAGAGTTAGAAAAAAATACAAAATGTAAAATAAATAATTTTGACTATATTAAATTAAAAAGGTTTTGCACAAACAAAAATAATGCAACCAATATCAGAAGGGAAACAACAAACTGGGAAAAAATTCTTTATAACAAAAAAATCTGACAGAGGTCTAATTACTCGAATATACAAGGAACTAAATCAATTGTATAAGAAATCAAGCCATTCCCCAATTGATAAATGGACAAGGGACATGAATAGGCAATTTTCAGATAAAGAAATCAAAAGTATCAATAAGCACATGAGAAAGTGTTCTAAATCTCTAATAATTAGAGAAATGCAAATCAAAAAAACTCTGAGGTATCACCTCACACCTTGCAGACTGGCTAAAATGATAGCAGGGGAGAGTAATGAATGTTCGAAGGGATGTGGCAAAATTGGGACATTAATGTGCTACTGGTGGAGTTGTGAACTGATTCAAATATTCTGGAAGGCAATTTGGAATTATGCCCAAAGAGCGATAAAAGAATGCCTGCCCTTTGATCCAACCATACCATTGGTGGGTTTATACCCCAACGAGATCATAAGGAAAAAGAATTGTACAAAAATATTTATAGCTGTGCTCTTTGTGGTGGCAAAAAACTGGAAAGCAAGGGTATGCCCTTCAATTGGGGAATGGCTGAACAAATTGTGGTATCTGTTGATGATGGAATACTATTGTGCTCAAAGGAATAATAAACTGGAGGAATTCCACGTGAACTGGAAAGACCTCCAGGAATTGATGCAGAACGAAAGGAGCAGAGCCAGGGGAATGTTATACATCGAGACTGATGCACTGTGGTAAAATCGAATGTAATGGACGTCTGTACTAGCAGCAATGCAATGACCCAAGAAAATTCTGAGGGATTTATGGAAAAGAATGCTACCCACATTCAAAGGAAGAAATACAGAAGAGGAAACACAGAAGAAAAACAAATGTTTGCACATTTGGGTTGATGAGGATATGATTGGTGATGTAGACCTGAAAGGACCACACAAATAAGTCTTGATTGATGACACATGTTAAAACCAGTGGAAATGCGAGTTAGCTATGGGGGGAGAGGTTGAGGGGGTGAAGGGGAAAGTAAAAAAATGAATCATGTAACCATGAAAAATTTTTCTAAAAATAAAAAAAATCATTAAAAATATATAATTTTTTTAAAAAGACAGAAGTAACTGGAAAGTCAGTCATGGAAAAAATATAAAACTCTATATAAATGCTAAAAAAATAAAATATAATTTTCAGAGAGAAGCATCATTATTGTGGTTAGGGTAAGAAGCCATCTATCAGAGGGTTAAAGTTTGAGAGAGAAATGAGGTCATGGACATAGCATGGATAGATCACTCATTCTAGAAGGGTTCAAAAGGTTCAAGCAAAGTTTTTCTTTAAGATAAAAGACACCATAAAAGAACTCCAGTTTCACATATTGAAAGATTATAAAATTTTTTCGTAAGGTTCCTGAGAAAATGTATGAGGACATACCCATTCCCAGACAGAATCCATAAATTACACAGTATTGAAATGTTTATCATATTAGCTGCTGAACATCTATGCTTCTATAGAGTGCACATTTTTGAGCATTTAAAAAATAGTAGCTACTGTTTGGTAAACTGTTTAACTATTCAGGCAGCTGCATGGAGAACATTTTTATTACTGAACAAATTATTTCAGTCTAAAGCAGAAGGGACCACCTTCCCTTTGGTATGGAGACATATTATTCTTTAGCTTGGCAAGGCAGAACTTGCTAATTGTATTAAAACATACATAATTAAATGAATGCAGTTGGACTTTCGTATTTTAGCTGATGAAATGTTTGGCTATGTTAATTTTAAATTCATATAATTTCAAAACAGGGACTACATCTTTCCTGGGAAGATTGTTAAAGTAGGATTTAATAATGGAATTACAAACCCTGTATTTCATCCTATATTTTTATAGTTTATTTTATTTCGGTAATCTACTTAAAGGATTGGACAGAATAAAACTGAAATAATCTTGAAAGGATACTGAAGAATACCAATTAGAAGAGTACCATACAGTCTGATGATAATTAATTTGTCAATAAAAAAAACTCACTTGTATAAAGCTTGTCAAATATGAAGCTGATCTGAATCATCTTTTCTTCCCTACTTAGTGTCAATTTCTCTGACAAAATTTCTAATTTTAATCTTAGCTGGGAAAGGACTTTTTAAATATTTTGTTAAAAATCTTAATAATACTCAAAATAAAAATAGGAAGATAGTTTGTATAAGACTGAGATAAACACACAATCATGTAAGAAGTAGATAAGGCATAACAAAAAGGAGTCCAAAATTCTTTTAACAACCATTACTGAGGATTAAATGTACAGATCATTGGAGAAGAAAATAGCAAATGACTCTAGGTATTGGTTTTGCAAAGAAAATCTCAGGGACAGTATTGGTATGATATGATCCATGGAGTCACAGTCAGACACAATTAAATGATCAAATACAAACATGACAACATAGCTTAAAACTAACATGGAAAATACTAAAAAAAAAACTGAAAGATTTGTTGGCAGTTGAAATGAACAAGCTTCATTTGTGGAGTATGGATTTATGTATGGAGAGTCTATCTAAAGAGAAAGAAAGCCAACATTCATCTACAAATATGTCTGATTAAATGGTTTTGAGATGATACTACATTATTACTTAATATTTTATATCATTAGGTTGTGATTTCATTAATACAAGGAACTCTTGGTACTAGAATACCTTCTACAAATACAACTCATATATATGACTGTTGATAAACAATATAGACAGTTCCATGTAACTAAAGCACATATGAGTCGTGACATACTCAACATCAAACTGTTAATAAGAGTTAAAGGTAGGATTTGAATTCAGCCTTTCTAAATCCAAGTCCCAGATTCTAAACACTACAACATGCTACCTTTGCATATATTGTATGTTATGTTAAATAATGGTATTAATTTATTTAATAAATTGTAGAACATGTTGTGGCTACACATATAACATTTTTCTATTATGTAAATATATAGTATGACTTTCTTACCATTGTGTAGCTATGAGCCACCTTCATGAGTTCAATACACCCTTGAGCATCTGCAAATGCCCGTATCCCCAAACAGTTTGATGGATGCAAAAGCTTCATGAGAAAATGACAGCACACTTCTACTACTTGAGGAAGCTGAAGAAGACAAGCAGCAGCCAGAAGATTTTCAATAGTGTCTTCCTTTAGTTCTAGGCAACCTGAAAGTAAGAAAAGAGACAAAGAAACTCATGAAATTCTCTGTCTCTCTGTTTCTCTTTCATAATACTGAAAATCAGAGTTATTCTGAGCTGATCTTGGAAAATGAATATCCGAAACCAACACAGTAGTCTCATGATTTGGAATTTAAAGAAAGTCATTAACTTTTTTTAGGACCTTTTGAGTGCAAGTTTATGGAACTTTGGATCATTTGGCTATATATATATGCTTTGGCATGACTTTCTTAGCCCAATTCATTTTAGCTTCATTTGGATTCACTGTCTGGGAGTACCTTCTACTGGGAATGAATTCAAAATGCCCCATCTTTGACTGAGGCCTCCAAGAACACAGTTCTCTACTTTTTTGTTATTCTAATGATTTCCTTTCAAAATCCTCATTTTCTACATTATATTCTATATCTAAATAAATGTTTTGTTATACTAATTCCTTTACTAATGAACATTAGTCAGAATAGGTTTTTTTTTTTAAATCTTACCTTCTGTCTTAGAATCAATACTAAACATGAGTCCCAAGGCAGAAGAGCAGAAAGGGAAAGACAATTAGAGTTACACAGCTAGAAAGAATCTGAGACAATATTTGAACTCAGGATCTCCTGTCTCCAGGCTTGGCTCTCTGTCCATTAAGCCACCTATCTATCTCGAATAGTTCTTTGAAAATGAGAAAGTAGGCATTTAGCAGGATCATTTTGGAGCTGGATACTCATTCATTAATTCATTCATAATTCAAAAAGTGCATACTAAGCACTTATAATCATCGATGTATTGTTATATGGATAACAAATGGTTACAGAAAGGTCTCAGAACTTGGAAAATAATAGAGAAGAAATACATATACACAAATAAGCACAGTACTATTAATAGTATAATAATAGTATAATAACAATTATAATTATAATGAATAATAATATTAATAATGTAATAAAATATTAATAATAGTACTAATTAATATGATAAACTCATGAGAATCAAAGCATTATGAGAGTTCAGAAAATAAAGATATTAGAAATTTTACAGATGTTGTAACCAATTTATGATCCCAAGGTTGATCCAAACTGCAGCCTGAGAAACATTTTTGCCTATTGTAAGAAGTCCTCACCTTTTTCATATTCTCCATATGTCCAAGAATTTTGTCTAATATACTTAAAAAGCTTTTAGAAAGTTGAAAAACAAAAATAAGTTTTGTCATACTCAGTTCAATAACATTTAGTATGGGAATAGTAGCATAATGAGAAGGCACAATCAATTTAATTCACCAACATTTATCAAATTCCTTTTATGCACAAATTACTCTTTGGGGCATTGGAGATAAAAAGCCAAAAATAAAAAATGCCTCTTCTTCTAAAATGATTATAAACTATAAGTGACATGGAGATAAAATACAAACAGACACAGATAAAGAAGAAATTTGGGAAGATATCAAACTAGGTGGCATAGTGGATAAAGGATAAAGTGTCAGGCCTAAAATCAGGAAGATATCTTTCTGAGATCAAATCTGGAATTTTTTTTTACTAATTTACTAGCTATGTGAACTTGGAGAAGTCATTTATCCTTGTCTACCTCAGTTCCTCATCTGTTAAATGATTTGAAGAAGGAAATGGCAAATCGCTCCAGTATCTTTGTTAAGAAAACTCTAAATGGGGTCAACAAGAGTTGAACATGACTGAAATGGTTAAACAACAAGGATAATAGGAGACTAATAATTGAGAATCATTCAATACATATTATAGGTAGGGTGCTATACTAACCACTGAGGATTCAAAGAAAGACAAATAAGAGTATCTGCTCTCAAGGAATAAAACTCTCTTGAATAAGACAAACATTAAAAACAACTTACAGGTATCCTTTACACATTGCAACTTTTTCCCTGTGCTATCTTTATATCATGGGCCACCATTAGAAATTAAATGGGAATTTGGAAGGAGTTTTGTATAAGTTACAGATGACATAGGATGGCTAGCACATGACACAGAAAAAGTTTAGAAACTCATAAATACATAAAATATGTGTATAACATTATATAATATCAATACATTTTGTTTTATTTTGATAACCACACAATTTCCTTTTTAAGTTAAATAAGTAAAAAGTTAAAAGTTTGTTCCCAAGATGTGTAAGGGATACTTACAGTACTTAACCAAATTTTCCAAAAATGCAATGTAAATACCTTACAGAAGAAAAGGAAAAAAACAATCAGACTTCTCCAGTATGAAGGTAGAGCAAAAAGAAAATTTATATGGATTTTCCAGATTGTTGGGACTCCAAGCCCCTAATCCCTGCAATGTTGTAGGGATGCCTATATTTACAAATAAGTCTTATACAGAATATTTTGGAAATATTCATGAAAGGAAGTTATTGACATTAATGGAGTTGAGTTGGGAAAGGTAAATTATAAAGGGTGAGATTTTACCTGAGATCTGAAGAAATCAGAGATGTCATGAGAAAAGAGATGAGAAGGTTCTTTGCATGAGGGAGAGATAGTGAAAATGTGAAAATGAAGTTAGGTGAAGTTCAGGGAGCTGCAAGGAGGCCAGTATCACTAGGTTACAGACTATGTGGGGATAAATATGATAAAAGGAGAATAAAAAGGCAGGAGGGAATAAGGTTATGAAGGACTATGAATGCCAGGCACAACTTTATGCTTGATTTTGAAGGTACAAGGAATCTACTCAAGGTTATTGAATACATAGGTGATATGATTGAACCTACATTTGGAAGATCAATTTGACAACTGAATAAAGAATGAATTGGAATGGAGAGAAAACAGAAAGCTACTGCAATAGTTTGGGCAAGAGGTGATGAGGGCATATGCCATGGTTGTGGCAATGTCAGAGGAAAGAAAAGAGTATGTATGATGATACATGTCCTGTGAGACTATCTATCAATTAGACTTGGAAACAGATTGAATATGGCAGTGAAGAACTGAGGAATACACCAAGGTTGCTAGTCTGACTGACTGGGAAAATATGGTACCCATAACAGTAATTAGGAAGTTAGGAAGAGGGAAAAGTTTGGAGAGGGAAGATAATGAGTTTAGTTTTGGACATGTTGAGGTTCAGGTGTTTACTGGACATCCAATTTCAGATTTCCAAAAGAGAGTTAGAGCTATGAAACTAGAGGTAGAGAGAGATTAGGGATAGATAAGTAGATCTAAGATTCCTGAGCTTATAGATCATTGAATTCATAGGAGCTGATGAGATCATTAACAGAAAAAGAAGAGTAGAGGGACTAGGAGACAGCCCCATGGAGGAAACATGCTGATAACTTAGATGAAGATCCAGAAAAGGAGAGTTGGAAAAGGGGAGTCAGGTAGGTAGGAGAAGAACCAATATAGTATTGTCATAGAACTCTATCAAAGAAAATATCAAGGAGAAGAGTGTGAATTGAGTGTCAAAGTCTTCAGAAAAGGCAAGAGGATGAGAGGATCAAAAAAGGTAATCAATATTGGAAGGAGCTGAGCCCTGAATGCCATTGTTCCTTCTTGTGAAGTGACCTTTCCTCAGAATAATATTTGTTGCCTCAGAATAATATTTGTTCTCTAATTGATAGAAAAGCTTTTTTTATTTTTTTTTATTTTGAAGGTACTAAAAATGAAATGGTAATTTTTCTTCCCATTCATTTCCTCCTAAAAATCTAATTGCAAATCCATTAAAAGTTTGTGAGGTCCTCAGTTAAGAAATCTTTAGATCTTCTGAAATTATAAGTTTACTCATGCTTAAGTATCAAGACAGACTTGTCCCTTGATCTTTTTTTTTCCCCTCTGCATACTCTTCTTAAATCAGAACTCACAGGTAATGTTACTTGACAGCATAGCTGACTCTCCTTTAATGCCCATGTTTTGTTTTATTTTTTGTCCTACTTGAGAAACTTAAGCTATGAAAGAAAGGTAGCTACCTCTGATTTCTAACTTGGTTTACCTAATTTGGTCTGACAAGAGCAAATTCTCCTCCTGCAACTCAAGATTTAACCTTCTGAGCTGTAAAATCTTCATATGATTAGTGAGAGAAGCTGTCAGCTCTTAGCAATGTGTTTTTCTATGTCAGCCTTTTTCTCAAAAGAGATTTTTTATCTATAAAAGGGTCTACTTTTAAAGATCCTATATAACATAAGACATTTTGAATGTTCTACCTTTTCGTACTTTCTGCAGTCTTTTTGAACTTTAAGGTTTATGTTTCCAACTACTCTAGCAAATTCTTGGCAAACCTGATGCAAATCATAACTTCTCTTAACTAACGTCTTTATGATCTCATATGAAAATACAAATCTCATTAGTTACTGGTCTTTCCTTTCTTTTCTCTTCTTACCTGCCTCAACAGATGTCAAGATATCACTACATTATACACTTTCATTGTCCAAAATCTCCTACCTTTTTATTCTTTTGGGGCTTTACTGCCTTTCCTCCCTGTTATCTGAAATTCCATGCTCAACTGTTCACCTGTAGATGAACTTAAATGAGCAGATTTCTATCAACTCAATAACACAGCTAGTAGCTCCTCCTATCTCTTGTCTATTAAGTTTTATTTGGAAATGCAAATTTGTAGCTAATTTATTACTTTCTCTTCTTCCTCTCTTGAAAATTAGAATTTAGATTTATTCTGCTTCCCTTTGTTTTTCCAGAACTATTTTTCTTTTACTTTCAAAGAGATAGGGAAGGAGTGAAAGAAGAAAAAGACACTAGAATAAAATAAGAATTAGTAAAATATCTTTTTGAACTGTGAACCAAAGCAATATGACTAGTTTCTAGTTATACAATTTTATTTAACTTTTCCTTAGCTATTTGGTGAAATTCCTTGAAATCTCATCTTTGTTTTCTCTTCACTAAAGGAAAAATACAGTTAACCTGGACATTGAATAAAAGAAGTAAGGATATAAAAATAATCTTGACTAAAGGTTGAGTTAACAGTAGCAGAGTCCATCTCAGAAATTGGGTGATTAGAAAAGTGAAAACTCTGGAGCAGGGGATTGGGCACAATAGCTAAGAATTTTTATTTGCCCACATCAGGAGTTTTCTTCCACTTCTACTTTTACCTATTTGTTTTTAAATAAAGTAAGCTGAAATGAATTAACATTAAATAATAGGCATTGGACAGATGAAAGAACTGAATTTTGTGGATTAAAAGACGAAGTTAAGAGACCAGAGTTCTGGTTATGATTTTTGATAGCTGGGTAGCCTTGGGACAAACTTCTCTAAACTTGACTTTTGTTCTCTTTAAATGGGGATATTATTTGCATAAGTTACCTCTGGGTTTTTGCTGGGAGGAAAATGTTTTGTAAACTTCAAAGAGCCATATGAATGTGACCAATTATATAAGCCATTGCTAGTACTGACTTAAAATTGACTTTCTTCTAGAACTTCTGAGTTTTGGCATTGGAATTATGAATTTCTTCCCTCCTTCCTAACCCTTCTCAGGAAGGGAAGAACACAACATTCAGTAGTCCAAATGATTACAGAGAAAACTCTTTTGCCAATATTGAATTGAAGAAAGTATTTGTGATGTATATGTGACATCAGTCATTTTATGAGAAGAAAAGGGAAAGAAGAAAGACAAGGAGGATCTTCATCTATCTTGAACAACCTAACACTAGAATTTCTTCGGTCCTCGTTATATCAGCCTTTGGACTATAGATTAAATTATGCCATATGTTCATTTTATAAATTCAATTAAAAAGAAAAACAATCCTCTTTTAAAGGGGCTTACACTCTATTTTGGGAAGACAACATATAAAAGGGAGCTTAAAGATGGGCAGGGCAGGTTGAGCACCCAGAGAAGAAAAGCAGGCTCAAGAAAAGAACTCACAAATCTGAGGAGGCTGCATCTCTAGTGCAAAACTGCATGCTTACAGAAATTCTGTATGTCATAAAACACAATTACTTCAAATTTAATATAGTTTTCTAATTATTATTATGTTTTAAAATTATATATCTTAGTGTTCTATTGTGGTTTTATCTAAAACCTTAGCCTGAATTTCCAACAATGTATCCTTGTGACAGATTATATAAAAATACAGGAATCATAAAATCAAAAGTGGTTTAAATTGAGAAGAATGACTGGATTTATGAAACATCAAAGTATAGAGGACAGAAACCTAGTCACAAAGATCTAGTTTCAAATCTTCCCTCTGAAAGCCAGTGACTATATGACCCTGGGAAAATTAGATAAACTCTCTGTGTCTTTAGACAACTCTTGAAAACTAAAACTAGAGTATTTGCTGATCTGCTCTGGAAGAGAAAATTTCCTCACTAGGAGTTCCCTACACAAGCTAAATACCAGAAAAATGATTAAAGTAGTAAAGATTCACTGTGCCAAAATATCAGCCTTCTCATACCTCCAGGATAGCAATAATTTCTCTGTTAAATCAACTTATGAACAAATATTCATAAAACATTTACTACATGCTAAGCACTGTATCAAAGGCTAGAGATACAAAATATTGAAAGCAAATATTAATCTCTACCTCTTTTTGGCACCTTTTGACAACCTTTGCACTTTAAAGGAGAAAAACTTTGATTCGAAGAGTGAAGCTACAAATATGCTTCTTCCCCTTTGATGAAGCTGAGTTGGAGACAAGTTATTTGTTTATCTGTATTCTAGGTAGTGTAAGATTAAAATTAATATCCAATAATTCCAAGTATTATATTTTATAAGATATATTAATTATCACTTGAAGTAGAGGAAATAAAAAGACAAAAGTAAAGCCTGAGTAAACAGAAGTAATAGCACTCCAGAGAAGAGCAAGAGAGGGTGGGGTTACAGCAACTTTATCTCCAACACTTAAGGATATATAGATGACAATGGAATTCTGGGAAATGGAGTCCCCTGGGGTACAAAATCCTAATTATACAGTAGTAAAGCAACTACGTAAGAGAATCAGAGTCAAGAGGAGAAAGGCAGGCACAAGAGCTATGCCTAACATTCCAAATATTATTTGACTTCTGGCATCTGGAAGACCTTCCTCTTGTCCAGATTGAGGTTGGAGACCCCCAATCAAAGAGGCTTGGGAAAGGGACTTCATGAAGAGCATAAATTGGCATGTGGGGAGAATAAAAAACTCTTTCCAGATTTATGATCTGGTGTGGGGTGGTGGCTAAGAGGTCAGCCTCAGCAGCTGATTCCTTTTCTTTGACCCACTTTTTATTATTTAACAAATGATTATAAATTCAGAAATGATTTCCAGAGAATTTTAATCATAACAAAAGAAAAGCAAAAGCAATTCTCAAAGGATTCACTTACAAATGTGGGAGGAGAAAACAACTATAAATATGCCAGCTATGTAATAGGGGAGATGGAAGGTGATCCATCTAATGGTAATCAATCTGATCTTACACTTGCATTACAGTGGACTGGGAAGAGGTATTTATATAGCACTCAGCATGTGCTTAGCATTCTACAAATATTATCTTGTTTGATACTCACAACATCCCTGCGAGGTAGTTGTGGTTACTATTCCTGTTTTATAATTGAGGAAATTGAGGCAAACAGAGGCTAGGCAATTTGTCCAGAGTTACACAGCATCTTGATTTGATTCAGGTTTTCTGGACTCCAGGTCTAGTATTCTTTGGGCCACCTAGCTTCCTCTTGCCTGGGAGAGGCATCTTGCAAAAGGTGGGATTTTAGCACACTACAGGTTATATGTGTATCACTTGAGGTGAAGCTTCAGTTCCAATTCCATCTGCCTCTTGAGTTTCTTTCCCTCTAATAGTCCAGAGGCCACTGGACAGAGAAAATTGTCTATCTCCCAGGGTGGTTGTGAGGATAAAATTAGACATTAGTAAAGTGTCAAGATATTTTGCCCTACTTCAAGATTTATATTAAAGTTAGCCACCATTATGATCCTGCTGGCTATTTTCTTTTCTTCTCAGTCTTCAGTGCCCATTCCTTTTCCTATTAGAACATAAACTTGTTGAGGAGAGAATTTCATTTTTGTTTTTATTCCCAATGCATAGCACTGTATCTGGCCTGTAGAAGACATGTAAAAAATTCATGTTGACTTTTTAAATCTACTTCAAATGCATAGAGTCAAGACAGTTTTTCTTCCTGATAAAACTGTCCCATGTGGCCATTGTCTTATTGTCCATATCATCTGCTCTTTCTCCATATGATCACTTCCTTCTTCTTCTCCTTTCATTCATGTTTGCCCAGGATGATCTTGCATCTATGGGTATGACACTTTCTCCACTGAGTAGTAGCATCACCCATCAAACTGTGGGTAACAATTCTTTGGAAAAGTCTGAATTGGATGCAAAAGTAATCTCTATGAAATAATCTAGAAATCTAGAAATCTTGAGCTATTTTCTTTTCCATATGAGATGAAAAATTCTAAAATTTATTTATTCTGACTACAATAAAAATGAATCTGCCATATTCTTCATTATTCAGATTTGAAATCAAAATGACAGATCTTCATAAAAGAAAAAGGTGAAACAAATTGTTAACCAATGTAACATTAATAAAAATAACAGCTAATATTTGTATATCATTTTAAGGTTAGAGATGTACTTTATATGTGTTATCTCATGTGATTCTATAGAAGTAGATAAAATCACCATCTCCAGAGACTTACATAATAATAACAATAATAACATTTATATAATACTTACTTTGTGGTAAGCATTGTGTTAAGCATTTTAAAATTATCTTAACTGATCCTCATATCAATCTTGGGAGGTAGATGTTGTTCTTACCTTCATTTTAAGAAGAAACTGTAACATAGGGTTCAAGTGACTTGCCCAGGGTCATACAACTAGTAAGTTATCTGATGTTGGATTTAATTTTTTAATTTTTTTTATTATTTTAAACCCTTAACTTCTGTGTATTGACTTATAGGTGCAAGAGTGGTAAGGGTAGGCAATGGGGGTCAATTGACTTACCCAAGGTCACACAGCTGGGAAGTGTCTGAGGTCGGATTTGAGCCTAGGACCTCCCATCTCTAGGCCTGGCTCTCAATCCACTGAGCTACCCAGCTGCCCCTGATGTTGGATTTAAACTCTACTCGAGCCTGGTACTTTATCTATTCCACTTCCTACCTGGCCCATTGATTTCAACAAGATTCTAGAGGTTGAGAGTTTCCAGTGAGCATCCTCACCAACCTTGCCTTAAGCACATCTCTTACCAATCCCATTGTTAATGTACAATCAATTTCCCTAAAATCTTTGTCAAACACATAGACCTTCCTGTCTATACAAACAATCCTACCTCATTGCTAACATCATTTTGTTCTGTATCAGTCATTTTGCAACAAATGACTCTTTTTTTTAACCCTTACCTTCCATCTTGGAGTCAATACTGTGTATTGGCTTCAAGGCAGAAGAGTGGTAAGGGTAGGCAATGGGGATTAAGTGACTTGCCCAGGGTCACACAGCTGGGAAGTGTCTGAGGCCAGATTTGAACCTAGGACCTCCCCTATCTAGGCCTGGCCCCTGGCTCCACTGAGCCACCCAGCTGCCCCCACAAATGACTCTTAATGAACTTTAAGACAAGGTACAGATGCTAGTGTCCTAAAATATTGCCTTTATGCCTCTTAGAGGCATAGAAAGACTTCCTTGCTGAAGGTGGAAGATTATCCCAGAGTCCTGGGACATTTCTTTTCCCTCTCTGGCTTGATGGGCACATTTCTTTGATTTAGTAAGTCTGCCTATATTCAGATGACATCTTCATTTTCTATCTCTTGTAACTAATAATATACATTTTTCTTCCACAGCTATATTATTCTTTCTGAGTATTTGTGTGTGCACATGTAAACTGTGCATTATGAATAACCATCTTTCTTTGTTTCACACAATGATATATTAAATAATGCTAGGTTATTATTACTACCTTAAAATTTATATATAAAGAATCTCTTATACCAGGCTCATTGTAGATGCCTTCCATCTTTGGTATCTACCCCAGCTAGCTAGAATAAAAGGGTTTTTGCTTCACTCTTAATTGATTCCATATGGCTACTATCCAATCCTGACCTTGAGAAGTCAGAATGATAAGTATTGACTCTCTTGGATTCCCAAAAAATCCAACTGCAATCCTTCCAATAACTAAAATACATTTATTATTATTATTATTATTATTATTATTATTATTATTATTATTCATGTTTTGCAAAGAGAAAAGGAAGACAAACATTAGATGTGACTTGCCCACATTTACACAGCAAATTCCAAAAACAGAATTTTAATTAAAATCTTTCTGGATCAAAGGCTAATGCTCTATTCACTGTACCATCTATTTATCTCTTTTTACGGAATCATATATATTAATGTTATCACATGTTAATGTTAATAATAACAAAATTAATGTTACATACAAGCATTAATAAGGATTAATGGGGAGATACATTCTATATTCATAGTAACCAGACTTGGATGATTTGGGGGAGTTTAATAACTTCTTTAGGTCTCATTTTTCTCAGCTACAAAATGAAGAGATAGGACTATTGGATTCCTGAAGAACACTAAATCTTTGATCATAAATAACCCAAAAAAAGCAAATGGAAGAAAACTAAAGTATTAGGGCAAAATGTGAATTTGTATATTTCCTATTTTTAAAATGTATAAAAGTGCTAGACCCAAAGTTAGGCACAAAAGATAACAGTCAGGAGAGATACAAGTTCAAATATGCCAGCATATATTTACTAGTTGTATGTGGCTGGAGTCAAATCACTCATCAACTACAGTTTTTTGTAGATTAGGGAAAATAATAACATCTACCTAGGTATGAGGATAAAATGTGATATTTGTAAATTACCTTGAAAACCTTGAAGTGCTATGTAAATTATTAGTAGCTTTTATTATTTATTGTTATCATCATCACACTATTTTCCTGTTCGTCAAAAATCTGTTTAACCTACTATGTGGAATGAGATTCAGTGTACAATTCTCAGAGTAATATTTGGCTTATTGTAACCCCAATTTTCAAAACCCCTTAGTATTACTATTCCTTAGACTAAAATTCTCTCCCTACCCCATAAAACTTTTAGTTTTCCTGACCTTTTTTTCAAAAACCTTGAGAAGAATTTATCTGTACCCTGGTAAGAAAGCCATCTACAAAATAAGAAGGAACAAGGAGTTTCAAAAGTATCATTTTGGTCGCAGCTTAAAAATCCCATAATAGTGTCAGGGTTTTTTTGATCAAGTGGATCTTTAGGGGTAAGTAATGTTGAAAATCATGTGCTCAAGATTGTGAATGTTACAGCTTCACCTCCCCTTTTGTGGGATTGGACAGAGGGGAGTAGGAGAATCTTGTATTGGGATTATTAAAAAAGTCTGTTATTGTGCCTAGAATAAGAGAGGACATTTTTGCCCCAAGTAAGCCATTTGTGTGGGTAGAATCCCTTTTCCTCTCCTACCCTCTTCCCTGCTGTCAACTGTTTTCCCCACATAAAGCAGCTTTTCTCTGCCAGCATCTTATCAAATCTCCTGTCTGCTCATTAGAGTGATTTCTGGAGGTATGAGCCTCCCTAGAATTCCACACTACACACCTATCAAGCCGATGAATATTTTATCTCTTTAATGAAAGAATAGAAAATAATATTAAGCCAATTTCTAAAATTAAATAAAATGGTTTTAAACTTAAATTGAGCAAGAAATAGTATTTTCCCATATCTTGAGGAGTTGAATAAAAATTAATTAAATTAGAGAACTTTTGCCCTTGGCATATTTTTTCTCTGAACCAAAGTTCTACTCACTTTCATAGGACTGCTCTCTCTCTTATTATTTACACAGTGCACACATTGGATTGGGGAAGTTGCTATTTGATTATGTTGGGGCTACTCTTATTACTATAAGAGTCCCCAGGGCAGTACATGCCATGATACTCAAATCCCAGCTTCTTCTCCCCTTTGTTCAGGTCTGAGGGAAGAATAAATTTAAGTTTGGGTCTTTGCAAATCATTGCAAAGTATAAGAATAAAGAGAGCCTCTGCCAAAACTGTAATAATAATGAGAGCCAAGTAACCAATATTATGATAGAGGGGAGATAGAGAAAGTCTATGAGAGTGAGACTCTTCTAGCTCTCCCTTCCCACTGAATATACACTGGGAGACTTCGATGGAGTGTCACCCCAAAACTGGGTGACCTAAATGGTTGTGCCACCCCACAGGAGTTGGGGGCAAGGCTTCCCTAAAAGATCAGGTATGGGGTACCCCAATCCGATTCTGAATGAGGGTGGGGTTCACGTAAGCCTACCCTGAGGTCAATCAACTTCACAGTGGGACGTTTGGCTCCAAGATGGAGGTAGCCAGTCCAAGCTGTGATTTCCCTCCCCCTCCTTGTCTCTCAGGCACTCTGGAATGCTATCTAACTAATAAATGGCTTTTATTCATCACAATTCAGGGATTGGGGAAAGAGGTGAAGGGCAGAGGGATTTGGGGTTCCTCTTTGATATTCCTATGGATTCCGTCACTTAGGTGGGAACCTTAATGGCTCCCACTCCTAAGCTTCTTCCCCCTTGTTCCTTCTCCTTCTGTTTCTATACTTTTCTATAATTTTAAGTTAGACCAGAAAGGGTTTCTCAGCAAGGTTGGGTTATGGGTGAAGGAGACTAAGAGATCGCTCCCAAAATGGAGTCCAAAATCTTAGCTAGCTCAGTGGTTGAAGTCTTAATGGGTGAGATGAGGCTGAATGGCTGACCAGGGAATCCTGGTTTCAATGTCCAAAGAAAAGATCCTCAGGAAGCCCTCAGGACTGTATCTAAACTGGGATGTCCTCCTCCTCTCTCTCCGTCCTCCAGGACATTTCCACAGGAAGCCTTTCTCCTTCCTCCTCCGGAAAATTTCCCAGAATATCCCTGGTTTCAACTGTCACCAACTGTCACCAACTGTCAGCCACTCCTTCTCTGGCTCCTTTTGTCTCATCCCCCTTGGGTCTTCGCAAATCATTGCTTCTTCCTAACCAATTTCCTCCCTATTCATATTGAAGTTTCCAGGACTATTCACCATCTATCCCAACCTGTGGGGAAAATACTTTAGTCTTTATTAATATTGTTTAAACCTAGATTTACATGACTAGAAATTGTTTAACTTAAAAAAGTAGGTCATGATGAATTATCTAAGCCAGAGTACTTAGTCTATTCAAGTCTTGGGTTTCTTAAAATTTTGTGTTTTGGCTTCACTCAAATTATAATGTATGTTAATATTTTCTGCCTTTATTCATCTCAAGAAGCCTTGAGAGCTCCCCCTTTTCCTCTAAATTGCCTAACCACCAAGTAGTGGATACCCAGCAGCTTTTCCTCATCTCCTTGTCTGAATTCTATATAATGTGAGTCTTAATAGAGATTTGAGAGTGTCACCTCTGCTGAACCAATTCTAATATGACCCTTTCTAAAATCTTTATAGATTTCAGTGTTTGTTTTCAATGGGAAAAAAAAAACCAACAACAACAACCTCTCCTTCCTTTAATTAGGACCACACATTGGTCATTATTTATATCCCCAAATCCCCTGGGGTTGAAGTTTGGTAGAGAAGTCACATTTAAGAAGCAGTAGGTGCTGGTAGGTACCATATACTTAACTGTCACAACCTCTCCATTACTCATTTGAAGAACTGGCTCTACCATTCTTCCCTTAGTTTATAGTGTGTAATTTTTTTCTGCCAAAAAAAAAAGACAGAAGTCTTGATGTATATATCCTCAGGCAAGGAAAAACAACAACAACCAAAAAATTCTCCAGTGGTTTTTCCTCTCATAAGGAAGTAGATCTCTCTGTTTCTTGGGCTTTGACTGAGATAGTTATTTCTGCTCTAGAAGATTTGTCACCAGGAGCCAAGCTCTTTGGAACACATTACAGAGTCACTCCAGGTAACTAGCACGTCTTTTTTTTTTTTATTTTCTCACCTATGTGTCTTGGTTGAGAGGCAGCCTGGAAGAATACTGTATGGAAAGGGTTGTCCTGAGAGTCAGGATGATGTGGGTTTAAGTCTCACTTCTCATTCATACTGGCTATGTGACTTGGTAATTAATTTAACCTCTTTAAGAAAATCAGTAAGAAACACAACAGTTGCCCATATTCATTAGCAAAGAGACTACTCTCAATAGGCATTCCTTGAACCAATGAAATTAAAAGATCTTGTTCTGGGGATAGATATCATTTGAAATCATTTGGTCATGAATAAATATGAAATTCAGTATTTTATTTTTCAACATTTAAAAATTAGAAATACTGATACAAAATCATTTTATATAGTTTCTAAGTATTTTGTTTTCCTAAAATGTCTGTTTATTTCTAATGGAAGAAAAAAATTAGTTAAAAAGTTTTGCTGAATATACGAATAATATTTTTCTAAACTCCATTGGAAAAAGACTATCTTCTATTTCCTTATATCTTTTTTTCCCTTAGTGTTTAAAGGAGAATAACTGTTTATCTTTTTTCCCCTCTTATGTGAGATGACTTTCAGGCAGTTTTCCACTTCATGTGGTTATAGGATATTGTAGGAAGGAATTTTTAAAAATTATTTTTAATAATTTCTTGCATGAGCTTATTTGCATGAGGTATTTCCATTTGCCTATATCATCTGAAAAGTGTGAAATAAATATGTTGCTTTGGAGCACATGCATGAATGACTAGATAGGAATGTATTTTCTCTTTTGATATTGCAAATTTAGAAGTGTTAACAAAATGTTAGCAGAGTTACTGAGAGTATTCTACAGTACATGCACCACTCAATAGGAATAATTTATGTTTATGTGATATATTTCTCCTTTTAATTTCAAGGTATGTTATAGATTTCACCACCAGTCATATCTGGAATGATACTACACTAAACCCATGGTTTGTTTCAGAATTTACCTAAGGACATCTTTTTAAATTGTTAAATGGTTCTAAATTTTTTTCATTTGGCATTTCAAAGCTATATATCTTTTTTTTTTTGTTCCTTCCTGAGTTTACTATGTTACTGCCATAATATATACATATATATTTTTTTTAACCTTGTAACTTCTTATTTTCTATCATTTTTACTCCATCAATTCTTTTTACCCAATTCTCCTCCTGAAATAGAGGAAAATTGAAAAAGGCTACTGGGAGGGAGGAGGAGAGAAATAGAATCCTGTAAATATCAGTTAGTATGCTAATATTAGGGCAGGTATGTGGTACAGTGTATAGGCTGCCAGGCTGAGAGTCAGGACAATCTCAGTTCAAGTCCAGCCTCAGATACCTACCAGTTCTGTGACCCTCTATTTGTCACTTAACATCTATTTGCCTCAGTTACACACCTATAAAATGGGGCTCATCAGAGAATAACATATCAAATGACTCCACTATCTTTGCAAAAAAATAATAAATAAACACCAATGATTTGTCACTGGAGTCATGTAGAGCTGGACATGACTTAAATGACGACAACAACAATGCTGGTATTTTCACTGGCAAAGGAAAGCAGATAAAGAAGTAATTAGAAAGACATTATTTCTTCTCTCCAGAAGATATAAGAACCACCTTTCCTTCCAAAGTCCATTACTATCCCAAAAGATCAAGAATGAACTCATTTACTCATACAGCCTTATTTAGGCAATATAATCTATTTCAAAGACTAAAGTATTTTCCCACTCTCCATCAGCTGATTCTCTATTGTAAGGTAGAGGAAATGTATGTTTTTAGGGGCCATATGAAGAGAATCTCTCCAATATGAAAGGGAAAGTTAAATGAGCTAAAATGAAATAAAACTGAGACTTTAGAACAAACCCTACAGTTAGGTGGTTCAGGAGATAGATAGTTGTGTAACCTTAGGCAAGTCACTGAATTCTCTTTGCCTTAGTTTCTCATCTGTAAAATGATGTTGGAGAAAGAATTGAAAAACTATCACAGTTATCTTTGCCAAGAACATCTCAAAATGGGGTAGTGAAGAGTTGTCTATGATTGAAAAACAACTAAACAATGACAAACTCTACAGACTAATCTCTTGGAAACATTTAAAGAGACACACAATCATTGGAATGATGAAGTGATGGAAATTGACACTTTAATGTCACATATTTGTTTGCCAGAGGAAAATTGGCTCTGCCCATATTTATACAAAATACTAAAAGCCATGCAAAAAAATCAATGTCAACACACTTTGAAAAAGCCCTGTTATTGATGAGAATAAAAATTTATTTGACCTTTCAATAAGCACATACACAAATAGAAACTCACTGGAAATTAAGTGAAATATTCAAGATCAGAGGAATTCATATCGATGGGTTAAAAAGTCAAAGCATATAATAAAAGTACAAGATAGAACAACAAATATCAACATCATTCTTAACCATTCAGGTTAATTCTATTACCAGAATGAAGGTTTTAACCCTCTTATTTTGGAAACTTCTTATATGAAGCCCTACTGTCTTGTTTGGTGAATATCTCAACGGCCCAATTTTTCAGGCAGACACCAGCCATGCTTAACTTATGCATTACATCCTCTTACACTCATCTTCTCAAAAGATATTTTGTTGTTATTTACAAGTCACACACATACACACAAACCCTTAAGTTCTAAAATTATAATGAAATAAAATCTGATGGCTTATTAAAGGGATATGTATATCTACTCCTCTGTCATCCCACTCACCATATATATATATATATATATATATATATAAAACTTAACACCAATTCCCTGTGTATGTTGTTGCCTTCCCTAATTAGGATAAAAGCTCTTTAAGGGAAGAGGAGGTGACTTTGTTTTTGTTTTCGTACTCATATCCTCTGGTTTTAAAAAAGTGTCTGGCATATAGTAAGTTCTTAATAAATACTATATCCATTCATTCATTCATTCAGTGAATCAAAAATCCTAATATTTTTGAATGATCTAAATTTTTTTCTGCATATCTACAAATGGTCCACTTTCTAACTATGGGCAACAATAAATAAAATAAGTAACAAAAATAAAATCTCCCACCCCCAAAGCTTCTATTTCATATGGATGTTAAGAGTCTTTGGTGATTGCATTTGTTTGAAATATAAGAAAACCTTAAACAACACAATCATAACATTTGATTTTCTTTAGTTTAGAAATGGTACTTTGGTCAACTAAAGTGTTGACCATATATTTAGCAGAGTAAGACATAAAGAAAGCATATGTCTCAGGCTTTTTTGAAAACATGCTTTGCCCCAGGCCAACCAATCATTTCGGCATGTGTTCTTGGGAGTTTTGCAGAAACCTTCAACAAACCCTTTTTTTCAGTCCAGACTATTATACTTGATATTACACCGAACACTCTGAGCTTGAAACATTTCTCAACCTGCCATCCTACCTTATGGGAACTATCTCACTGTGAATTAGCTGCCATTTTGTCTAGGTCAGACTAGCCATTTAATCTTGCAGAATTTTTTATGCAATTTTCTTTGATTTGAAACAAATATGCACCTCCAAAATGTTTGCTCATTGAACCAAAGATGATCTGGGAGGCATCAAGGTAGAATAGAAGGAAAACTGGAATAAGATTCAGAAAACATTTAAATCTTAACTCAAACATTTAAATCTTAACTCAAACATTTTCTATTTTGGGACCATGAGCCTTAGTTTCCTATACCATAAAATGATAATAATGATTGGCAATATTTACCTAAGAGGGTCATAAGGAAAGTATGTTGTAAACTATAAATGGCTATTGAAAATGATAATGATTATGATAAATCACTAATGATAGCTAGCATTTAAGTTGTACCTACTATGTACCAGGTACTGTGCTAAGTGCTTTAAAAATATTATCTCAACAGTTATGGGAGAAGTGTTAATATTATCCACATTTTACAACTGATAAAATTGAGGCAAATAGAATTGACTTGGCCAAAGTCATAGAGTAAGTATATGAGGCCATATTTGAACTCAAGTCTTTCTGACTCCAGGCTCAGAGCTTTATGTACAATGTCAACTAATTGCCTCTCCTTCATGATGATTTTAATAATGGTTGTTGTAGAATCAGGAGCCAAAAGGACAGAGAATGAGGAATGTTCCAAGCTCACCAAAATCTACTTCCAAACAACCACTAAAGAAAAGAAAAAGTTTCAAAACAAACTTTCAAGGTATGCAACCAACAAAAGACAGAGTGAAGCTGGGTTTCAGCCAAAGAAAATGCAGAGGGCCAGTGGGAAGGAAATATTTCACTAGGTAAGAGAGAGAGCAATAAGAATTAATAGCAAGAGAAAGAGTTTCATGCAAACACATGCTGAGGACCTTGAGAAATGACTCTGGTTTAAGCACATCTGGAGGAACTCTCAGTGTAAGGAACAATCTCATAGCTCTTAGCACCAGGGACAGCTGGGGACTATAATAAAGATAGTTCTAAATATGGTACCTGGGATAACACAGGTATAGTACTCCCTCCACCCCAGAAGTGGGGCTGAGCCTTAATATATAGAAAACATCAAAAGAAAATTCCAGGGGGCAGCTGGGTAGCACAGTGGATTGAGAGTCAGGCCTAGAGACGGGAGGTCCTAGGTTCAAATCTGGCCTCAGACACTTCCCAGCTGTGTGACCCTGGGCAAGTCACTTGACCCCCATTGCCTACCCTTACCACTCTTCCACCTATGAGTCAATGCACAGAAGTTAAGGGTTAATTAAAAAAAAAAAAAAAAGAAAAGAAAATTCCATCAAAATCTATAAAAGGAAAAGAAAAGGCCTGACTCTAGAAAATTATTTCAACAAAAGGGAAGACCAAAATTAAAATTCAGAAGAGTTCAGCAATTCCAAAAGAGAAATAGGTGAACTCTCAAAGGCAAATGTGAAAGGCTGTCAGGCCCACAGTGAGCTCTTAGAAGAGCTTCTTGAGGATTAAAAAATAAGATAATTGTATAGAGAAAAAATCATAGAGAAAGCCAACAACTTAGAGCAAAAATTTATTGAATAAAGATCCATAAAAAGGGAAATATGGAATCTTAAACAGGAAAATAATTCTCTAGAAAGGAAATATACAGCTTCATAGAAGAAAATGGCTCCATAAAAATTAGATTTGGAGAAATGGAAGCTAATAATTTCTATTGTACTACCTAGGTACTACCTACAACCCCATAGGAGGTACCCCATATATATACATGCATACATATATACATATATGGATATATGTATATCTTTCTATAAGTTATAGCCAATATATTCTCTTATCTGTTAAGAAATGGAGCTGTGTTCCGTTTATCCGAGAATTACTATATTTCTCCTACTGCCAATTCAAAATTTTCAAGGTCCTACTCTAATACTACCCTTAAACTCACAATTTTTTATCTGACACTTCACAATATTTATTAATTATATCACTAACTGGTAAATAACTATGTATTGCCTTGTGTTATTAATTAAGATCTGATGTCCTATTTTCCCTAATTCTATTACAGTCTTCATGAAAAACAGACCCAGGTCTTATGAGTGTTAGATCCCTTGTATATTAAATAGTAACTAATTAGAACATTAGATAGTAACTTATACAAAAAAGACACTCAAAAGTATTTGCTGATTGAATGATTAATAAGATTGTACTTTGAAACATAGATTATTCAAATGAAGCTTCATATCATCACCTCATTTTGTTCAGTATAAGCAAAACAGTTTACAGAAAACATAAAAATGAGATTCATCGCATCTTTTTTTCTTTTGAAGAGGTCAACTCAATATATTTAACTCAATTTCTTCTTGTTCCTCAATTACAAAATGACAACAAAATTTATCAATTATGAATTTACTAGAGAATTAATATCACACTCAATGATTTTCATTGAATTATGTTTCTAAGTAGCTCTTCATTTTTTTCCATATTTACTTCCTTTCCTCAGGGATATGTTGTCCCTCATGTACTAAAGAATTAATTTTCAAAACATTAATGCCTGATGACAGTTGGAAGAGAAGATATATCCAACACTAATTTTCCCATACAATGTGTTAACTGCAAAAGTGACTTGACTTTTCATTGACCCAATTAAAATACTGACCATCCTTTATGAACTAAACTTACCTGCACCATGAAGACTTCCCAGCTTTCCACAATCAGGTGTGATCTCTCTCTTATTTGAAATAATCACAGCATTTTTTTGTTTCTTTCTCTTAGGATCTACATCATATTATTCTTCGGGGGAGAAGAAAGTAGCTTTTCTATTAGTTGTTATTAAATGTTAACCTCCGAGAGGGGAAGGAAAGGGAACAAGTCTTTATATAACTAAACACATTTTTTACAAATATTTTCTCATTTGATCCTTACAACAACCTTAGAGTGTAGGTATTCCTTGTCTCCCCATTTTAGAGTTGAGGAAATGAAGGTTAAGTGACTTTCCCAGGGTTATATAGCTTATAAGTTTCTGAAGTCAAATTTGAACTCAAGTCTTCTTGACTTCAAGCCAGCCTTGTATCCACAATACTACCTAGCTAGCTCCCTTGAGCCAGGAGTAGTGTTAGTATACTGTCTCGTAGATGGATTTCAAGAACTTCTGTAGCTAAAGTAATTAATCCCCTCTGTGTATATATGCACTCACAAACACACACACACACATATATATATGTATATATATATACCTAGCATATTTGTATATAGTACATATTTGTATATAGTACATATTTGTATATAGTATATATATTTGTATATAGTATATATACATTTGTATATAGTACATATCATCATTTTGTTATACTTATTTCATACATTTAGTAAATATATAACTTCACATGAACACTATCATATATGTATAAGTATTATATTCATAAAAAGATATTATACTAAGTATAATATAATTCATATGGAAATATTTATATGTCTATATAGAAAGAGTTTGCCAGGTAGCTATTTTTTTCCTTTTGCCAAATAAATTCAAGAAGACTATATCCTAAGCCTGTTAGTGGTTGTCAACTTGCATCAGTGAAAGAAATAACCACATTAATGAATTCATTGATGTGTTGATGCACTGAGATTGGAGCCAGTTGAATCAGCCTGAGGCTCTAAGCATAAAAATCTCTTAGATCAATTTAGAGTATTTATTTTCCCCCCAAGGAGTTCTGCAAATTTGGGTTTGCTGCACCCTCACCAACATCCTCTCTAACCTAGTGAAACACATCTCTTTGTCTCTGTGTCTGCCCCAATGTTTGGGATTTGCTTTGATCCTTTAGCTACTAATACTAGTGCTCTGAGTCAACCTATCTCTCTCTTACCCTCTGCCTTACCAATGCCCTGCCTTAATTAATGCCCTTCCTTCCCTTAGTCAATCCATTTGCTACACAAATGTTCCAACTCATGAGTGTTGTGAATTAAATTTTCACCGGCAACCACTCAGTGCCTTCAATATACCATGGAAGCACAAATACTTTTTGTCATGAAGCAGATTCTCAAAAATAAATAAGTTTTCATATAGAACAAGTTGACCTCAATTTCCAGAATTAAAAAGATATGATATTTCAAAAGTTGAAATAAAGATTCTCATGGCAAAGGAAGGTGCTTAATACAGCCAAATATACCTGCATTTTGCATAAATTCTGTTAAACAATCTGACAGTAAGCAAATGTCTAATTAAAGAAAAAATTCCAAATATCAATACAGGACAACTCCCCTCCTCTTCCCATTTTTGATTTATGGTTTTGGAGGAAAAGAACTATAACTTTAACTGTGATACAAATGAATGACAAGTCAGGGGGGATATATCAAGCCCTGGGAAGCTGTGGTGTATCAGTATGCCAGGATGCTCTTTCATTTCATTTGAGCTTCAATTCTGTCTTCAAGGCTAAAGGAATAGAATTTGTTGTGAACAGGAAAGCACTAGGTTCATATGAAGAGTCAAATTAATCAAAGTACTTCTCCCTAAATGAATCAGAGTTAAAGATCATATACCTGCTATCTAGATTATACAACGATTGTCAGCTTTACACATGGGATTTTGTTCAGGGTGAACACTAAAGTGAAAACAACTCAAGAAAGATGAAATCATTGTAACACTGTGGCAAATGATTATGGTTACTTTTATAAAACTTTAGAGGTTATTTGAATAGAGTAATCTAACAAAACTGAAGATGAGAGTTTATAATTTATAATTATAGTTTTTAATTAATTCCTTTTTGAACATCTTTATAAGCAGTGAGATAGCACAGTGAATGGTGAATGTGCTGTGTAAAATCCTGAGTTCAAAGCCAACCTCAGATACTTACTGACTATGTGACTCTGGGCAAGGTACTTATTCTTTGTATGCCTTAATTTCCTCTGCTATAAAATGGGGATAATAATAGCTCCTGACTCAAGGAGTTTTTATTAGGAGCAAGTGAGATAATATCTGTAAAGCACTTAATACAGTGCTTTAGGCATGTATTCAATATTAAAATTAAATTAATATTATTAATATCATATTAATCAATCTTGATCAATATAATATTAATATAATTATTAATTAAGTCAAGGAGGACACTAGAATGCAAAATAAGGTTAATTTATATTGAATAGTCAGGAGACCCATGACTACAAAGCAATGAGGATACAAATGGTTACTTGGAAAGAGGTGGACAGAGTGGGAAAAAAAAAAGATTTTAAGAGCCATTTAATCCATATGATAGTCCTCAAATTTATATCTTTCTTATCTTCATTGGTTCTGTTGGTGATTTTAATGTGCCCTGTTTGAAACATGGCCAGACCATGGACAAGTGATTGAAACCTAGAGAGTGTAATTGTGCCATTACCTCCATGCCTTACATTTTACAGATGTAATTGTATTTTATTTTATGTTGGTCAGTAGTTCTGTTCTTTCTTGTTCTCAATATTTAGGAGATTTTGGATTTTAACTCTGGTTTTGGTATTAAACTCTATGGCATGATGGACCATAGACTCTACATTGCCAGGTAATACCAGTGGATGTGGTGTTGCTACTAAAGTTAGGTAAACGGTGATAGGCAATGAGTTTCAAAAGGCTTTTCTCTCTAATCTCTTTTTCTTTGGAATTGACCACATTCTAGTAAAACAATTATTTTCTTTTAAGTTGAAGTGCAACATAAGTCCAACTAATTTCCTTACCTGAGCTGCCTAAGCCCTTAGCCTGCTCCCTGAGGTGCAAGTCCTTGAAATATTACCTGTACTCATTCGTCAAAGACTAACTCCCATCTGATTATTCCTTCCATATGGTAGGGATTCTGAACTCTCAGCTGCTATGATTCTTTATTTCCATTTTCCTCAACCCACTCCACCCCCTAATATCCCATTCTAAAATTTTCCACCACTTTCTACCCTGCTCTGGAATGCTTGCTTTGTGGCTACATATCTGATTTAATCTTAAGTCTTTTTCTTTATTACTCCTTTCTTCTTCTGGCTTTCACTGAGACCTGATTTCCTTCTGATAATCCAGTGTCTCTGGCTTTCCTTTCCAAAGCTAGTTGAATTTGTGATCCTCCCAATTTACTAGTACAGTTGGGGCACTTGGAATACTCCTTGTTCCCCACAGCCACTTCCAAGTTCTCCCACTACCACTATCCCATTTACTCAGTCACCTTTCCAGCTTTGAGGCTTACTCAATTCTTATTTACCACCCCATCAAAATTCTGGAAGCTGTTGTCTAATGATTTCCAGGATACTCTCTTTCCTCAATCAGTTCATTGCTCAGCTCAGTCTTTCTTCTCTTAACTCCTTCCCTTATACTATGGAACTTCAACATTGATACAGATGATTGCTAAGATATATTATCCTTCCAGGAGGCCAGCCAAAAGGTGATTACAGCTGTACAGGTGTGAGGCAGGTGATGAAGACCTTCACTAGGGTAGTGGCAGTATCAGAAGAGAGAAGGAAAACATAAATAAGAGATGTCACAAAGGTAAAATAGTAGGAATTAGCAACAGATTGGATATAGGGCAGGGGCAAAAAGGAGTAAGGATTCAAAGGTTATGCCTTGGTTGTGAAACTAGGTGACTGGAAAGATGAAAGTACCTCCTCTTGCACTTGTCTGGAGTTTGGGTGAGAGGTTTGGTTGGATAATTAGGGTTAAGATTCATCAAAATAGAGATGATAATTGAATCAATGGAAGTTGATTAAATCACCAAGGTAAATAATATAGAGGGAGAAGAGAGAACTGGAGAGAGGCTTTGGGGACCACATGTTTAGGAGTAATGACCTTGTTCTTCCTGAAGCAAAAGTATATTAAAATTGTATCTTTATTCTGGTCCTCCTGATTAACCCCCTTTGTCCTTCTGCCTTCTAGTTATTATAGTAAGTTTGTAAGTAACCAACCCAAAGGAGCAATAACAGAAAATAAGATTGCAAAGAAGAACCTGGCAGTCTTATCCAAACCACACCAAAAGACCAAAGGAGCATAATATACAAATTGTATCATATATTAACCAAAAATCACATTCTTGGAACATGTATGGAATCAGGGGGAAATATCTAGACTCTGTTGAAAAGGTTTTTGATTCTATCACTTGTAAATCTCAGACATGTTTCAGATATCCTCAGGATACCAAAAGATGCTGATAATTTTAATATGATGTGAAATTGTAAACTTGAATGTCTCAGGGACAACTTTGAGATGATTTGGATGTTAACGAACTAATACCAAGTCGGCACAAACAAAAGTCATTCTGTCCCCCCACCCAAACCTTATAAAATTGAGCCCCAGAACTCTTCTCCAGCCCCTAGGCTCCCTCCCCAGCACTCTTCCATCTCCATCATATCCTTGCTACCTAGTGCTTCCAACTCTAATCCCTGGTTATAGGAGTGACAGTCTCCTCCTCCCTCTGATATTGCCTGCCTCGATCTCCCTCCCATCCTCATGCTGTCTGCCTCTTTATTCCTTTTGTTACTTGTCTTTGTATTCTCTGGGCAGGCCCACTTCTCACTGACATTTATGGGCTTTTCCCAGCAAGAACCCAAAGAACTGGATATATCTGACTCTAGTTCATAATTTCATAAATTAACAAGTTATTCACTTCCACTTTCATTGCTTTATTCAATAAACTCCAGGAGCTCCCTATCCCCTCTTGTTGCCATTCAGTCATATCAGACTCTTTGTGACCCCATTTGGAGTTTCCTTGAAAAAGGTGCTATAGTGGTTTGCCATTTCATTCTCCAGCTCATTTTACAGAAGACAAAATTGAGGCAAACAGTATTAAGTGACTTACCTATACTAAAGGTCTGAAGTCAGATTTGAACCTAGTTCTTCCTGACACAGGGTCCAACACTCTACCCACGGAGGCACCTCATTCTACTTCTAAGATCAAATAAAAAAATAAAAAACCTTAATATTAAAAATCCTTTGTATCATGCTCCTCTCTTTTCTTCATCCATTCTTTATCACCTTATTCTTTACATGTACTCTGTGATCTAATGACACTGGTCTTCTTGCTATTCCTCAAATAAATTACTTCATTTCCCAATTCTGCATTTTCCTTTCTTTTAAAAAAATAAATTGTTTCTTTGTTACATTAAAATATCCAGGTAACTCACTCCTTTTGTTCCTTCCCTACAGTAGAAGGCATCATTTGACAAAAAATATATGTATGCATATATTATAAACTATTTAATATAATGAATAATAAATATAATTATATAAATGAATATAAAATATATACATGTATTAAATATGTAAAACTTATTTCTTATTTTTATTTATTAGTTTTTCCTCTAGAGGTAGACATACATGTCATTCTTTTTTTTTTAAACCCTTACCTTCCATCTTAGAATCAATACTGTGTATTGGTTCCAAGGCAGAAGAGCAGTAAGGGATAGACAATGGGGGTTAGTGACTTGCCTGGGGTAACACAGCTAGGAAATGTCTGAGGCCAGATTTGAAGCCAAGACCTCCTATCTCTGGGCCTGATTCTCAATCTACTGAGCAACCCAGATGCCCCCCATACATGTCATTCTTTAAATAATATTTTTATTGCTTTTTTAAGGTTCTCTTGGTTCAGTGCATTTTACTCTTCATAAATTCATATAGGTCTTTCTATTTTTTTTAGTTAACCTGTTCCTCATTTCTTATGACTCAGGAGTATTCCATCACAATCATATGCTACAACTTGCTTAGCCATTTTCTAACTGATGGGTATCACTTCAGTATCCAGGTCTTTATCACCACAAAGAGGGATGTTATAAACATTTTAGAATTTGTAAATTCTTTTCCCTGATTACCTTAGAAAATAAACCTGAAAATGGAGTCTCTAAATCTGAAGATATACACAGTTTTTTAACTTTTTGTATATAATTCCAAATTATTCTCCAAAATGGTTGGATCAGTTCATAGTTCCAACAACAGTATATTAGTGCCCCTATTTTTCCCACATCTCCTCCAACATTTGTCATGTTATAATATAGTTACATAAAGCTTTAACGTCTTCATTCAAAAACTATTTCTATTTTGACCATTTATCAGTTGAGGAAAACTGCATTTTCACTGGCAATTGCTCATCCACAGAATTCCCTTACTCCTGATCTCAAATGCCTGCTCCTGGAATTTCCATCCCCTTCATCTCTGCTTCCTGGCTTCCTTCACGTTCAAGCCAAAATCTCACCAAGGAGACACTTTTCCTGATTCTCCTTAGAATGTGGGCTTATAAAACTTTCAAGTTATAACGTACACAAACAACTATAATACAGGATAATACATAATCAATGAGTACATGATCAAGATACAAAAGCTTCAACATAAATTTAGGTGGGGACGAACTTATAGGAAATGGCTTTGAAGTTGGAGGAAAATGAGAGCCAGAGAAAAGCTCTTTCTTGGTAGATGAGGCAGTTGCTTGCATTCTTTGTGGCTTGAAAAAGTTTGTTCTACAGCATCTGAGGAATGTCCTGGTTCCTCAAGATGAGCAGTTTGGGCTTATCCAAAGTATGAAATCCTGTTTGCCTAAGTCTAAGGACAATAGTGTACATTAAACCAGACTTTCTCATCTCTTACCTCTTAGATAACCAAGTACAGTAGTTTTGTGAACTCCACAGGAACTCAGAACATATTAACTACATGTAGAAGTGATCTATCAGTGCCTTTTTTTTTTCTTTAAAGTCACATCTAAAAAAGTCTAAAACTAGGTGCAATTGATCTCTCTGAAGCCTTCTGGCTGTTTCTACCCAGTGCTATCACAACTAATTGGAGGGTGAAAAATCAAGCAACTAATGCTTTTTGTTATCTCTTGGTAGTTCAATTGTGTTTTGTACATTGAAATCAGAGTTCCTTTTGGCATACAGACAGTCTGTGTTGTTAATTTCAGTGAAGTAATTTCTGCCATAAATGTAACAAGTCCCTGTGATCCTGGGGACTTTTCCATCTAATCCCTTAATTGAAAAAGAGCAGCTTGCAGACTAGAAGAAACTCTAAGTTTAAAACTAACATTTTGCTAATGTTTTTGCATACTTTATCCCACTCAAATTAAACTGGTAGTTCTAATAAAACTATAATTTTTGCCTCAATCATAATAAAAACTTCTTTATTAACTTTAGTTGTAAAATATATAGTAAATCTCAGCAAAATGATTTGTATTAAATACCATAAATAAAATTTTAAACAGAACATTAAAAATTCTATACAGTTTATGTTAGTATTTATTTTATTCATGTATTTGGCAGTAAGCATAGGATATTTCTTTTAGCCACCGTTAGTATATACCAAAGTTTTAATTAACTTCGGTGCCAGGAAAAGGTTTCTCAAAGGAAAGCTAACACTCACTATGATTAAAGGTTTGCCATTTGGCAGTTTAATTTTCTACCCTTCTCCTTAATACCACTGCTAGATGGACAGCTTCCTTTATTTAAACCTTGTCCTTATCAATTCGCTACAGAACCTGACACTTTGCTAGTAACCCTGTAATTCCACCTCCTGTATTTGTTAGGACTCTATTTGCTTACACATCAATGAGCACAGAACATTTTTAGGGGATGTCAGGATACTAGGAACTATGTAAGAGATAAATCAGAACATAATTTGCTGTCAGCCTGAAGGCAACTTTAAAAGAAAAAATGAACCCCATACCTCCTTTTTAAAAGAGCAATATTTCTTTTTTGCAATACAATAATCAACATTTTGGCAAGAGCTGACACCCTGAAATGTATAAACAAAAGCAGCATATTAACCTTCAGCAATTTAGAGTATGCACTATTCAGTAACAATGAAATGAAAAGAGGGTTCTTTTTTAAAAGTATGACCAAAAATGCATTCACATTAGAATGACTCATAGTAATGAAAAAAAAGAATTTATTTGAAGCCTTATTTACTTTGGGGTACATAATTCCACCCCCTACCAAATACAGAGTTCACTAAATACAGAAAAAGGATAAGTACCACAGAAATGGAACCTATATTGGATGGACATCTAAGTGGTGGCATGAGAAGGAACTATGAAGAAATCAGATACTGAAAGGTGGAAAGCCTTCATTTCAGTCTTACTTCACTACCATGAATAAGCCACAAATTCTGGACAGTATAATTTTGTCATGTATCCAATAAAAATATTAATCTACATTATTTTTAATCTGAAAGATATCATTCTTCCTCTGTGGAAGTTAGTTCCCTCATGTATAAAATGAGAAGGTTGGATTATATGATCTGTAATGTCCTTTCCAGTTCTAAATCTCTAATCTTATGATTGCTCGCCACTCTGCAATCACAGTTATCTAAGCATTCACTTCAAGGCTCTACCCAGTTTTACACAAACTATTCAAGAAGCTCCAAGTATGAAATTTTAGAAATCTCTTCCTATAAAACTCAACATTATAACTGAGACCTTAGAACAATGAATATCATCGAACAAGAGAAGTTTTAAGATTCTTTTTTGGCTAATGATACTTTCTAGTCTGACTTCTACACACTGATTTTCTCTAATGGAACATGCAGAGCATCCCTTTTAGCATGATCAATGGACAGTTTAACACAAGAATTATAAATACTCATCATTTAGTTAAGTCGCATCATACTCATCATTTAGTTAAGTCGCATCCCTTAAAGTTAGATAAAATTGTAAGGGAAGGACAAGAACAGGGGGGTTGGAATTTTCAGTTCATCTCCTGTTTGTAAAATAATCTCTACTCTGTCTAAAGGAATAATTTGAACTGAAAAGGTATGTGAATCATTTTGAGGTTGGGAGTAATTTAATTTATGTTTTTAAAGTCTTTGGATTAATCTATCTCTCTTCTTCCATATATTTTGTTCATAATAGTTATATTTATGTATAACATATTTTTATATATAATATAATA
>NC_058132.1:565698651-565737163 GCF_016433145.1 Gracilinanus agilis | reverse complement strand
GTGTGTGTGTGTGTGTATATATATACATATATATATATATATATATAAAACTAGATGGGAAAAAAGGAGATAATATTAAGAAAAATGGGAAATCAGACAAAATAGAGTAAATTATATTCCATAAAGAAGCATGTGGGGAGAACAGGGGAGGATATCAATACACTGGAAAGGTAAAGAGGTTGGAGAGAGGAAATACTTGATACTTAAGTGCATTGAAATTAACTAAAAAGCGAAGAACAATCAGATCCATTGGGGCAGAGAATTGATTCAGGCCCAATAGAGAAGTAGAAGCATAACAAAAGGACTGGTAGGGAGGGAAGCAATACTAGGGAGTGAGAGGGAGAGTAAAAAGATCCTAAAGAAGAATAAGAGTGGAATAAGAAGGGAGAGGGGAGAAAGGGAAGTAAAATAAGGAAGGGGATTAGGGGAACTGATTAAAAACAAAACACTGGTATAGAAGGAAATAGTGAGAGAAGAAAGAACAGGACAAGGAGAGAGAATCAAAATGTCTAGGAAAACACAGTTGATAATTATAACTCTAAATGTGAATGGGATTAACTCACCCATAAAATGGAAGCAAATAGAAGAGTGGATTAGAAACCAAAATCCTACCATATGTTGTCTACAAGAAACAGATATGAGACAGGGGACATACAGAGAGTAAAAATGGAAGGTTAGAGCAAAATTTATTGGGCTTCAAACTAAAAAAAAAGGCAGAACATGCAATCATGATTTCTGACAGAGCCAAAGTAATAATAGATCTTGTTAAAAGAGATAGGGAAGGTAATTACATCCTGATAAAAGGCAGTATAAACAATGAAGAAATATCAATACTCAACATGTATTCACCAAATAATATAACATCCAGATATCTAAAGGAGAAGCTAGTGGAGCTCAAGGATGAAATAGATAGCAAAAATATACTAGTGTTACCTCAACATTCCCCTATCAGATCTAGATAAATCAAATCAAAAAATAAGTAAGAAAGATAAGAGAGGTGAATGAAATCCTAGAAAAATTAGATTTAATAGATATGTGAAGAAAAATAAATAGGGACAAAAAAGGAATACACCTTTTCAGCAGCACATGGAACATTCACAAAGATTGACCATGTACTAGGGCATAGAAACATGGCAAACAAATGCAAAAAAGGAGAAATAATATATTCAACCTTGTCAGATTTTAATTCAACAAAAAGAGTTATTAGCAAGGATACATGGAAAGGCAAACCAAAAACTAATTGGAAATTATATAATATGATTCTCCAAAATAAGTTACTTAAAGAACAAATCATAGAAACAATAAATAATTTCATTAAAGACAATGACCACGATGAGATTTCTTGCCAAAACCTATGGGATACAGCCAAAGCAGTTCTAAGGGGAAAATGTATATCATTGAGTGCATAGATTAACAAATTAGTAAGGGCAAAGGTTAATGAATAGGGCATGCAACTTAAAAAACTAGAATGTGAATGAATTAAAAATCCTCAGATGAAAACTAAATTAGAAATACTAAAAATCAAAGGTGAAATTAATAAAATCTAAAGTAAAAGAACTATTGAATTAATAAATAAGACTAGAAGCTGGTATTTTTGAAAAAAAAAAACAGATAAAATAGACAAAGTACTGGTAAATCTAATAAAAAAAGGAAAGAAGAAAACCAAATTAATAGTATCAAAGATGAAAAGGGAGACCTTACCTCTAATGAAGAAGAAATTAAAGCAATCATTAAAAACTATTTTGCTCAATTTTATGGGAATAAATATAACAATGTAGTTAAGATGGATGAATATTGACAAAAATATAAATTACTTATATTAACAGCAGAAGAAATAGAATACTTAAATAATCCAAAATCAGAAAAAGAAATTGAACAAGCCACAAAAGAACTCCCTAAGAAAAAATCACCAGGTCCTGATGGATTCACAAATGAATTTTATCAGACATTCAAAGAACAACTAATCCCAATACTATACAAATTATTTGCTATAATAAGCAAAGAAAGAGTCCTATCAAATTCCTTTTATGACACTAATCTGGTACTAATTCCAAAGTGAGACAGACCAAAAACAGAGAAAGAAAACTACAGATCAATCTCTTTAATGAACATAGATGCAAAAATCTTAAATAAAATACTAGCGAAAGACTCTAGCAAGTGATCATGAGGGTTATCCATCATGATCAGGTGGATTTATACCAGAAATGCAAGGATGGTTCAAAATTAGGAAAACCATCCACATAATTGACCATATCAATAAGCTAACAAACTAAAATCATATGATTATCTGAATAGATGCTTAAAAAGCCTTTAACAAAATAAAATACCCATTTCCACTGAAAACACTTGAAAGTATAGGAATAGAAGAGTCTTTCCTAAAAATAATAAACAATATATATGTAAAACTATCAGAAAGCATCATCTGCAATGGGGATAAATTAGAATTCTTCCCAATAAGATCAAGAGTGAAGCAAGGATGCCCATTATCACCTCTATTATTTTACATTGTACTAGAAACACTAGCAGTAGCAATTAGGGAAGAAAAAGAAATTCAAGGTATTAAAATGTATAACGAGGAGACCAAGCTATCACTCTTTGCAGATGACTATGATGGTCTACTAAAAAAATCCCAGAGAATCAACTAAAAAGCTAGTAGAAATAATCAACATCTTTAGCAAAGTTGCAAGATACAAAATAAATGCCCATGAATCATCAGCATTTTTTTATATTTCCAACACATTGCAGCAGCAAGAGTTAGAAAGAGAAACACCATTTAAAATCACTCCAAACAATATAAAATACATAGGAATATATCTACCAAAACACTCCCAGGAATTATACGAACACAACTACAAAATACTTTCCAAACAAGTAATAACTAGACCTAAACAATTGGGAAAACATTGATTGCTCATTTGTAAGATGAGCTAACATAATAAAAATGACCATCCTACCCAAATTAATTTACTTATTTAGTGCCATATATATCAAAGTACCAAAAAACATTTTTACAGAATTAGGAAAAAACTATAACAAATTCATTTGGAAGAACAAAAGATCAAGAATATCAAGGGAAATAATGAAAAAAAAATGTGAAGGAAGGTGGTCTAGCAGTACCAGATATTAAACTATACTATAAAGCAGCAGTCATTAAAATGATATGGTACTGGCTAAGAGACAGAAGGAAGGATCAGTGGAATAGAATTGGGGTAAATGACATCAGCAAGACAGTTTATGACACACCCAAAGAGCCCAACTTTTGGGACAAAAATCCATTATTTGACAAAAACTGCTGGGAAAATTGGAAACCAATATGGGAGACATTAGATTTAGATCAACATCTCACACCCTACACCAAGATAAATTCAGAATGGGTGAATGACTTGAATATAAAAAAGGGAACTATAAGAAAATTAGGTTAACACTGAATAGTATACTTGTCAGAATTCTGGGAAAGGAAAGATTTTAAAACCAAGCAAAAGTCAGAAAAAATTACAAAATATAAAATAAATAATTTTGATCACATTAAATTAAAAAGGTTTTGTACAAACAAAAACTATCGAAACAAAATCAGAAGGGAAACAACAAACTGGGAAAAATCTTCCTAACAAAAAACTCTGACAAAGTTCTAATTACTCAAATATACAATGAGCTTAATCAATTGTACAAAAAAATCAAGCCATCCCCCAATCAATAAATGGGCAAGGACATGAATAGGCAATTTTCAGATAAAGAAATCAAAACTGTCAATAAGCACATGAGAAAGTGTTATAAATCCTAATAATTAGAGAAATGCAAATCAAAACAACTCTGAGGTATCACCTCACACCTAGCAGATTGGCTAAAATGACAGCAGGGGAGATTAATGAATGTTGGAGGGGATGTGGCAAAATTGGGACATTAATGCATTGCTGGTAGAATTGTGAACTGATCCAACCATTCTGGAAGACAATTTGGAACTATGCCCAAAGAGCTCTAAAAGACTGGCTGCCCTTTGATCCAGCCATACCATTGCTGGGTTTGTACCCCAAAGAGATCATAGGGAAAAATACTTGTACAAAAATATTAATAGCTGTGCTCTTTGTCATGGCAAAAAACTGGAAAATGGTGGTATACCCTTCAATTGGGGAATGGCTAAACAAATTGTGGTATCTTTTGGTGATGGAATACTATTGTGCTCAAAGGAATAATAAACTGGAGGAATTCCATGTGAACTGGAAAGACCTCCAGGAACTGATGCAGAGTGAAAGGAGCAAAGCCAGAAGAACCTTGTACACAGAGACTGATACACTGTGGTAAAATCGAATGTAATGGACTTCTGTACTAGCAGCAATGCAATGACCCAGGACGATTCTGGGGGACTTATGGAAAAGAATGCTACCCACATTCAGAGGAAGAACTACAGGAGTGGAAGCACAGAAGAAAAACAACTGCTTGAACATATGGGTTGATGGGGACATGATTTGGGAAGTAAACTCTAAACGACCACCCTAGTACAACTATCAATAATATGGAAATAGGTCATGATTGATGACACATGAATTAACCAGTTGAAATGCACATCAGCTATGGGGTTGGGATGTTTTGGGGGGAGAGAGTAAGAAAATGAATCATGGAACCATGAAAAAATATTTTCTAAAAAAAATAAATCAAAGAAGCAATGAAAAAAATGTTTAGGCATTACAGTTTCTGCTGACTTAAATGCATTCCACAAATAGAACACCACAGCAATCTTCTTGTGCTAGACATTAAAAAAAAAGAAAGAAAAAAAAACTCCAAATGGGAAAAAATAAATGTTCTATAATTATATATAATTCTAAATGTATCATATATGTAATATATACATGAATATATGACATATTTCTCTGTTTTCCCACATGGGAAATATTATATATGTGTGTGTGTATATATATATATACATATATATATATATAACTAATTCAAATGAGGGTCATGAAGGAATAGACATGATTGAAAAACTACTGAAGAGCATATTCTCTCTTAATCATGGTATCAGGTTAAACACGTGCCTACCTTTTAAAAGTTTGCTTAAAGTGTCGTTACCCTAATTAGTTAAACTTATTTCTCAATACCATGCAACATACATTCCCTATTTCAATCAGATCGGACTCCTAACTTTGCAAATATTTTCCTATCTCTCTGTTTTGACTTCTGTTGCTCCCCCAAACTGACATACTTTCTTCATTCCTCTTAACTTAAAAGAATCTTAGTTATTCTTCTTGGTGCAGCTCCAGACTTAGCTATCTCAGCCTTCTACATTACTTAGGTGCATTTTGGTTCTCATCTTTTTCTGAACTCACTTGCACTTAGTGCCAGAATTATTTAATTCAACACTTAATTATTTCATAAGCTGTTTGTCTTATTACCCTAAGAGAGGATCCCAGTATTTCTGTCTGTTGTTCATACATACTTCATGAATATTTGTTGGCTGAATGACAAATGATAGAAAACCATGCTTCATGATATCTACTGCTGATGTCAACAGCACACTCGGGCTCTTCGTTTCCACTGCTTGCTGTCCCTCGATTTTTTTAAATCCCACCTAAAATTCTGACTTGTCTAAGAAGACTGTTCTGTTCTTCCTTAATTCTAGTGCTTTTCCTCCGTTGATTCTTTTCTATTTATTGTGGATATTTTTTGTACCTAATTGTTTACATGTTCTCTCCTCCAATAAGCTTTGAGTTTCATGAGAGTAAGGGCTATTACTTTTCTTTCTTAGTATCCCTAAAAGACTTAATAAATCTTTTTTTTTTACTGACATAGAAAGATGTCATGAGATGCAGAAGTAGGTGAGTGGTGCAGCTTCTATTTTTGAACTTTATGGAGATCATAGGATTATAAATTTAGAGCCAGATGAAACCTTAAAAGTCAGAATCCAATCTCAATTTATAGATGAGGAAACAGGTCAGTAGAAGTAGTTACTTAATCAGGGTTACACAACTAGAAAGTATTTAAAGCGGGCTATAAACCTAGGTGTTCCTGACTCCACATCCAGATGTCCACCCACTAACCTAGGCTGCCTCACAGATCAGAATGTATATCCTCAGCTAATTGAAAATTTAACAGATGAATAAATGAGCTATTTGGGATATTGTGGTAATGATGGGAAGAAGGCAATAAGGAAGAAATATACATTTATTTTTTCCTAATCAGGGAAACTTTTGTGAATGGAAATCCAAATCTAAATAGCAGAAAATAAATATTAGAATTTCACTGTTTCTAATGCTTGTGCAAGTAATAATGTTTACATGTAATTTAACATATTCTAAGTATTAAATTCTCACTTCAACTTCACAATATTAAGTGATGAAAAATTTAGTTTCATTCATATATAGTGCTATCAACATTAAGAGGGAAATGAGAAAAAGACTTAAAATTTTAATATCATAATAGATTTTATAAATCAAATCCTACTTCCTGTTTACTGATAAAGGAACTGAGGACTAGAAAGTTGTGTTCCTATCATCACACAGACAGAAATCCCAATTACAAAAGACTGAAATCAACCACCAAGATTTACTGATAAATTGTATTTTTACCAAAGTACCTGCTGATTGCTGATACGAAAATTAATATAACACCTCTGAAAGTATCCATACATAATAGGAGGAAAATATAAAAATAAGTTTCATTCAAATTATAATATGAACTTTAACAATATACAAAAACTTCTAAAAGGTTTAGACAATGAAGACATCAGTGCTGATTTGAGGGATGAGGGGAGTTTTGTGGAGGAGACCTTGTTTCTAATCTTAATCTGCCACTAACTAGTTTTGTTTTCTTAAAGAAGTTATTTAATTTCTTTGAGTTTCAGTTTATCTGTAAAATGAGATGGCTGAAGTAGACAACCTCTCAGCTACATTTCAATTTAATGATTTTATTATTTTATAGATTAGCAAATCATCCTTATAGAATGGTGCTTAAGGACATGAGGAATGATGAAATCTCCAAGGGAAAAGGTGTTGAACAAAAAGGGATGAGGTTTTATGGCAAGAATTTAAGGGACTATTAGATTTAAAGAGTGGGAGGAATGAGATAAGTTTATTAAGGTGACCAAAAAGTAGTCTGAGACTTGTGAGGAAAACCAACATAGGAACACCAACATATTGAAGAATCAAAGGAGATGGCAAAAAAACAATCACAAAAGAGAAGAAGTTTGACACTAGCAAATGCAACCAAGAAATAAGGAAAGACTGAGGAAAGGTCAAGGAAATATTTTTTGATGGCAAATCAGAGGTCACAGGAGTCACTTAAAAAAAGTCACTGTTTTATTAAAGAAAAATGACATTTTTTTCTAACCAAATATAATTATTTTGAAAACATAAAGCTCTGTTGTCCATGAAGGGCTTTCCATGAATTGTTTTGTCTTTGTTTTTTAATGCATTTACTTTTGGGGCATTATATTTCTCAGCAAACAAAATTGATCAGGTAAGAATCACATTCCACCATCCTTTTAAATTCTAACAATCTACGGAGTTTTGATAACTAATTTTGAGTCCATTGAAAATTCAAGAGTCTTGTTATGAATATTGATTTTGTCAAACTCATTTGCTGCATCTGACATGACTGATCAGAGCAGCTTAATTATTTGTCGTTCTCCGTATTAAGAATATAGGGACTTACTCTCAAATGATTTGGCATGCTCCTAATCAATCAGTTTTGGATATCTCTCAGAAGACCATAATTATTTTAGGATCTATATTTGCACCTGAGGCAAAGAACACTTTTACATTTGTGATTACCTTTTTGCACATAATATACCACAGAACAGATCTTGGGTATTTTACCACTTTGAATATAAGCACTTATGAGTTATTAACTAAAATCTGTTCAACAATGGATAACTTATATAACTTTTCATTTCACCTATTTCATGCCACAGAAACAATAGCTCACTATAAAAAAGAATCATCATTTGGCACTATTTGGTATTCTTTTAGTTAGTACTTAAGTGTGGTGGTAAAATATTGAGTCGTATATAATACAGGCAAAAATAAATTAAAAAATAAAATGTGACTCATGTTCCAATATGAAGCAGAAGAATAACAATTTATGAGCCAACATTCTATGAAAAAATTTTATAACAACGTTTAAATATTTGTAGACTTACTACCTTATTAAAAGTAATAGATGATTTTGGGTTCCTAGTGTCATGGGAAAGGTACTGAATTGCATTCTTACTTATATGGAAGAAGTAGACAGAATTATCTTCCCCAGATGCCCTTCAGAGCTCCAATTTCAGCAATTTTCCAGAGGTTGGCAGCTTCTAGTGAATCTTCTCATTGCCTTTATAAAATCTGCTATCATTGGACCTTGAACTTTTCTGACATGTTTGTGTAACACATACACCCTTCCCTGATCAGCAATAGACCTACGAGAAATCATGCTGACTCTATCTTGCCATTTTACTGGAAATGACCCAGAGTGAACTGTAAAACCAGCTGCAATAGCTAGTTTTGTATCTCCTTTTTAAAAGCCTTTTGCCTTTGCTCCTGAAGGTGTAGGATTCCAGTTTCAGAGCAGTTGTCCTTTTCTGAATTGGCAGTTTTCTTTCATGTAGTGGGACGTGGCTATACCTAGATGATAATTCCTTTACCTGCCTCTGTAACTAATATGAATTTTCCTCAAAAAGCATGCTATTTTTTGGTATAACCATATCTGTTTTGTAAATAGCCATATTCTTTTCTTTGTTTCACAACATGATATACTAATATTAGGTTACGAATGCTGCCCTAAAAATTAGTATATAAGAAACCTCTTAGGCCAGGCTCACTAGAAATGTCTTCCATCTTGGTACCTATTAGGGCTGGTAGAATAAAAGGTCTTCTTGCTTAGACTTGATTGGTTTTTACTGCTATCTTATACAAACCTGCAAAACCCAGATTGGTATCCTATGTCTTATTGTTGTTGCTGTTCCATCAGTCATATCCAATCCTTTGGGACCCATGAACAGAGCTCTCCATTGGATTTTCTTGGCAAGGATTCTAGACTGGTTTTCCATTCCCTTCACCAGTGGCTTCTTTTATCAAGCAGAGATTAAATGACTTATGCAGGGCCACACAGGTAGGATGTGTGTCTGTAGCTAGATTTGAACTCAGATTCTATCTCTAGACCCAGTGCTCTTAAGCACTGCCTCTTAACATACCTTTTGGGCCCCTCTTCATCCACCCAATACTTATTTTACACATTTACTTCTGATCACTAACGTATTCCATGAATGTAATAAGTCTTATTTAAAGCAGATTATACTTGAAAACAGAAGTTCAAATAAGCCCCAGACTATATAATTTGTTCATTATTTCCTTGAACTTTTCTTTTAATCTTCAGCCTGGGTGATTCAGTGGAAACAATGCTATATATTTGAAAGTTGTGAAGCTGAATTTAGATATTATTTCTGGAATTACTACTATTCCTGTGAAAGATGGGAAATCATTAAACCTGGAAATTGACACCATTTTCTCATTTACAAAATGGTTAGTTTTTGACGACCTCCAAGAAACCTTCCAGCTTTCTTCTATGATTTTTGGGTTTTAATTCATACTTAACGTTATATATAATTTATTTTGATAGAAGTTATGCAACTTTGACTGGAAATTTTACTTTTATAGTTCTATACTTGTCCCATTGTTGAATACTTTTTGTGAAGGTTTGATTGTCTCATCTTGCTATGTATGTCAAAAATTCTGAATACATGGGAATGAAGGTATACAGGCTGAGAATCAGTGATGTTGTTTTGGACATATTTTTAAGCTGAGATTTTTTTCCTTATGCCTTTGGTATCACTTTCTTTAGACATATTCTTATTCCTTGTATATTGATCACTCAATACCTTCATATGTATTTCTTCATTAGGGAAGAGTTCATGAATATTTATTTCATTCAATCCAGCAGATGTTTTGCTCTCTTTAGGGATATGCTCTCCATTGTTGCTTTCATAAAGGATATTTCAACTTTCTATGTGTCTATATCTAAATGTTTGATAATTCCATTCTACTCTGGCTTGGTCAGACCATATATAATTAATAAGTTCAATTCTGGGTGCTATCTTTATTGATAAGTTATGGAATATCCAGAGGAAGGTAGTCAATATAAGGAAAGGGTCTCCAATAGCTTCCATTCAAATATAGATTAACAGAACTGCATTTACTCAGCCTGCAAAAAATATATACATAAAGGATTTTTTCCTGCTTAGCCTAGAATGCAAAATTAGTACTAATGGGCAGAAATGTGCAAGAAGCAGATTCTGGCTCAGTGAGTTTTAGAAAAAGAAATATGACCTTCTCTAAAATGAAATGGGCTTCTTCGGGAAGTTGTCGTTCACGAGATATCTTTAAATGAAGAGTAGAAGACCACTTGTTATATAAGTTCTAGTGTAATGGTTTCAAATGAAATTAAAAATGGGGGCCACTGAACTATGTGATCCATATATTAACTTAGAAAATTACACATTAATGTTTATGTTTTATTACATTTTTATCCATTTTATTAATTATTTCCTAATTAAAATTTAGTTTGTTTAAGGCTTCCCTGAGGATGGCTGTGTATTTGACATTTCTGTTCTAGAGGGGATAGGACTTCTCTGTCAAGTACAAGTTGGTGGTGTTCAGTTGTTCAGTTTTGTTCAATTTTTTGTGACCTTGTAAAGCATGGTATTCATTGGGTTTTCTTGGCAAAGACACTAGAATGGTTTGCCATTTCCTTCTTTAGTGGATTAAAGTAAATAGAGGCTAAATGTCTTGCCCAAAGTTAAACAGCCAGAAAGTGTCTAAGGCTAGATTTGAACTGAAGTCCAATTCTATAACTGCCCAATGTAGAAATAGAGTGCTTTAGTTTAAATCTGTGGAACTTTTCCAGTCAGAGATTTTGTAATACAAATTTTGATCATATATCTCTACTACAGAAAGAATTGAGCTATCTTTGATTTATTCATTTTAAAATCATTTTTATCTATTTTAACAAATCTCACTTTATACCAGTAGGATAGTGAATGAATAATCCCAATTACTCGGGGAGGCTATGGCAGATTTATTGCTTAAGCTCAGGAATTCTGAATTGCAGTAGTACTAAAAATAATTATGTGTCTATACTAAATGTGACACTTAATATACTGAGACAAGTTGCCTATGGAGTGAGTCTTGACAGGAAAGCTAAAATTCAGTTTTCTCCTGAATATAAGTCCAGTGGTTTTTCTACTACTTCATTCAGTTTTTTATTTGGCAACCAGCAAAATATCATCTGCAAAAAGACACATTTAGAGGACCCTGACATCTAGGAAACCCCACTTCTATGTTGACTTTGAACAAAACCCTTTGTTCATTATAGTTGTGAAAATCTTTGGTTAAGTACATATACTGCTGTTTTATTCCCTGCTTGATATTGCTGTGATTACAGGATATATATATATATATATATATATATATATATATAGAGAGAGAGAGAGAGAGAGAGAGAGAGAGAGAGAGAGATACATATATATATATATGTATATATATAAATTCTGTGATATCTTCCCATACAAATGAAGAAGTCTTGGAGAAAGTAAATATTGAAGGTTGCATTTTGTTGTACAAATTTTTTCATTCTTTTGCTAGACAAAACAGCATTTCATTCTCTTTGAAAGATTTTATGAATAAAATTGTTCTTTAAGTCTTATCTTTCAGTAGAGGCTCTTCCATTTGGAAAAGAGATCAAATAATGATTTGGATTAGGAACCTTTTGATTTAGTTGATATTTTGAGAACGTCATTTTCATTAAAATTCTCTAAGAGATAGTGATCATCAGAGTTATAATCTTTTACTTTCTTCTATTTATCATTTTTCAACATTAACATTTTAAAATAAATTATGTCAGTATGAAAAGCAGAAACAATCTATCAAGTGTAGTATGAAATTTTTCACATAGTAAAGGATTAATCACTTGTGTATTCAGTAGGACCTTGTTTTACAGGACCAATACATTGTAAGACCCTTTGTATAGGCTGAAAATTGCACATAATAGAGAACCCTTTTACTTAATATTTCTTATACGAACATAATTAGATACTTTATTACTTTTCTTAGGCTCATAAGTACTACCATCATCCCTACTCTTGTACTTTGGAGCCATGATTGATAACTAAACAGCATTAATGAAACAAAGAGAAGCACTGCTCAAGTAAGAACTGGGAACAAAGACTGAGGAGGGAGTTAATGTTTGGTGCAAAACAATGTAATTACTCACATTAACACACATAAGAGTGAGAATAAGCGTGATTGGGCAAACTGCTCTGAGATTCCTATGCTGCCTGGGAAAATGGCACAGACTTAGCAAGTAATTAAATATATTTATTATATATATTTTTCTGCCTTTATTTTTTATTGTCAATTGCAGATACCTAAATTCAAGAATGTTGAGTTTGTGTAAAATAAGGTCCTGTTGTGTCTATATGAAAACATTAATATTTGTTTTGGTAATATTTGAGTGATTTTATTTCCCTGAAATTGCTGATTATTGGAATTCCTGGAATAAAAAAAAAGAGTCCCTCAAAAGATATTGTTCAAGACCATCTCAACTCTGGGAAATCTGAAAAATCCCAAAGACTTTTTCTCAGTCCTTAACTTCCTTAACCTGTCTTCCTCATCGACATTGTTGAACTTATCCTCTTATTAGATATTTTCTTTTACCCTGCCTTGAAAGCTTTCACCCTCCTATGATTCTTTTACCTCTCTTGTCACTTCTCTCTATCCTTTTGAGATCTCCTTAAACTCTTCTAATTCCCTTAACATGGGGCCTGCCTTCCTTTTACTTCACAATACTATCTTTTGTGTGTGTGTGTGTGTGTGTGTGTGTGTGTGTGTGTGTGTGGTCACAGGTTCATTACATTAGAGCCTTCTGGGATCTCAGTAGTCCAATTCTCTTCCTTATTTTGCAGATGTACAAATTGAGGCCAAGGGAGGAGAATTAACTTTTGCTAAGTCACACAGGAAGTAAGCACCCAGAACTTCTGACTCCAGACCCAGTATTCTTTTCATTAAATTACATGACTTAAACTTTTATAAGATGTTTGATAATCTACCACTCCTCTGGATTCACTCATTGTTTTAGTCAGACTAGAACTAAAACTAAATAATTTCATTTCAGAAATGGTTATTGTCCTTTGGATGCAACATGCTAAAAATAATTTTCAAATCCTTCTGATTGATGTTTTGAATAGAGATGGCTTCTTTTACAGTTATCTATTTTAAATGTTTTGGGAAACTAACCTTAAGTTTTCTGATGTATCTAAAAATTATTTTTTAAGACTACAGAAATCATTGCTCTAAAATGCATAGTGTGTGTGTCTATTCTTTCTAGTAATGAAACCTAAATCTTTCAGTGGTAAAAAGAAGTGTATCAAGCTTATAAAAAAATGAACAATTTGTTGGAAAAATTGCTTGAATACTATCTTCCTGACTAGTTATTTAAATTATGATTTAAATTGATTTTACTTGCTTTAAATAAAAATCCATTCAAGGATGAACTTCTTTATATAATTGTCTTTGCTTCATATCTATTTTTATCCGTTAATAAATTAGACTTCATATTCAAAATAGTCCCCTGTTGCTGAAAATTGATCCTATCAAAACAGTTTATAAATTTATAAAAAAATTGACAAAAGGCCCAATAAAAACAACAATAGGAATGTTTTACACAGATAACTCTTTTTTCAGATACCCAAGGCACTTGGGTGACAGCTACTTCTGTCCTTTTCAGTACATGATCCCAGTTATTATTAGAAAGGCGAGGGGTCTTTCTTAATTCAGTTTGAAGAAGCTTCCTAATTCTTAGTTGAAGTCAAAGGGGTAGATCCCACAAGAGAGAAAGTAGTGGAGACAACATGGAACAAGCTGACATTATTGAAGGGAAATATGGACAATGAGATGGACAGTTAGGGATGATGAGAAAGGTCTGCTGGAAGCTGGGTGGAAGAGAGAACACAAATATTATGTATCAATCACATATATTTATATTTTTTATCTTTAGATAATTATATATATATAATATTATGCCTATATATATAATATATATACATTCACATATCCAATACAATGCATATGTACTTATATATAAATGTATATTTAAATGTATATTATATATTTATATATGTATATCTGGGTAGCTAAGTGGTGCAGTTGTTAGGATATTGGACTTGGAGTCAGAAAGGCATCTTCCTGAGTTCATATCTGGCCATGGACACTTAGTAGCTGTGTGACCCTGGGTACATCACTTAACCCCTTTGGTCTCAGTTTCTTCATTTGTAAAATGAGCTAGAGAAAAAATTTGCAAACCATTCCAGTATCATTGCCAAGAAAAACCCAAGTGGGGGGCATGAAGAGATGGACATGACTAAAAAAAAAGCTGAACAACAAGCATGCATATATGTGTGCATACATATTTTTCTTTTATATGTACTTGTTCATAGAGAGAAAAGATTGTTTCATCCTTTGTACGTATAAACCTGGCAAACAATACAAACTTAGAACAATGCATGGCTTAGAAATTAGTTGGTGCTTTAAAAAATTGATTGTCTATGATTTACATGAGTACATCATTACTCTATTGCCCTTCTCCATCTTATGTTATTGCCTAACATTCAATTTTCATTGATTGTAGAAGTCAACTAGAAATTGGAGGAATGTTAAAAAAGTACATTTACATAAATTTTCACTTCTCTTTACTCCTAGGACTAGTACTGTGATCCCAACTTTTCTCCACAGCTAATCTACTGAAGCCTCATTGCCCATTTTCTTCAGTTTCCCAGATATTAACAGTTACGTTTGATTTATAAACAAATATTTGTTCATCTGTCATCTATTGTAACCTATGAATGAGAAAAGTTGGTGACACATAAAAATACTGTGTTAGCATAAGCAATTAAAAATTTCCAGTACTTGTGTTTCTGATATGATCTTGATCTACTATAGTCAGTTGAAGGATAGATGAGTCCCCAGAGTTCTGCCTGGTTCTATTATTTTACCCGTGAGTGCTAATATTAATATAAACAGACTTAGATGAGTTTCAAATTTTTCTTTCTCTCACTGAATTGTCAGGCGCTGAATATTGATATTGGCTAAGTCATTAAACAAAAGAATAAAGGGAATGTTATTGGAAAACTTTTTTCCTTCTAGATTAGAAAGGGGGGAGGAAATGGACTAATGTAATTTGACAATTTGCCTATTTCTCATATCCTTTATATTTCATTAGTTATAGGCTGGGGGAATAAAGGAGGATTTGTGGGCCCATTAATTGTACACAATGTAATCAGATATTTTAAGAAGAGGCTTTTGTTTTTCTGTTTTGCTCAGAAAAATATTCAATTTATTTATACTAAATATTTTTCATCTGCAGAATTACTGATTCGATTTATGATTCGTTTTTTAAAGCATGAAGTACCATATGTTCACTGTTCTCTGAGGATCTCTATGCCTATAAGCAGCTGACTCAGTTCAGAGCTTACAATGAAGAGGAAAGTTAGTCACTGGGAGGGAGAAGCTAAATACATTTTGCATAGAATTATTCAGAGATTTACAAACACTACTTGCAATTCCTTTGTTGAAAAGCAGAATCTGTGCTTGCCCACCCCTGTTTTATGATAGGTCCACAACACTATATCTCTGTGCCGGTAACAACTGGGACCACAGAGCAGAATGCTGCAGTCATCACCTCTCTATCTAGGTTACTCCTTACTCACAGAGGAAACTTTTTCTCATTAAAGGGAACAGATGGCTACTTTACCTGTGCTCCTCCAGTTCATACTTCCCTGCACTTGTCACTTTCTCCCTGTACTTGGATCTGTTATGTTTGTATTACATTAGTGCATTGTTCCCTCGAGCTCCCACACTTGCATGTGAGGGATGTGGATTTTAGGCTGGCATTGGATCAAACTATTTAAAGAGTAAGAAACGACCAGAGGCAAGCATGCCTGTTAGCTCAAACCATTTACACATCATCCCTGGCTACACTACATACACCAGTACAATAAGAAAAGAACTTGGTGCATTTGCAGGGAAGTGATTCATGATGATTTCATCAGTAGATATGTCTAGGTCTTGTCTTCAACTGATGACTGTCAGTAACCAAAGCTTGGAAAGTGTTGGTACTCTTCAAGGGGGGGGGAAGCCATGCAAACTGGACATAGATTAGAATACCTCACTGGCTATCCTGAGAGATGTGTTGGGAGATGGGGATAAAACCAGGATCCAGTTTGTTGGTAATGGAGTCAAATAAATAAAAGCTTATTTAGAAGGGTCTAGGGATTAAGACTTTAGTGGGAATGTTTCATTACACATTCTCTCTGTAGAAAAAAAAATTTTTTCTTGAAGAAAACAACTTGATAATATTAAGGCTTATTCATTTTCAATGTTGCTACTATGCAACTCTAAATATGTTTTTAAATTGAGGAACAATCTAAAGTAAACATCATCTATTTTGAATGTTTATTTCCCTGGGAAGTTCCCAGTGCTTTATGAAGATATGTTTTCTTTATCCAGGCTGACCAAAATTGTCTATAACGTCTAACTATGGTTCACATCTGTGTTGGCTTTCTATGAAGGGGAAGATGTGGAAAATGGGTAAATTGAGGCAAGGAGTCCATTTTAATAATCATGGTGAAAGGTAATGAGACCTTCCACTGATGTGGGGATAATATAGAACACAGCAGATATAGGAGATATCAAAGAGGTTGAAATGATGAAATTTAGCACCTGGTTGAATAGAGAAAGAAAGGAGAGGAAAGAATTAAGATTGACTCTGAAGTTGAAGGATGGGTGACCATGAAGATGAAGGTGTTCTTAACAGAAATATGCAAGTTTGTAAGAAGAGAAATGGTTTTTTTTTGGGGGGGTGACCTGGGGAGGATAAAGAATTATATCTTAGATGTGTTGAATTGGAGCTACATAGATAAAGATGTACAATTAGCAACTGATGATGTGACGTTGGAGTTTAGCAGATACAAGTGAAAATGAAGATAGGTAAAATGAACACTTGGATTGTTATGCCCTAAGACTACATCAATGCTGTACAGAGAATAAGGAACATAAGTTTTATTCATCTTGACTTGCAAGCATGGGTGCATTTTCTGAATCTCACACAGTTCTTGACTTTTGAATCTGTGCTAGTATATTATAAATAACATAATACTTAACTTCTATGGTGTTGGAGCTATGCTTACCTAAGAAATGATAGATGGAACCAAGTCAGTATTTACTAGCCTCTCAAGACCAATGAACTTAGAGACAAAAGAAATAAACACCTTTCTGAGGAATAAGAATATGGGGTGGGGGAATCTAGTACTGTATAGAAAATGGAAGAGATTGATTCTAATTCTGATACTGCTACTGATGACATTTACTGATACTTAATCTTTTAGGTTTCACTTTTATCATCTGTAAATTGAGGATTCGGAACAAATCTCTACAATATTTTTTAGCTCTAACAACTGACAATTCCATGATTCTGAGCATTTTCTTTTCTTAGAGAATGTAGGCTAAATATTTCAAATTAATTTATCTCTTTAAGATGTGTGAAATGCTAAAAATAGTCCCATGTGGTAGATATAGTAAAGTTAATTATCATTATCATTATCATTATCCATGTACTGATAATACGTAACCTAGCTGGAATTTGAACACTAGTCTTTTGACTCCTGATTTAATATAGTTTTTCTTCTATATCATGTCTAAGTTTTAAAAAATGCTTATAAAGCCCTAGATTTAGAAGAGCACATGAGCTCTAGTTCTTGCTCTTCTACTTACAGCTATCTGTTAAGTGCTACCCACCTAAAATCATTGGATCTCACAGAATCTCAAAGTTAGGACATCAAGTTTCCAACCTTCTCATTATTCTTCCAAAATAAAAGAAGCTTCTTTAGTTTAAACATTGTGTGCCTACATGTGTATATGAGAGTAGAACAAAGTTTGGCACATAGTAGGCATAATTGCTGATTCATTAATCCAACCTAACAATACTAATTGACAAATATAGCCATCAAGTATTTTCTTTTCTTTTTTTAAAATTTGTCTTTGTTCCTTAATTCTTCTCTAATTATGCTATCTACAGATAGGAGAAAAACATTTGTGGGAGATGTATAAAAATATTAGATATGTTTTTGTGAGGTCATTGGCCTGCCCAAGATAGTTCTAGAGAGTAGCCTAATTGCAATCTACTTTTTGAAAGGTCCTGCACAAAATCTAATTTGGTCATAGTGAATGATTTATTGAATAAGTTATGTAATTCTCAGAATTTTATTTTACAGTTTTAATTGATATGTATTAATGCTACTGTTCTATAGTTTTTCTTTGTTTTATCCTCCTTAGATCTCTTTCTGCAAGGGAATGCAATAAGAAAGAAGTTAGAACAAAGAAGTGGATGTATTTCTGGTTCTTTATTCTTTTTTCCTCCACTTTCTTCAGAAGGAAAAATGGTGATTATTCATAAAATGCCTAGAACTCTCACAAAGAACATTCTAATGCCCTGTTTTTAAAATTGGTTATTTAAAATATATGTTAAAATAATTTATTTTCCCCCACCCATAGAAGGTATCAACTGGCAAACATATATACGTAACATATACATATATATTGCATATGTATATAAGAGGTCTTTTATGTTTTTGTTTTTTCAGTTCATTCTCTAGAGGTGAACATTTATAAATTATTCTTCAAATATTAAATCTGCAGCTGTATATAATTATATTTTCTTGATTCTACTCATTTCACTCATCATTAACTCCTTTTAGTTCTTTTCAAGTTTTAAAAAATATTAATCTGTTCGTCATTTCTTATGATATAATAGTATTCCATCACAATCATATACCACAATTTGTTTAACCATCCCCCATTTGATGGACATACTCTTGAATTCCAGTTGTTTGACACCATAAAGGGAACTGTTATAACTATTTTGGAACAGAGAAATTATTTTACTTTTTTCTCTGATCTCCCTAGAAAACAGATTCAGCAATGATATTGCTGGGTTTCATTGGCATACACAGAATAACAACTGGGTATAATTCCAAATCATTGGATCAGTTCATAGATCTATGAACAATGTATTAGTGTCCCCATTTTTCCACATCTTCCAACATTTGTCATTTTGCCCTTTGTCGTTTTAGTCAATTTGATGGTTGTGAAATGATACATGAAAAGTGTTGTCTAAAATCTTTTAGAGTATTTTTTTCATGGACCTATGTATTGCTTTGATTTATTTACCCGAAAACTGTCTTCATATCTTTTGCCCACTTATCAATTGAAGATTGGCTCTTACTATGAACTTGACAAAGTTCTCCGTACATTTTAGACATGAGACCACTACCCCAAAAACTATTATTTAGGATTTCCAAAGAACTTTATTTACATCATTTCATTTGAGTCTTACAACATTTCTATTTTATACACAAGGAAAATGAAGTCACTAAAATTATTTGCACTTTCCAAAATCACAGTTAATTACTATAAGAGAGAGATTTTCCTCTCACCGAATACAGTTTTTTTTGTTTTTTTATTAACTACACATTACATTTCCACCAATTTCTGTCATCTCTCCAAGCAAGGAGGTTTGATTACTTTGCTCAAAAGGTTTCATTTGGCACTAAAACCATCTTCTACACATTAGGAATTAACTGAGAAGTTAAACAACTTGCCCACTAATTTGGGACTCTTAATCATCTGAGATAGGACAAAAATCAATCTCTTTAGACTAAGTGTTGTTGTTTTTTCACTAAAAAAGTGCTACCTTCCAAGAAAGAGAAATGCTCATGCCTTTGCAATTTATACCAATCCCAAGCCTCTTGTCCAATTATTTTCCAAAGATAACCTTTTACAATATTATTTAGCTAAGGGTCCAGAGCTTAAGGTTTATTACTCAATGCTTATGGCAGCAACCTACTCCACACATCTGTGGAAGAAAAAATAGAAATAAAAAAACCCAGAATTACTGTATCTATATATTCTATATTATACTTTGTCACTTTCACTTGATTATTTTATTAGAATATCACCCTGATCTATGTCTCAAGTCTGACCAAAAGGACAATTAATTGCGTAGGATCTCATATTAGCTGTTATTTGTTCTGAATACTGAAGGAGTGGAAGGAAGAAAAGATGCTTGGAAATTTTGGTAATGTGATTTATGATGTTGAGATGCCTTTTCCCACCCATAAATAATATTTTTGTGGGAAATTATACTGAGATTACATTACATTTTTGTAATTATTTTACTACATAATATAATATCATATTACATTTACATTTTTCCCATATAACACATAATACATCTGTGACTTTTTTTATATAAACATTTCAAGAAACAGCTATATATGAAGTCTTAGAATTAATTCCAGGAATGACATAACTACAAAAGAAGCATTACAAGTTACTTCATATAAACTGTTAAAAATACCTCCTTTTCAATGAGAAATGAGCAAAGCCTTCATTTTTTTAAAAGACCATATTGAATGATGCATATGTCATGAATGGTCTCATCTCCCCTCTTCCATACTTCACAATGTTTCTATGCTCTCGTCTATACTCTTATTTCTCATTTCAGTCTCAGAACTAGAGACAGACTTCCCTCTCAGACAGGCTAACCTTTCTTTTGATCCCATCCCTGCTTATCTCCTTTAAAATCTTTTGCTGCAGATCAGTAACAGTCCGTCTTTCCCTTGTATGAGCATAAATGAGCACATTCATAAATATCTAATTTTGGCCTTTACTACAACCTTCATTTCTAACAATAAATACGTTCACTTTTATACTTTAAAAACAAAACCCAATAACAATAACCAAAAAGAAAATCGTCCACCTCTTTTCTGCAACTCCCTCAAGTTCTAGCTTTTTCTCTTCCTTGGTAAATTTCCAGAACTGTTTCTATTTCCTTACCATCCACACAATCCATATTCTGTCTCTATTGTTTCACTTCAACTGCTTTCCCTCCCTCACCACCCAGGGAGGACCTCTTAAGAGTCAAATTAACCTTTTTCTCAGTTCTCCTCTATTTTTAATTTTGGATGGCATTTGACACTGTTAGTCACCTTTCTTTTGGGTTTTATGTTTCTAGTTCTTTGGCCTGGCTGACTATTCCTTATAGATCTCAGTGATTCATATTTCACCTCCTGACCTCTAAATGTAGATATACCTCTCGTGTTTCTGAACCCCATTAGGTTTTCTTTTTTCTCTTTCTCTTCCCTCCCTTGACATCTCAGTCTTGTACATACTTGATAGCATAAAATTACATAGTGAATTAGGCACAAACATTGGAGTTAAGAGGACTTGAATTCAGGATTTGAGTCAGACACAAATTTTCTGTGCAACTCTGGCCAAGTCATTTAACCAGGCGATTCTCTAAGATTACTTTCAGAAAAAAGTACTGATTAATATTGGGAGAGGGAGTTTCATCCATCAAGATGTCCTATGGGAATGAAATCACTCCTTTAATCACTGTTATAACCTATATTTCACATATACACACATAAATATGCCTCTAAATACAGAAGCATATTTCATAAACAAATTTTGCTATATTGATAGAATACAAAATTCCTGAGAACAGGAACTTCATCTCTACTCTTATCAGAAAGCCTAACCAAAAACGTATTTAATACATTTCTGTTAGTTGATTAATTAAAAACATTCATACAGAAGGCTCCCAGATGTGCACTATCAGGTCTAAACTACATCTGGAGCTTCCTGATTTCCCTTTGAAACTTCCAACTAAGTATGTATAAAACCAAAATTGTCAACTTTTTCCTCTCCCCCAAAGATGTCCATCCTTCCAACTTTGCTAATTTGGTTTATAGCACAATCATTTCCACAGTTATCAAAGCTTAAAACTTTGGTATCATCTCATACTCTACTGTCTTCTCCATCTTCTTCATTCACCATATCCAATATATTTCCAAAACCTGTCCATTCTAGCAGCACATTATCTCTAACATCTGTCACCTTCTCTCCATTCACTGTAACCAGCTCCAATCAGGCTGCACATCACTTATTACCAGAACCTTCCACCTGATAACCCTTCCTTAGGACTCTACTTTCCCTGTCTTTCCTTTGAGTGGCTGTCAAATTAATTTACAAATCTAGGGATTTGACTATTATCACTTCTCTATTTAAAAACATTAGTTGTGTCCTATTACTTTTTAATAGGATAGAAGAGAATTTCTTTACTGTGATGCTTATGACCTTTCACAATCTATTTTCATCATATCTTCCATCATTACTTTACATTATTTTCCTTTATGTCCATCCCATCTAAATTTAAACTACTACTTATTCTGTAACCTCATATTGCCCTCTCCTATCTCTATGCATTTTCACACCCGCAATCTCCATATCTAGAATATACTATCTATACATATTTACCCATTTAACTTCTACTGTTCCAAGCTCAGTTGCTTCTATTACCTGAACTTGTGAGATTCTACCAATGTAAAATGATATATCTCTCTGTGTATTTTCTTAGAGCAATGTGTTTGATATCTCCTTTAGCTTTATTCCTCTTATTTATAAAATTTAGCATAAGATACTAAATTATATAATATTATAAAAACATTTATATATCATATATAAATAATATTATGTATAGCAAAATATATTATATCTTCCTTAATGAAATTTTATTGTTATTTGATGACATATTTTATATCATCCTAAAATTCATACCTATTATAATAACTTGCATAAAATAGTCATTTAGTAAATGTTTAACTTAGCTTAATTTATTGAATTGTGTAGAAGCATCCAAAGAGAAGAAATTTTATTTTGTAGTCTATCAAAATGAAAATTAAACAAAGTGCTTATAATGGTATGGCAAACCTATATGCTAAAGATCAAAACAATTCATCAATTATTTGTATTTAAGGAGACAGACATTATCTGTTCTAATAATGGAACTACATTTTCCTCATTTGAGTTTTAGATTCTGTAGACAATGATTTGAAGCAAATTTTCAGTGCTTTGTCACTCATAAGCAATGGGCAAGGTTTAAAGGATAACAGAGAGTAAAGATGAATTGAAGCAGATGGATAATAGCAGTTTTCCAGGTTGGTCATGAATCAACATGCTTCAATAACAGTAATCATGTCTACTGAATTAATAACAGAATGAGGTCTCAATTTCTTCTTTTCATCCAAATTAAAACAGAAAACTATATGGATAGAAAGATATCAAATATCAAAAATTCCAACTCTGTATCTCCATGGATATATTTGGTCTATAAGCAAAAATTTAATATATATAATGCATGGTATGGACACATCACACACACACACACACACACACACACATATGCTGCTACTCTTGTACCTACTCATTAATTGTTTTTATTCCAGTCATTAGTATTTGTCAGCAATTATGGAGCTGGATCAGTTTCAGTTCCTGTCACTATAATGGCATTTATTGACTATCACACAATGTATAAACAAAAATGGACTAATAAATTCAACATGTTGATAAACTGAGAACTGACATTTCTTTCGTGGTGAGCTGAAAACAGAAGAACTATAAGGAGTTTCCCGTTTAGAGTCTCCTGATATCAATCTTTCAACTATATTGCCTGAAGACTGAAAAGTCACAAAGTGTAGGCAGCAAACATTCTTCTCTAGCAGCTGTAAGTTTGGAATTGGAGTCATATTATATTTCTCCAACCACTAATAAAGCACCAGACAGTCTCAAATCACTTGTCACTTAAAATTTGATGTTAGCTAAGAAAAGAAATGTGGTGGATGTCAGGGGGTACAATGATGCAGAGTTCTATTTGAGCTCCTTAGATTTATGCTATTCTTATTTTAAGGCAAGATTTGTCCTGAGAAGTTATTGAAGGATTATTTTGAGATCAAACAGAAGGACAGAGATTAAAAAACAACAACAAAATAGTTCAACCTTCAGCTTTTTTGTTCTCTGGAGGCAGCGAGTTGTGGTGCAGTGGATAGAGCACTCACTGGGCCTAATATATATATTTTTATGATCTCAGACACTTCTTAGTTGTGTGACTTTGGTGAAGTCACAAATTCTGCCTGCCTCAGTTTTTTCAACTGGGAAACATGAGGATAATAACAGCACCTAGCTCCTAGTATACTTGTGACGATCAAATGAGACAATATTTGTAAAATTGCTTACCACAAAGCCTGGCACATATAAGGCATTATATAAATGCTTATTCTTTTCCCTTCTCCTCCCGTCTTCAATTTGAAAGGGAAAAAAAAGACTCAAAGTAAAATCAGTAAGGCATTCAGGAAGTTAGTCCATAATAAGCTTATTCAATTTATTACCAAGAAAGTGTTTGAGATGAGTCAAAATTTCAATGAGTCATAATGAGAACATATAAAATACATTATTGACTATTCTAAGAAGCACTACTCATTTTTATATTGATGCCAAATCTATGTGATGAATGTTATTCCTACATGGAAATAGAATGAGTCTCTGTATCCTGTAAGAAGGAACTTTAGGAAAAGAGGAAATTTATTTTCAAGTTAAATCAATTGTTTGCTTTAAAGAGCCCTTAAATTATGATTTGGTGGTGAAATTGTTATAGTATTTTTATTCTGAGGAAACTGATATAATATTGAGCATTTTTTGGTAACTTAAAATGCAAAAAAGTGAGCTAATAAATGCATCCTATGAGCTATGTAACACAAAGGAAGAACATTAACTATTTATTTTAAAATAGACTCTATATTCTTTTTAGTAGATTTTTGCATTTTATAGGCAAATTAGGCCATTCAAATTGTTCCTTTACATAATTCATTCAGTCTTCTGGAAATTTCTGTTTGGAAATCAGGGCTAGAATCTTAATGCTAGAGGGAACCTAAGAGACAGATAATTTTGGGATGGGGAATATGAGCAAGTAAACTTCAAAAAAAAAGACAGTGCACTAAATCAGTCCAATGAAGCAGGTAGCTAAAGAATTAGTCAATGGAACCACTGAGTCACATACAGTGACCTTTGAAAGAGCCTAGAAAAAAGAAATGACAGAAGAAAATAAATACTCAAGTTTTCAAAAATATTTTCACAAAAATTAAGAACAGTTACTCAATTATTCCTACTAAAATTATTTAATGCACTATTAAAATAGGGTTGATTAATATCTAGAAAATCAAGTGATGATCATCGCTAAGTGTTAGTGAGATATCATCAACAACTGATTATACAAAACTAGCATCATTTCATTTGTTGATATAGTTACTAGATAAAGAGGTAGCATGTCCTAATAGACAGAAGAAGACAAAGTATGGAATCAGAAAGAGTAAGGTTAAGTCCTATAAAAGATCTAATTAAGCAATAGCAACTTATACTCACAATTTTGTCATATAACTATATATTCTTTGTATGTAATCCTTTTAGGTCATCGATATTTAGCTAGAAATTATAAGGGCTAATCCCAATTATTAATTGATTCATTAAATGTATATGAGAATCAGTAATCAATAATCATCTTGTGAATAAATTACAAAGAAAATCCCTTGAAGGATCTTGCAAAAATATCCTAAACAAGAGCAGTTTTGTGCAGGTCTTTAGCATCCTTAAATGTGTCCGGGCAGTATGCTATCTCAGATGGCTTCAAAGCTACAATAGCCTTGGCCATCTTTATTTTCACCAAGGGAATGAATGATTTCTTCAGAAAATAGAGATAAGAAAAACAACTTATCTTCTTGAAGAAGGAGACCTTCTAAAATATGGAAGCTCTGGTTGCCCCTTCTGAAAAGAAATATTCACAAGACCAGTCCTCTTTTAAGAGGGAGGAGGTGTCTGTGTAATCTGGGATGAAGTTTCGATCCCATAGTGTATATATATATATATATATATATATATATATATAGCCAATATATATATAGCCAATATATATATAGCCAATATATATATATATATATATATATATATATATATATATAGCCTCATTCTATTAAAACAATAGTATTGTTTAAAAAAGAGCTCTGGGTCTTGGGCCAAGCTCTGGATAGTGACATTTTTACAACTTTCTACAATAAAATATTAGTAAGATCCAGATAATTGCTTCCCAGTATTTATTTTTCATTTTTACAGTTTGGTACCCCAGATGCAACTGAAGTTCAGCCTCCTACTTCCTGTTTAAACTATCTTGTACAATCCTGACTCTAAAATATGTTAATTATATGGCCATTTAAGTTTTCCATACCACTCAACAACTATTCATTATAAAAAAATTATTGACCATTTCCCCACTGGCAGTTTCCTACACGGATCAAGTTAAATGCCTATACCAGAATGGGAAACAACAAACAAAATAAAACAACAGATGCACAGAGGAATGATATTACTTGCTTAGACTTCAGCAAGCAGCTTATTAAAGTCTCTCACGTGATCTCTGGGGACACTAAAGAAAAATGGGAGTTAAATGGAAGGACTTTAAAAAGCCAGGAGTATGGATTCATCTGAGATAATTATAAGGAATCACTGAAGCATTTAGAGAAAGAGCATGAAATGGTCAGAATCGTGATTTGGGAATATCGCTGTGCAGCTTCCTGAGGGATAAGTTCAGAGAAATATGAAAGGGCGAGCCAATTTAGGATGCTTTCCTAAGAGTAGAAGTGAAGGTGATGAAGACTTGAATGAGGGTGATTATGCTAGGAATGGAGAAAAGATAGTTTTGAGAGATGCTTTGGAAACAGAAACAAGAAGATTCGGAGTATATGAGAGGATGAGAAAGGAGAAAAATGATTTTGAACCTTGTTGACTAGAAGGATGATGGTCACATTATCAGATCTTTTCAAAATTGGCACCACCAAAATCTTGTCAACTTATTTGTGGCCTCTGTCACAGTTCAGCTCTATTGTTTCTTTCTTGTGCAGTTTAAAATGCACTAATCCTGAGAGACTACCTCTCAGGATTCTCTACCCTTATTTCCTCAGACACCTCCCACTTCCTTATGGGAGGTGTCTGAGAAAGGTATAAAAGAAAGGGCAAGCGCAGGGTTTGGGGCGTCTTTTTCCCACAGGGCTTCATCCAGAGGACTGGCTTTTTTTAGGAGAGCCTTGGTCCCCTTGGAGATCAAACTCCTAGTTTTTTCCCTACCTAACTTTTTCCTTTGCTAACTAAATAAAACCCACCTATTCTATCCCTAAGTGTAACCTGATCTATTGAGCTCCGAAGAGCTTAGGTCAATTTCCCACCAGGGCTGGGGACCAGCTGGCTACCTCTGCTACCTTCCTTTCCTTTCCTCTGACTTCCTTACCTTCCTTTTCCCTTCCTCCCATCCATCCTTCCTTCTACCACTCACATTCTTCAGCATGGCACTTATTAAAACTCAATTCTAACCGCAGTAAGTCAATTCACCAAATATGAAGCCATTGAAATAAGAGCTGGGAGGATGTCACTTTTGGGGAGTAGAGATAGCTCTATAATCAATAAATTGCTTCATTTCATGAATAACTACCAGGAATTGTTAGATTCCTCTAGTGAGAACCAAATGTTTGTTGGAGATGAATATGAAATGTTTTCTGGAGGCAAAATTAGTGACCCGTGGTCACCATTTCCATATCGGGTATTAGGGATTTAGGAAGGGAGAGTAAGGAGTCAAGGATTATCTCTGATCTGGGAGATTAGAAGGATAGTGGTAGCCTAAACAGAAGTGGAGGGGAGGAGGTAGAGTTAAGAAAAGTAGTGGATTTGGGGGGGGGTATAGACAATAAACTCAAACTTGGAAATGTTGAATTCAGTGGGCCTGTAGGATATCTAGTTGGGAATGTCCAGTAGACATAGGGGCCAGGATCTTGGGAGAAAGGCAATATATAATTTGGGAATTATCTGCATGCAGCTAATTGATCTCATAAAGGCTGACAAAATTGCTAAGAAAACTGTAGAGAAAGAAGAGAAAAGGTACTAGAAAATGCAAGCCTTGAGTAGGTAGGTGTACAGTTAGAAATCTTGAAATGCATGATGATCCAGCAAAGAAGAATAAAGCATGCCAAATAGGGAGTAGGAGAAGGAAGAGAAAATAGTCATAAAAACTTTGAAGGGAGAAGATTCTAGAAGGAAAGGAAGATCCATTTTTCCTTTTGATGCTGCTAAGTCAGGAAGGATTAGAAGTAAAACTATTGCATTTGGCAATTAAATATCTTTAATCAACTGTGACAGTTACAGTTTAATGATGAGGCAGGAAGCCAGAAGGAGTTAAGAAGAAAAGGAAAAAAAAGGTGAATTTGTATATGGGAGAAAAAGCTAAAAGTCTGGATAACAAGATCTACATACAAAGGAATCTAAAGAGGTTGGAAGCAGGTTAAATTTAATAAGATAAAGTATAAGATAAATATTCTGTATATGTAAAATGCTTACACTTAAGTTCAAAGATCAAGTTCACATGGCTAAATTAAGATAGAAGTCTTAATTTAAGAAGAAGATAAAAAGATTTCAGGGTTTTTCATGAACTTCAGTCTCAAAATAAATGACTATGTGCAGGTTAGAAAGCAAATGTATCAACTGAGATTTATTACCTATGATACAGAAAGCAGTATTCCTATAATATTCTGCTCTTATCAGATCACATACTGATTTTAAAATGGAAAGGATTTTAGAAGCTATAGAGTTCAGCCATTTTTTTACAAAAGAGTAATTTGTAAATTAAGTCATAAAAAGCTTAAATGTCTTCATGAAGATTACCCAGCTATTATTTTTCAGATGGGATTTAAACACAATTTTTTTTGTCTTTTAAGTCTCTTTCCACTTCTCTACTAATGAAAGACTACAGAATACCCAAAGAAGGGCAGTGAGAATGCTGAAAGGCATTAAATAAATGCCATTTGAGGAAAGGGTTATAGGATCCAGAAGCTGAACCAACACCCAGGACCATTTATCAGAACTCCTTAAATCTAAACAAACAAACAAAAAAACAATATCCACTCAAAAACAAAACAAAAAAAAATAATAATTGAGGACTAGAGAGAACTTGACTTGCCAATCAAGGTCATATAGGTAATATGTGGCACAGATAAGATTTGGTTTCTTTGACTCCAAATCCATTACTCAGCTAGAAACATCTAGAAAGTATATAGCTTTCAAGTTTTGTTTTTTTGGAATATTCTTAAAAGTGTTGTCCTGGATCTGATCCTTTCACTCTGCATCAATTCTTGGAGGTCATTCCAGTTGACACGGAATTCCTCCAGTTCATTCCTTTGAGCACAGTAGTATTCCATCACCAACAGATACCACAATTTGTTCAGCCATTCCTCAATTGAAGGATGTACCCTGGCTTTCCATATTTTTTGCCACCACAAAGAGTGCAGCTATAAATATTTTTGTACAAATCTTTTTCCTAATGATCTCTTTGGAGGATAAACCCAGCAGTGGTATGGCTGGATTAAAGGGCAGGCAGTCTTTTAGTGTACTTGGACATACTTCCAAATTGCCATCCAGAATGGTTGGATCAATTCACAACTCCACTAGCAATTTTAATGTCCCAATTTTACCACATCCCCTCCAACATTTATTACTTTACTTTGCTGTCATTTTAGCCAATCTGGTAGGTGTGAGGTGGTATCTCAGAGTTGTTTTGATTTACATTTCTCTAATTATTAGAGATTTAGAGCACTTTCTCATGTGCTTATTGATAGTTTTGATTTCTTTATTTGAAAATTGCCTATTGGTGTCCCTTGCCTATTTATCAATTGGAGAATGATTTGATTTTTTTCAAAATTGATTTAGCTCCTTATAAATTTGAATACTTAGACCTTTGTCAGAAGTTTTTCTTATAAATATTTTTCCAATTTATTGCTTCCCATCTAATTTTGGTTGCATTAGTTTTATTTGTATAGAAAATTTTAATTTAATGTAATCAAAATTATTTATTTTACATTTTGTAATTTTTTCTAACTCTTGCTTGGTCTTAAAATCTTTCCTTTCCCAAATATCTGACAAATATACTATTCTGTGTTCACCTAATTGGTTTATATTTTCCTTCTTTAAATTCAAGTCATTCACCCATTCTGAGTTTATCTTGGTTTAGGGTGTGCAATGTTGATCTAAATCTAATCTCTCCCATATTGTTTTCCAATTTTCCCAGTAGTTTTTGTCAAATAGTGGATTTTTTTCTTTAGGGTTATCATAGACTCTGTTGCTGATGTTGCTTATCCCACGTCTATTCCACTGATCTGCCCTTCTGTCTCTTAGCCAGTCCCATATTGTTTTGATGACTATGGCTTTATAGTGCAGTTTAAGACCTGGAACTGCTAGGTCACCTTCCTTCACATTTTTTTTTCATTATTTCCCTTGATGTTCTTCATCTTTTGTTCTTCCAAATGAACTTTGTTACAGTTTTTTTCAATTCAGTAAAAGGTTATTTGGTTATTTGATAGGTATGGCACTAAAAGATTAATTTGGTTAGGATGGTCATTTTTATTATGTTAGCTTGTCCTACCCATGAGCAATCAATGTTTTTTTTTTCAATTGTTTAGATTCAGTTTTAATTGTGTGGAAATATTTCGTAGTTATGTTCATATGATTCCCATGTATGTCTTGGCAGATAGATTCCCAAGTATTTTATATTGTCTAGGGTGGTTTAAAATGGCAATTCTCTTTCTAAATCTTGCTGCTGGGAGGTGTTGGAAACATATAGAAATGCTGGTGATTTATGTGGTTTTATTTTGTAACTTGCAACTTTGCTAAAGTTGTTAGTTATTTCCACTAGCTTTTTTAGTTGATTCTCTGGGATTTTTAAGTAGACCATCATATCATCTACAAAGAGTGATAACTTGGTCTGCTTGTTAAACATTTTAATACCTTGAATTTCTTTTTCTTCCCTAATTACTACTGCTAGATTTTCTAGTACAATGTTAAATAATAGAGGTGATAATGGGCAACCTTGCTTCACTCCCAATCTTATTTGGAAAGCTTCTAATTTATCTCCATTACAGATGATGCTTGCTGATGGTTTTACATATATACTGTTTATTATTTTTAGGAAAGGCCCTTCTAATCATATACTTTCTAGTATTTTAATGGGCATGGGTGTCATATTTTCTCAAAGTCTTTTTCAGCATCTATTTAAATAATCATGTGATTTTTGGTGGTTTGTTTATTGATATGGTCAATTATGTGGATGGTTTTCCTTATATTGAACCATGCATTCCTGGTAAAAATCCCACCTGATAATAATGAATGATCCTCATGATCACTTGCTGGAGTCTTTTTGCTAGTATTCTGTTTAATATTTTTACAACTATGTTCATTAAGGAGATTGGTCTATAGTTTTCTTTCTCTATTTTTGGTCTGCCTGGCTTTGGAATCAATACAATATTGGTGTCATAAAAGGAATTTGGTAGGCCTCCTTCTTGGCTTATTATGTCAAATAATTTGTATAGTATGGGGATTAGTTGTTCTTTGAATGTCTGATGGAATTCTCTTCTGAATCCGTCAGGCCCTGGCAATTTTTTCTTAGAGAGTTCTTTAATGGCTTGTTCAATTTCTTTATCTGATTTGGGATTATTTAAATATTCTATTTCTTCTTCTGTTAATCTAGGTAATTTATATTTTTGTAGATATTCACCCATATCTCCTAAATTACCATATTTATTGCCATATACTTGTGCAAAATAGTTTTTAATGATTGCCTTAATTTTCTCTTCATTAGATGTGAAGTCTCCCTTTTCATCTTTGATACTATTAATTTGGTTTTCTTCTTTCCTTTTTTATTATATTGACCAGTAATTGTCAATTTTATTTGTTTTTTCAAAGTACCAGCTTCTGGTCTTTTTACCAATTCAATAGTTGTTTTGCTTTTGATTTTATTAATTTCTCCTTTAATTTTGAGGGTCTCTAATTTAGTTTTCATCTGGGGATTTTTAATTTCTTCATTTTCTAGTTTTTTATGTTGTATGCCCAATTCATTGACCTCTGCCCTCCCTATTTTGTTAATATATGCATTCAAGTATATAAATTCCCCCCTGAGTACTGTTTTGGCTGCATCCCATAGATTTTGGCAAGAAGTCTCATCATTGTTATTCTCTTATATGAAATAATGAATTGTTTCTATGATTTGTTCGTTAGCTAACTGATTTTGGAGAATCATATTATCTAATTTCCAATTAATTTTTGGTTTGCATCTCTCTCTACCCTTGCTAATAGCTATTTTTATTGAATTATAATCTGAAAAGGTTGCATTTATTATTTCTGCTTTTTTACATTTTTTGTTATATTTTCGTTCTGTACTACATAGACAGTCTTTGTGAATATACTATGTGCTGCTGAAAAGAAGGTGTATTCCTTTTTGTCCCTATTTATTTTTCACCATATATCTGTTAACTCTAATTTTTCTAAGATTCCATTCATATCTCTTACCTCTTTCTTATTTATTTTTGGGTTGATTTATCTAGATGTGGTAGAGGAAGTTTGAGGTCACCCACTAGCATAGTTCTATCATCTACTTTCTCCTTGAGTGCTACCAATTTCTTCTTTAGAAATTTGGATGCTAAACTATTTGGTGAATACATGTTGATTATTGATATTTCCTCAGTATCTTTACTGTCTTTTATCAGGGTGTAATTACCTTCCCTATCTCTTTTAATCAGATCAAATTTTACTTTGTCTTTGTCAGATATCATGATTTCAACTCCTGCCTTCTTTTTCTCCATTGAAGCCCAATAGATTTTGCTCCAGCCTTTTCCTTTTACCCTGTGCATGTCTATCGGCCCCGTGTATTTCTTGTAGACAACATATGGTAGGATTTTAGTCTTTAATCCAATCTGCTATTTGCTTTCATTTTATGGGTGAGTTCATCCCACTCACATTCAGAGTTATTATTATCAGGTGTGTTTTCCCCAACATTATGAATTCCTCTCCTAGTTATGCCCCTTCTTCTTGTGCTATTTCCTTTTAAACCACTGGTTTGCTTTTAATCTCTTTCTTGATTTTTGTGGTTGGATTTCAAACTTTCTGTTTAGCTGTGGTATTTTCTTTACAAACATTTGGAAATCTTCTATTTTGTTGAATGTCCATACTTTCCCTTGAAAGTATATAGTCATTTTTGGTGGGTAAGTGATCCTTTTTTGTAGACCAAATTCTCTTGCCTTTCTAAGTATCATATTCCAAGCCTTGGGGTCTTTTCATGTGGAGGATGACAGATCCTATGTAATCTTCATTGGTGCTCCTTGATATCTGAATTGTCTCTTTCTGGCTACTTCTAATATTTTCTCCTTAACTTGGAAATTATTGAATTTAGCAATTATATTCCTACAGGTTGTCTTTTAAGGATTTAATGTAGAGTGTGATCTATGGGTTCTTTCAATGTCTATTTTTCCGTCTTGTTCAAGAACATCAGAGCAGTTTTCTTGGATAATTTCTTGTAGTATGGTGTCCAAGTTCCTATGATTTCTGGGTTTTCCAGTAGACCAATGATCCTAAAATTGTCCCTTCTAGACCCATTTTCAAGGTCATTAATTTTCTCAGTGTGATATTTCATGTTTCCTTCTATTTTGTCACTCTTTTGACTTGACTTTATTAATTCTTGCTGTATTGCAAGATCATTGGCTTCTACTTGCCCAATTCTGGTCTTTAAAGATTGGTTTTTATGCTATAATCATTTGATTTTCCTTTTTTGGTTTGGTCTATCCTACTTTTCATGGCTTCTAGCAGGTCATTTCTGGCCTTCAATTTGCTTATTATTTCATTTGATTTCTGTACTTGTTTCCAAGTGCGAAATTTTGTCTTTTAAAATGTTATTTTCTTTATGAACTATTTCCCAGCTTTCTTGCCAAATCTCTTCCACTTTTCTCATGATCTCAGATTTGAACTCTTCAAGAGAATGTGACCAATTTCCATTTTGGGGGGAAAGTTTGGATGTGTTTACTTGTTTGTTCTCCTCTGTTGTCTGCTCTGTGGTCTCGATTTTTTCTCCTTAAAAATTATCCAGGGTTAGTGCCTTTTTCTTGTTCTTTCTGGTGGTTATTTCTTGAGTGTTACTTGCCATCACTATGCTGATTTTCCTTCTCAGCCAGAAGTCTGAGGGAGGAGGGCAGGCTCTCTGTATACGGAGCTACAGAACAGTTTTTGCCTGCACCTACTTTTCCAGGAGGTTCCTTCCCACTTCTGTCTGCTGCCCCTCTCCGCTGTATCTCTGAGCCCAAGGTCCTTGCTCTTTAGCCTCCTGGGGTCTCAGGTCTAGCTGCTTTCAGGGGTAGGTCCTTGATGCTCTTAATCAACTGCCAAGACCCTAGAGATTGTCACATGCTAACTGTAATTCTGGCTCTCTGGCTCTGGCTCTGGCACCATAGGTGGGGTGGAGGAGGGTTGATCAGCTGTCATTTTGGTGGGAGCTTTTTCACCCCCTTATAGTATGGAAATGCCCAAATCCCATGTACCTTTGATGCTGTGCCCTATCATGGAGTCCCTTATTTCATCTAGATTTATTTTATTTTTTATTTTTTTGTCTTTTTGATGTACATGTATCATCAGTGGTGAGGAGAGTAAGGAGTCCTGCTACTGCTCTGCAGCCATCTTAACCTGAAAGTGCCGCATCTCATTTTAAAGATGAGAAACCTGAAGCAAATAGATTATAAATCACTTGCTAGGGTCACACAGCTACTAAATATCAGGGGCCATGTTTGAATCAGATCTTCTTGCCTTTAACTCTAGTACTCTATCCATCATAACACCTAGTTGTCTATAGAATATAAGTATAATCACTTCATACTAAGTAAATAAATGGTATGAAAAATGAAAATACTACTTTAATTAAATATTTGAATATAATAGGAAAGGTAGATAAAGTGCTAGCTTTGGAGTCCAGAAGACCAGAGTTTGAATCTTACCTCAGAAACTTACTGTGTGACCCTGAGTAAGCCACTTAATCTATTTCAGTTTCAGTTTTTCCATCTGTAAAATGTGGATAATCATTAAACAGTATCAAATAAGATAATATATATATATACATATTTTTCTATATACATATGTGTTTTATATATGCATCTGTACTTTGCAAATATTAAGACATTAATCAGATTCCTATTATAATTTTTATTAATTCAAGGAAATATAATATGCTTTCCCACTGATATTTTTGGAGGGAAAATGCTATAATATTTTTTACTTCAAATTTGCACCTTAAAAGTCATTGAGAAAATCTGGAATACTAAAATTAAAATCAGGTATTAAAAATCAAAAGAAAACTATGGACCTTATTCTATCAATGAAGAGACAATTTCTTTTTTAGGATTATTAACTCTTTCAAATTGTTAATATACCAATTAACACATCAGAAAAGGATTTAGCTAAAATCCTTTAGTGGTCTGGAGGAGGTATTTAGTTTAATTCTTTTGACAAATATGCTCAGACTATATTGTGTTTGAATAATCAACTAATTAACAATAATTTACAACTGCCTACAATAACAATTGCAGTGGCATAGCAAATAATACTTTGAAGGGAAAAGATCTGCTTTTTATTGTGTTCTTCAGATTTTTTTTAAACTAAGAATTGTCTGAAGGGATATTCTGAACCATGATGCTAAGCAAATCATTTACCATAGACTCTGCCTTTATTTAAGCTAAAGTTAACTTCCATTAACTTCAGAGAGATTGACTAGTAAAAGGAGAAAGAAAAATGAATGCAAGCTTAGGGAAGTTTTCTTTTTCCACCTCTACTCTAATTTAATTAACTTTGCACTCAAAATAATGTTTCCTAAATATTTTTGGTTGAATAGCAAAACTGTCTTATGAATAGAAATAAAATGATTATCATATCTGTGTTATTCAAAAGAAATCAAAACATATTTTTGAACCCCTATCATAGCTTGCTGCCTGAGCCAACATCAAAACAACACTGACATAGTATCTCTTTCAAAATCAATGACCCTTGTCTCCTGACAAACAGTTTCATGTTCACCTTCCATATTATATAGCACATTCCTAGACTGCATCAATAATCTCCTTTTTTTTACTCTTTTTCTATGGTTCTGAAAATCACTGAAGTTTAGGGTGCCCCCTTCTTCTGGATTCACAAATACTGGAACCTTAACAAGAAAATTGTAGCAAAATAAATGTTTATTCAGCAAGCTATAGTCTCCCTCTTATAGAAATACTGTAATTCAAGGTTGGCCTAAGTATACAGCATTATGATGAAAAAATTTAAATTTCCTAAGTTAAATGATATAATGTCTTGCCAACTTAAAACTGTGGGTGCAATTTTACAAAAAAAGATAAACGCAGTAGACAGAGATTTCATGAATGCAGTCTGAATAGAGTATAATGCTTAATGCAAATGACATAGCATTATTATGATCAGAGATAATTTACATTTTACTTTTGAAATTATAATTACCAAGAAATGAGGGAAATTTAAATGTGTCTTCACTTTAAAATGCCTTGAGGCCAAAATACAACATAATTAATACTATTAATAAATATTTTAAACAGTGATGATAATACATCAAAATATGAGAAAAGTTCTTTTGAGTTTGCTGGAAGAAAATGACTGCATAAAACAAAAATGTTAGACTTGTTTTTCAGATGACTAGAGAGTGTATCTTAATTCTCAGATATCCCTGTATAGTCCATATTCCATTTATGCTAAATTTAGGGGGAAAAAAAACAAATACTTTTACCTACTTTATCCCCATATCTGAGACTATGAGTGTATCTGAACAACTGAAAGATATTTTACAATCCTCTTACTATCCTAAGAAAAAATTTCTGGTTTAACGTACTCCCACATTTATTCTCAAAAAAAATATCCTTTGGATATATGAAATGTTAACTTGAAATAAGATTTTGTGAAATCCCCATGCTGACCATGCTCTTTTATTCATAGTCATACATTTTATGGTTAAGAATGATCCCCCTACCTATGAGCAGGAATCTTGCGATTGCCCACAATCAGGATCACATCACAGAGCTGTTGCTGTTTCAAGTAGCTTTCCATCTTCCGGAAGGTTTGTTCAGCATGGTGAACTGCCTGATAGAATTCCTCAGAGCTACTGGAGTCCATATCACTTTGGGGTGTCAGAGAATGGCTTGTTGCTGACAGCCTGTGAACCACAAATAGAAGGCAGTGTTGATCAAGTGTCACCAATTGTGCAGATCTAATCACCAATTTCTTAAAGCTGAATAGGAGAAATCAATGCATCTTTCTTTGCTTTCATCATTGCTAAGACAAGACAGAAAAATCTTTTTTTATTAAAAAAAAAGGTCCCCCAAGTTCAAAGGATTAACTAATGTAAGCAATAAAGGGCCAGTAAAGGATTTGTTTTTCTTAGTTGATAAATATAACAAATTGTTCCATTGGTTCCATTTATCTATAGGGAAATACAATGTTTTAAATTTGAAAGAACCAATAAGCAATTAGCACGCTTATCCTAAAGTTAATTGCTAATTTTAGTCCCCTGTGTTATTGGGAACAGTTAATTTCAATATACTTCTCAAAACAGTGCTAAGGGATACCAATTTTATTGGCTATTGTACAAAGTGTTGCTTTACAAAAATAGTAACTTTTAACTGAGAGGAGCAGACCATTCCTTTTTTTTTTTTTAAGGTTAACAATTACAATTAAGAAGGCACTATAGCCTCCAACCTTATGTTATTATTTAGCACTGATAACTTCTTTAGTCTTAGAATTAAGTTTCTGTCTTAACTCTTGTTACTCAATAATTAGTAAAGGCAGAAGAGAGAAACAGGGGGAAAGGATATCTTTCCTAGAGGGAAATTGCAAGTAAAAAATATGGATAAAAATGGGAACCATGGGGACAATACACACTTATATGGTTTCTTAGTGGAATATAATTTTCACATTCCTGAAATGGCTAATTTAACCAAACCATTTTAGACATCTTATTTCTGTAAATGTTTCCAAATAAAATTGAATACAGGATTAAAATCTATATTCGATAGCCTAGCTTGTCCAAAATCTAACTTGTACAAAGAATATTTCAAAAAAAATGCAGCTACAAATGGCATTTCCTATCATTTCCTCCACATTATCACCTTCAAATAGTATATATCAGAGGCGAGATATTTCATTTCATCACATAGCAATATCACATATTCAGCTTACAAGTATATTCAATGTCAGAATTGCTGTGATGTTACTGGTGGCACCCAGAAGAAATCAAAACAGGACTGGTAGAGGATCAGAGGTTTCCACAACTCTCCTCAATGACAAATTCTGGTCACAGGCTAGAATCCAGCCCTAGGAATGTCCAGCCATCAGGTGTCTCTGAGTCCAAAACTGGGCCACAGGATTCTAATCAGTTTCTTGGAATGAAGGTGCAAGTGAGGGAGGCTTAGAACCTTAGTTTAATAGAGGTCTTGATTTCCTTCTTTTTTGAAATGTCAGAACAAATATTATTGTAGAAATAATTCACATCCAGGTATTGCAAAGAATGGCTTCCATGGTCACTGAGATCTTTGACCACTCTGGTTCTATAATCATGACTGACAATGACTGCCTCTCTCTCTCTCTCTCTCTCTCTCTCTCTCTCTCTCTCTCTCTCTCTCTCTCGCTCTCTCTCTTTCTCTCTC
>NC_058132.1:565677536-565693669 GCF_016433145.1 Gracilinanus agilis | reverse complement strand
ATATATATATATATATATATATATATATATCTTATATGGAATATAGAGGAATGAAAAATAGTTTCACCTCCTTCCCAATTTTTTCACTCCCTCCTGATTTTCCTTCTTCATAAGCCTTAGGAAAAGTAGCTTTCCTAAATATGACTAGCCTTTAATAATATTCTTTTGAACAGAAAGGATAGAAAACTGGGCACAGATTTGGGAAAGCCTGAGTTCAGTCTCTGCCTCTGACATTTGCTACCTATGTGACTGTAGACAAGTCATTTAACCTCTCTAAACCTCAGTTTTTTTCCTATGGCAAATAAGGTCATTGTGAGACTGGCATGAGCCTATAGAAAAATCTTTGCAGATTTTAAGCTATAAATGATGGATGTAAATGCCTTTATTAGTAAGACATGGAAGAAAACATGACTGGAGGCATAATGAGTTGAAAGGAAAGAGTTCCAAATTCAAGGTTATTTTCTAAAATCTGAGCCTGTACCTATAAGTTTTCTCAAATTCACAAGGTTCCAGCCTTTGAGCCTTGCCATATTACATCTTGAAAAAGCTGTCACTTTTCTTGAAGGTCAGTCTCTCTGTCACAGAGCAAAATTAGATTAGCTTGACTTGATTTGCTCTCTGCAATGCCATTGAGGGTTTCCCCCCACCATCACCTGCAATTTCTTAAGTGTTTGCAGATTTCTTTATAAATCCTCCCAACATCCTTGAAAAATACTTTTCATTTTTAAAAGAGGAAGAAGCAAGGACCAAAGAACTTAAATTCTCATAAAAGACATTTATTAATTGCCTGCTTACAAATATATAGCAAAAAACTCTGAAGAGTTTCACCTGATTTGGCAAAATAAAGTGACTTAATAAAGAAAACAAATTATTTTCCGGCATATTTAGGTAACTGTAGAATTTTAAAGGGCTATAGAAATATGGATGTGAACTAAAAATAAGGAATTTTGAATAATAGGGATAAAAAAATATCATCCAGTAATGGCAAGTAGATAAAATGGACTAGGTAAATGGCAAAGAGGAGTAAGGATGACTAGTGAACAGCCAGGATGCTCAACTATTACCTTCAAAGTGTCAGAGAGAATGAGGAAGGCCTCTAGCACGTTTGGGTGATCCTCTTTGGAAAGCATATAGGACATGGAAAAGAACCAGCCAGGATCATTAGAGACACTGATGGATTATGATCTGAATCATTTAAAGCAGTGATTCTCAAATTGGGTGCTACCGCCCCCTGGTGGGTGCTGCAGCAATCCAGGGAAGCAGCAATGGCCACAGGTGCATTTATCTTTCCTATTAATTGCTATTAAAATTTTAAAAAAATCAATTTCCAGGGGCACTATGTAATATTTTTTGCTGGAAAGGGGACAGTAGGCCAAAAAAGTTTGGGAACCACTGATTAAAAGGAATATTCAAAGTGTTGGGATCCAGATACTTTTGAGTATCTTTACATGTATTTTTTAGGACCATAGATTTAGGCAGAAAGGGAACTTAAAAATAACCTAATCTAGTCCAGCCATTATTGGATCCCAGAAAAGAGAAGTAATTTGCCCAAGGACATAGAAATAGAAAATAGGAAAACCAGTGGCTAGACCCTCTGATTCCATAACCAACTGACATCCTTTCCACTGTATAATGCTCTTTCTAAAACATTTAGATAAGAAGGTAAGGGAGCTATAGAAATGCATCAGTGTGGTGGAGGAAGTTTCTACTGGCTTAAGAGAACTAACTTAAATTTTCAGTGTGAGAACTTATGCCTGCAAAATTGGTAAATACTTCCAACCACCACTTGATTAACTATTTTGTTGATCACTCAGGCTTAAGAGAGACAGAGAGAGAGAGAGAGAGAGAGAGAGAGAGAGAGAGAAGATGCTAATAATCCTGATTAAACTTAAAGTATGTCATGAGTACATTTTTTTTTCTTCTTCCAAGTGCTGGTTGTAAAAACATTTACCAGCACACTTCTGGGTAAATATAGTTATTTATTCTCATGCTTAGTTTGAATATTTTAAAAATAAAAATAAAAAATAAACTCATGGTATTCCCCATTTGACAATAAATGATAGTATCTACAATCTTCCCATTACTTTAAACCCACTACTGGGTGAGATCAAAGATGATCATTGAGCTTATTTTTTTTAAAATTACAAATAGATATCCAAAATTCATGCCTATGTTCTTAATAGAAGTCTAAAAGAAGGACTCTTACTGAGGCAATCATAAGAACAATACATAATGTTTTGCTTAAGTGTTTAAAAAATTTGAAACTATATAAGCTGAGGCTTGTGGGGATGGGGTGGAGATGTGTCTATAATCCCTGCTGCTGAGAAAAGCTGAGGCTGATGAATCCCTTGAGTTGAGGAGTTTTGAGCTACAGTAAAGCTAAAGCTGACTAGGGGAATTCATTAAGTTTAGCACCAAAATGAATAGACCCTGAGAGCCATGCTATCTAAAGAGGAGAAAACATGGCCAAATCATAAAGTAAAAGGTCCAAACTTCAGTCTCAATCAAAAGTGGGGCCAGTCAGTGAGTGGTCATTGCCATTCTATCAAGGGAGTGATAGAAAGACATAGTTTCCAAAACAAAAATAAAAAAAGAGATGGAAGCTCAGAAGTGTCACAAAGACCCTTCAGAAAGTATATTAAAAAATATGAACTTTTAAAAACTCTCACCTTCTGTCTTAACTTTTAATATCAGTTGTAAAGCAGAAGAGGAATAATTGGGTTTAAGTGACTTGTCTAGGGTCAAACAGCTCAGAAATGTCTGAGGTTAAATTTGAAACCAGGTTCTCCCCACTCCAGGACTTGTAGTCTATCCATTATTTAACCTTAGCTGCCCCTGATTTTTTAAATGGAATTCTAACTTAAAGGAAAATAAAGAAAGAAAGCATTTATTAAGTGTTTACTATATGTCAGGTAAACAATATGCTAAGTGTTAGATATATAAATACAAGTATAAAAATATTCCCTGTCCTCAAAGAAGCTTACATTCTAAGGCATACTGTGTTTGATTTTAAACTCCCCCCCGATATTTCTTTATCATACATACACACATATGTATATATATATATATTCTTTCATTTATTTGCTTCTTTTAAATCATATCTGGATTTTTTTCTCCTTTATGTAAATTTCAACCTCCTACTTACTGTTTTTTAATGATTTCATTAATGGTTGAATAAGCATCCCCTTTCCTCTTTTTTAAAGAGTCAACTTCATATAGAACACTCAGTATTTTTTTTCTTTTAAAGAAGTAAAAGAATGCTGTATGGATTGAAGAGACTCAGGAGGAAAGTAAATTTTACATCAGATAAGTAACTGAAGCCCAATTTGGATAGATTGACATTTAATTTTAGAAGGGCAGGGTAAACAACTATCTGTCAGGCGTTTCTGCTTATTATTTCCTTCCTGCTTGTAGAAAAACAAATTTTCTCTAAGGATGTATTTAACCTACAATAACCTAAGCCTTGGGGAATGGTAAAAGAATAAACAGGAAAGCAATGAAAGAGTAGCAAAATATTTGGCCTCTCCATAAATCAAATCAATGATGATAAAGAGACCAATACTTTTGCCTCTATAAAGTAGTATTTCTAGACATATATTTTAAGAAGAAAAAGCCTTACCATTGAAATTGATAGCATAAGAGACATTTTATGATCCAATAAAAATCTTTTACCTAAAATAGGCAAACATCATCTAATTGAAATAATATAAAAGTATAATCTTGCTGATCAAAATAAGTATTTATTGCATGCTTTAACACATTCAGTCCCAGATCCACCAAGACATCCATATGGCAAATAATTGGTTTAGGTGTTTAGGAAAACTGTAGATGATATATTCACCAAAAACAACAATTTTAATATTCATCTTTTTGCTACTCTACACACTTCTAGTATTAATTCCTACTTTAATTAGAGCTTTCTGTTTCAATTGAAATTATTTCTACATAAAAACATCTGATAAGACTTTCTTTATGGTATAAAAGAAAAGAAAATTCAAACCTCCATAGCTTGGAAATAACATTTGCCTTTCAAGGACCAATATCTAAGCACAAAATCCTACTCATACAAAGAGCTAATATTGATAGTAGACACATAAATAAGACTAGAATTAATTGACATGCTAATTGTTTTATCCTGCTATGAACAAAACTAAGTATTTAATCTTTAAAAGGGATAAATGTCTAAGCAGGCATAGTTCATTTTAACTATAACTTTTTTAAAAAATGTAAATATATAAAACTGATCAAGTTTGGTACTCATTCTTTTAAATATCCTAAAGCCTGAAACTTGAGGAATTTTCAGGCCAAAGTACATGATAACATTAGAGGAGACATATAGCTAGCAAATTGTGATGCTGTTGTTTAACTCAATTTTTTTAATTGTTATTTAATCTGTTCACTTTTCCACTGCCTCCTTGTTCTATGGAGATGACCTTGGTTTCCTTGGGCCATGATATTAAGAGCAAAAACTCTGGCAGATGCAAGTAAACCGTAAAGACCTTTATTTACTACTTTATGATGTAGTGTATTATTTTGCTGTCCAAAGGACAACTTAGACGTAGCTTGTTGCAATGGAAAGATTGCAGGGAGGGGAGTCAAAGAGCCTGAATTCAAATCCCAGCTTCACACATCCTGTTTGTCTTGGCAAGTGAACATTGAAGTCTCTTCTAGATCCAAGGTTGGCCGTATTGATTCTTTTTTCTCTATTCTTTCTAACTTCATAATTGCAAAAGCATCCAGATTCTTTGAGCTTAATTAGCATCTCAGTCACATATATATGCATATATACACACAAATAGACACGACAAATAACTGAACATCAATTATTTTTATATATCTGATATATGTGTATATATATGAATAACATATAGTTCAATATACCTTGTTTATGATATATGATTATATGTTTATTTCTACACACACAGATATATCTATGTAGATCTATATGGATACATTTATATATATATATGTGTGTGTATATATATATATACATATATGTGCCACTATATGTATATATCTCTATCAATTTATGTATTTGACATTTGAATTTTTTATTATCTGGACCTTTCATGTCCTTCCATTCTTCTTATCTTTTACTCCTCAACACAACTCCAAATAATTTAATGTCCAGGTATCCTGGTCTATTTAATTTCTCAAACACGAAACCATTACCTCTCATCTCAATGTCTGTTTTTTTATGCCCAGATTATATTGACTTACCTTCTCTACCTTTTGGTTTCTCTGACTTCTTCTAATGGTATGTGTTGCACCCATTACTGTTGCTAGCTCTTTTGACATTACTATGCATCTATCTAGTATGTACCTAGCTGTATGCATGGTATTTCTCCTATAAATATGAACTTCTGGAAGGTACAGACTTTTTTAGGTTTGTGTTACAGCTGAGATTATTTCTTTTACTCCCAACATTTAACATAGTGTCTGATACATGGTTTAAAATTTAAAATTAAATTTAAGTTAATTAAAATTTAATTTCAATTAAAAATTTGATTAAATTTAAATTTTTAATTTTTAGATTCAATTTTTCTATATTACACATCAATTCAACTTTAAATAATTATTTTCTGACATCTTGTGATCTGTGTTCATCCCTCTGGAGATTGCAGGTAATAGCATGTAGGTTGTACGTGTATTTACATAATGTGTGTACATTCACATGTATACATAAATACAATATATATTTCCAATTTTGTCATATTGTAAAATAAGATACATATCACGTACAACAGAGAAAGATTAATAGAGGAAATAAGGTGAAGGATAGTAGGCTTCCTTAGGCATTCAGACTCTATTACTTCCTTCTATAACAGTGGATAATCTTTTTTTGTCATGAGTCCTTTAGAGTTGTCCTGGATCCTTGCATTGCTGATAATAGTACAGTCATTCCTAGTTAATCATTGGACATTATTGCTGTTCCTGAGTACAATGTTCTCCTGCTTCTGCTCATGTCAATTTGTATCACTTTCTATAAATCTTTCCAGATATTTTAGTATTATCTTGTCTATTATTCCTTATGGCATTCTAGTATTCTATTGCAATCATATTCCACAACTTCTTCAGCCATTGTCCAAAGGATCAACATCCCTTCCGTTTCCATTTTTTTTTGCCAGCTACTACAAATATTTTTGTACAATAGATCCTTTACCCCTATCTCTTTGGGATATAGACCTAGTACTGGTATTGCTGAGTCAAAGGGCACAGTTGGGGCTTAATAAATGCTTGTTGATTGATTTTCTTGATTGACTACAATATGTATGTGTTTCTATATGTATGTTTGGAGGGGAGGTGAGGAAGAGTCATGACCTATGTTAGTGAAAGGATAAAACCATTCATTCTAAACAATTTAGAAAAAAATAGTCATAAAAAGGAGAAGGATGAGAATTCCTGAAAGGCAGTCCTTGGCAATAGAAAAGAGAATCAAGTGACTCATTTATGTAATTTCTACATCTGGACCCATATTGATTTATGGCACAAAGAATTCTTAGAAACTTACAAGAAAGTAAAATGCTACATACCTCATTCTCCTTACTCAATGCCCCACGAAATAAAAAAAAAAAAGGATCGTGTTCCTCTATAAACTGTATATCCTGCCATTTTCTCCTTTTACTATTAGATGGAAATCCTGTGTGGCTAATAGAAAAAAAATTGATGGTGTTTTTTTCAGGGAAGGGAGGAATAAAATTGAGAAGTGACTGGCCAATAGCTGAAAATGAATGAGTGGCTTAGGATCAGAGAGAAGTGTAATCTTTTTCCAGTACCATCAAATAAGTTCACCACTGAAATTTAAAGTGATAATGGTGTTCACACCTCTCTAAGTTAATTGTTCCTTGAGTCAGGATGTTAAATGGATAATTTAACTTATTGCATTTTTAATCCTTTATTCCTGTATACTAATTTGATACTGGAGAATTATTTATTTTTCTAGATTTTTTTTGTTTATTTAAGTATGTGTGTGTGTTACTTCTCAGTGAAGAAAAATAATATTTGACCCTTAGTAGTGTGAGTTTTGAAGTGCTGTGGCTGAGAACTGCATCCCTCAGCTTGCTCCAGGGGTCCCTCCTCCTTCTTCCTGGTGTGGGATTGGTCTTTAATGGAAAAATTCCATGCTAGGACCCCAACTTCCAGGTGCAGGATTGGTCAATACAAGGACCAATCCCAAGCCGAGGAGAAAACTTGGAATTGAACTTGATTCAAAGTTGAGAGAGTTACTTAATTTCAGCTGGGGAAAATTCTGGTTACCTTTTCTTTAATAAAGTTTTTAAAAAAGGATCAAAGGATAGAGTTGTTGGATTTTTTTGGCATCCTCAGTAGGAAAATATAGAATCTATTCCTATCTCTGCCTCTATTGTGTCTTATTATTTTGGTCAAGCCATTTAAAATACTTTCTTCATGTCAAAATGAGGAATTAGGCTAAATGATTATTTTGACCCCCATCTAACTTGAATTCTTTTGACTTTATGATGAAGGAAAGAAGGAAAGAAAGGAGGAAGGGAAAGAGGGAAAGAGGGAAAAAAGCTAGAATGCAAATTTCTTGCCTCTTGCCAGTAAGGATTATTTCATTAATGGCATTTGGATCACTAGTATCCATCACAGTTCCTGTTCCCATAGTAGGAGCTTAATCCATGTCATTGACTGATTGATTAGAAGGATAATTTATATGTATGCAATCTTATGTCCTTTATGAAAATGTTTTCAAATGAGGATCTCTCTGATTTTATGACAGTCAAGAAGAAAATATGATTGCCTTTATAGTCACGTTTCCTGATGCATCTCTGTGTTGTCAAGTAAAGGATAAATACTACAATTAGCTCCTGTTACCAGTTTTGTTTTGTTTTTCTAAATTCCAACTTGTGTGTTTCTTGCCAGAAGGTATAGTGGACCTCTGAAATTTGACTGCAAAGCAGGAGAGAAATCAAATATTTGGGAGAGAATCAGGATGGATCTATACTACATTTTGTTTTACTTGTACTTAGTTTGAATGAGCAGGTTGCATTATTCACTGTGGTAAGACTTCGATTAAACAGTCCAATACTCTTAAATCAAAGAATGCCACAGACTCTGTGTTACTGCAATAAACAATCTGCACACTTGTATATAACTTTCCCCCCTTTTTTTTATTAATGGTCAGTCATCCAGAAATTCAATTATCTGACACCAGTTTCTTTGGTGTGAAATATGCTACCTTTTTTTTCTTTTCCTCTATACTTAAAACAGTGTCTACAATGGCAAATAATATACAAATATGTATTCAGTTAGATATGTGATCTATTACATTTATCTAAGTCCTCCACTGATTTCACAGTTCTTAAACCATTCACGCTCTGTCATTCAGTGTGATTCTCACTCATGTCCTATCATAAATCCTTCATCAAATATCAGACAGTTATGGAAGGTCTTTCTTTAGTTCCATATCAGGGTATCATCTGTCAGTTATTTGTCATTGTCACTCCATGACAGGCACATTTCAAATTCTAGTTATATATACTTTGGAAGATGATATTTATAATCCTTTTTATTCCAAAATCTATACAAATGTCTCTTTTAGGTAGTATGTGGTGATCCTTGCAAATAAGTCCTCTAAAAATGCCACCCCAGAGTCAGAGTACTTTGTGGGTCTATACCCACTCAAAGATATTGCCCATGGTCTATAATTATATATTTATTTTTAAATACTATCCAAACACATGTCAACAAAACAAAATATATTTCAGTCATGGAATTTGGAACTGCAATTCACATTAGAAATGAGCTTATCATAGCAATATCTCCTTCAGTACATCAAAGAAGTAACCAAATTCAGAATACATCAGGATCAATTCTTTGTTTAACTATCTATCATAGTAAGTGAGGCCATGGTGTTTCCTCAAATAATAGTTGTTTTTTAAAATTTCTTCAATACTCCTTTACAAATAGAATTTATTTGTTTGTTTTTATTTTAAATATTTTCTTTTTTAAATTAAGTAGTTTAAGTAGGTAAACTAGCAAAAGAAGAGAAGGCACAGGAAATCCTGATCAGGAACTAGATGTTATGTTCTCAATTACTTCAGAAGAAATATACTTTTATGACAATACTTTCTTTAGAAATAATAAAATTATATTACTCCAAAAAATTACCCTAATTTTAGGCTTAATTCAGGTTCCAAATTTTCCTTGAAATCTTCCCTGACTGATTGTAATCACTATAAGGAGACTTAGTATGCACAGGACATAAGATAATTAACTTTTTAAAAAATATAGAACTAACCTTCCATAGTATAATGACTTGGATGGCAATCAAGGACAGCAACAGCATTCATTGCCTTCAAAGCATATACTTAAGGCAAGAAACACTCCATCAATGAATAGGAACCAGTAAGAATATCATAGAATAGAAACCATTTTCTGTTGCTGTCAGAATCAGGGAAGAGAGTGTAATAAATTGGAAGAAGTACATATGTAGCAGTAATCATTTTATTATCATCCATGAAATGTATTTACTGTAGCAATGAAGGGCACTTCATGTAGGCAAAGCCCTGAGCTGAATTTTTGTCAATATAAATATGAATGACTATTCCATGTTAACAACCTTCTTCAATCACATTATCTTCAATCTCTGAACTCCAGACAAAGTTTATTTGTTTGAGGATAAAATATATTGGAACTCTAGTAACACTATTCTCTTAAAACTAGATGATGCCGCTAGAATGACTCTGGGAAAGTCTGATTTGTAAATATGCTAAAGCACCAAATGCTAAGGATCCATTCATCTGTAGATATAGTTGAACATCTGAAGGAATATGTATACCAATACCTTCTAAATGCCCTGTCATTAGCTTGCAACAATCAATCATCTCAGTTTCCAGTTTGTTGATTAGAATTTTTTTGTGTGTGCGATGAGAATTGAAACATCTGCTTACAAAAGGCAAATTAAAAACTTTTGCATTCTTTTACATTTTGGGACATGCCTATAGAGTTAAAAAATAGATGGTTTACATTAATTTTTAAGATGCACAACATTATTATAATTTTAAAATATTTATATAAATATCATAGCTTATTCTTTGCTTAACAAGCTAAAATCTATATATTCAAAATAAATACCATAGTATTCATGTTAGCAGTGAGCATAGTATATTGCTTTCCAAGGAATATCATTATCCTACGTATGTCTTTTTTTATGAACTAATCTAATTTGTGAATCATCTTGTTTATTCACAATTATTCATTAGGATATTTTCTGGGCACCTAGATGGCACAGTGGGTAGAGTGCTATGCCTGGAGTCAGGAAGACTTGTCTCCCTGAGTTCAAATCTGGCTTCAAAAGATGGTGGCTTAGATGGAGCAAAACATCAGACCTCCATACCCTTCTACACCACGATAAAAAAACAAAGAGCTTCAAGGGGAAATAAAACCAAATCTAACAACAGTACGGAGTTAGGGGATCCTCCTGCTGGACAGCTCAAGAAGTACACCAAGAAAAAGGCCTTCATTCTTGAACTACTGGGTTTGAGGGTAAGGAAGAAGGGGAATCCCAGGATTCCTCCCCCCGCATGCTATGCTGAGTCACCAGTGGCTCCTGGAATCTCTGGTTGGGGAAACACACTGGTCCAGAGAGAGGGCCTTGCTGGCACAGCTGAACCAGGCTCAGGCCATTGAACACAGACATAGGAGAAAAGCAGAGAGGCAACCCAGACACAGTGAAAAACACCCATCTTACTGCCACCTTCCTCTTTTCTTGAGGTTTTAGCCTCAGGGCACCTCAACATCAAGCTCTACAGAGCAACCCTACCCTGTTTTAATCCCATCAATAGGACAGATAAGAATTCTTCAGAGGGCAGAAAACTCCAACACCCCTCCCCCATAGACTGAAGAGAAAGAAGTGACAGACTTCTGTTGCTGGCTGGGGAAGATCTTACATCAAAGCTCATTAAAACCATCTGCTTAAACCAATCAACCAACAGAACAGAGAAGGCACAGGAGGGAAAGAAGGAAAAAATATGAGTAAACAACAGAAAAAGAAAAAAGAAATTACAATTGACAGCTTCTTTCCAGGAAGTGAACTAGGAGCAAATGAAAAAGAAGAAGATCAAGGAACTCCAAAAAACAACAACAACAACAACAACAACAACAAAAAACAAGAAACTCCAGTGAATTTGACACAGGCTTTGGAAAAACTCAAATTTCAATTAACTCAAGAACTCAAAAAACAATTAAGAGAGGTTGAAGTCAATTGGAAAAAGGAAATATATGAACTAAAACAAGAAAATAGTGTTTTGAAAGACAAAATTGACCAGCTTGAAAATGAGACAAAAAAATGAAAGAGGACCTACAAGGAAAATCAGACCAGGAGAAGGATGACCAAAAAGTTAGGGATAAAATTGAATCTTTAAAAATTAGAATTCAACAACTAGAAACAAATGACTTCACAAGGCAGCAAGAATATATAAAATAAAATCAAAAGAGTGAATTGAGGAAAATATGAAACACCTCATTATCAAAACCTCAGATCTTGAAAACAGACCTCAGAGACAATTTAAGAATTATTAGACTACTGGAACATCATGACAAAAGTAAAAGCCTGGACATCATCCTACAGGAAATTATATAAGAAAACTGCCCCAACATCCTGGAACAAGAGGAAAAAGTAGAGACTGAAAGATTCCACAGATCACTTCCTGCATTTAATCCACAACTGACAACTCCCAGGAATATTATAGCCAAATGCAAGAACTACCAGACCAAGGAAAAAATATTACAAGATGCTAAGAATAAGTCATTCAGATACCAGAGAACCACAGTTAGGATAACACAGGATCTGGCTGCATCTATACTGAAGGACCAGAAGGCATGGAATATCATATTCCAGAAAGCAAGGGAACTGGGTCTACAACAAAGAATCAACTACCCAGCAAAACTGACTATATTTTTGCAAGGGAAAGTATGTTTATTTAATAAAATTGAAGACTTATAAGCATTCATAAAGAAAAAACTGGGCTTAAACAGAAATTTTGATATTCAAACACAGAACTCAAGAGAATCACCAAAAGGTAATTAAAAGAGGGGAAAAATATTTTAAGGGACCCAATAAGTTCAAATGATTTGTATCTCTCTATAAGAAAAGATGTTATTGGTAACTCTTAAAAATTGTTATTATCATCAGGGTAGCTAGAAGTATACTTAGAGGGAACAGTGACAAACTATATAGGATGAAATATATATATAATTAGAGGTAAAAAAAAGAGGATAATATTATGAGAAATGGGAAAAGAGAAAAAATGAAGTAAATTTATATTCCATAAAGAAGTGCATGGTGGGAACAGGGAACAAGACCAATACACTACAAGGGTAAAGAGATTAGAGACAGGAAAAACTTTATTCTTATGTGCATTGTAATTAACTCAAGGAGGGAAGAACAATCAGATCCAGTGGGTCAGATATTTGATTCCTGTCCTATAGAGAAGTAGAAGGGTAATAAACAGACTGGTGAGGAGGGAAGCAATACAAGAGGAAGAGTGTGTGGGGTTGCTTAAAAAGATCATAAAGAAAAATAAGAGGGGAATAAGAAGGGAGGAGGGTAGAAAGGGAAGTAAAATAAGGGAGGAGACTAGTGGGCCTGAGTAAAAACAAAACACTGGTGTAGAAGTAAATAATGAAAGAAGAAAAGGCAGGACAAGGAGAAGGAATCAAAATGTTGGGGAATATACAGTTGGTAATCATAAGTCTGAATGTGAATGAGATGAACTCACCCATAAAAAGGAAGCAAATAGCAGAGTGGCTTAGAAACCAAAATCCTACCATATGTTGCCTACAAGAAACACACATGAGGCAGGTAGACATACAAAGAGTAAAAATAAAAAGCTGGAACAAAATCTATTGGGCTTCAACTTAAAATAAGAATGCAGTAATTGCAATCATGATATCTGACAAGGTCAAAGTAAAAATAGTTTTGGTTAAAAGAGATAGAGAAGATAACTATATCCTGATAAAAGGCAGAATAGACAATGCAGAAATATCACATCTGACGTCAGACAATTACCAGCGATGTGACCCTAGGCAAATCACCTAAGCCTGTTTGCTTCATTTTCCTGAAGGAGCTGGAGAAAAAGTGGCAAAACACTAGAGTATCTTTGCCAAGAAAAAAATGGGGTCACTGAAAGTTGGAAAAGAGAGAAAAAAATTCAATAGCAAAGATATTTTCATAACAAGAAAGTTATTGATGTGATATAAAGTTATCTTGAATAAAGTGTAAAATGTCTTTGTATAAATATTAAATGCTTTCAAAGCATGCAAGAAATGACTTTTTAAAAATAAATATTTATTGCATTATGTACTTGATTATAATGCCAGATAATACTTTCTAATTTCTATTTACTAAAAAAAACTGATCAAGAGCATTTGAATATTGCATCAATAAGGTTTATAGAAATGAAAATCTTAAAATATTTAGATATATGTTAAATTTATTTCTTCTACTATACACATGGCAAAATCAATTAAATCTTTTTGAGTCTCTGTTTCCTCATCTGTAAAATGGAAATAATAGTATCTATTTTATAGGTGTGCTATAAGCATTAAGTAAAATAATACTTATAGAATACTCTTTATCATCTGGACCCTTCCTAATCTTCTGACACATTTTGTACTTTTCTCCCTATTCTAACATATAGACTACATATTCTTTGCACATGAATTTATACCTTTATGTCCCATGCCTTTTCCCTACACCTGCATGCCTATAAGGATTTTGTTCCTTCTGCCTCTTATCTTCCTTGGCTGCCTTTAAAAAAATTCAAATCTGGCTTCTTGCAGGAGGACTTTTCTAAACTCCCCTGGCTGCCAGTGCCTTCCCCTTGAAGATGGTCTTCAATCCTTTCTGCTTAGACGTTCTATGTACCTCATACTTTCATACTCATCTTCCCCATTAGATGATGAGCTTTGGATCCCCAGTGCTTATCACACTGCCTGACATAGAGTAGACACAAATGCTTGGAGAAGTCTCAAATTCTTCTTCTGGTATGAATGCTGCTGCTGCTGCTGCTGTTGCTGCTGCTGCTACTACTACTCCTAAGACTACTACTTCTAATAGTTATGCAAAAAATCTTGTGGAATTAAACTGCATATATATTCTAAAAAAAGCAAAACTTCATTCATATCTTTATAAAACATTTCTAAGGAAGACAAAAATCATGATTTAATAGAACTTTTAAACTTCTAATTTGGATTCTCTCTCTCTATCATCTCTGTCTCTGTCTCTTTCTGTCTCTCACTTTCTTTGTCTGTCTGTCTCTTTGTCTCTCTGTGTCTCTGTCTTTCTCTGTCTCTCTCTTTTTATCTCTGTCTCTCTTTCTTTTTGTCTCTGTCTGTCTATCTCTTTCTCTGTCTCTCTCTGTCTATCTCTTTCTGACTCTGTATCTATGACTCTGTCTCTCTCTTTTTCTGTCTTCATGGTTCTTTTAAAGAGTTTTCATTTGATTTACATTTTCTCTTTCCCTTTGGCATTGCCCTTTAAGGAAGTTTACTGTTCAAAAAGAGTTAATGTAGTGAAAACCTTTTAGTTCCTTGTGATTTAGTTACCAATTATAGTCCTCCAGTGTTAAATGTTAACTGTTAAATATACCAAATAGCTCAAGATTGAGTTTAATTAAAAGAAGAAAAATGTTCTTCTGGACACATGAGTTGCTTTAAATGCTTTTTAGTCAGACAGGACATTTTTATTTTTGTCTTCAGAATATTCTTATCTTGCTTATACTATGAAGAGTAAAATCAAAAAGGATAATGCTTATTTAAGGATAGTGTTTGCAAAAGGGCATATGCCTCTCATTGTCTTATAAAAAGGAGTAGTAGTGATGCCAAATAACATCATAAGAAACTTCAATAAAATGGACTCTAGTGTTCACAAAGTATGGAGTTAATAAAGTTACTAAAACAGTCATTATGTACCAATTCTGTCTTCAAAAGAAAGATATGGTTTCAGTTATCAGTCATATAACAGGTCAATTCTAGAAGAGGAGCCAAATTTTCTATATTACTGAAATAGAAGTCAGCATCAAAAAGTATATCCAATATGAGTTCTGTGAAGATTAGTTATTGTCAACCTAACTTTAGTCAGACTGGCAATGTATTTAGAATATAGTGAATCAAATATTAATGGAGGCTTATGTTATGATAGTAAATATGATAGCAATCAATTCATTCATATTGCTCTATTAATAAAAAATAATGATAATAAAAACAATAATGGGAGAGGTCAAGAATACCTGGGTTCAAATTATGCCTCTGATTTTATGACTCTGAGGAGGTTAGTTAATCTCTCAATGTTCTAGGCAGCAGAACAACTCCTGGACTGCACTGATAAAAGGAATTTTCTCATCTGTGTGTTCTATCATGTATTGTATCCCGTTTTCCCTTATTAGAGTTCCCATAACTATTGAAATCACAGACCAGTACCTATTACAAATAACAACCATAACAACACATTTATATAACAGTTTAAACTTTACAAAGTATTTTCTTTACCACATCTCCCTCACATTATAGAAGAATAATTTGAGACCCACAAAGAGTTATAGGATTGCCCACTACTATACAATAAGTAATTATCAGAGTTAGAAACAGAACTTCATCTTCTCACTCTGAAATATTTATGATGAATAAATTAAAAACTGAGTACAATCATAGATGTTGCTTTCTCTTGATTCTAAGTAGCTTGAGGCTCTCTGGTAGAAAAGAAAGCATGCTGACTTTGGGTTAAAATATTACTTTTGACGCATAAAATTGTCACTTGCTTAGTCTCAGTTTTCTTTCATTCTTTTCTCTTTTTTTGTAAAATAAAGGGAATGAATGAAAATAGTCTTCAAATTCTCTTATCTCTAAATTTATGATCCTAAAATTATTTGATTCAATCGAAACTACTTCATTCAAAAATATTTAAATTTAAAAGGAAGGAACTAGTGATAGAAAGATGAAACATAATGCCTTTCTTTCCCTGAAGGTATTTACAATCTAGTAGTGGAGGGAAAGGCATGAATTCCATGAATTCAGATACATATAGTACCCAGGTAGAAGGTGACAAGGCCAAAGGCAATAACCAGATAAAATAGAATTAAGTATATATATATATATATATATATATATAT
>NC_058132.1:565657057-565677160 GCF_016433145.1 Gracilinanus agilis | reverse complement strand
AGAGAGAGAGAGAGAGAGAGAGAGAGAGAGAGAGAGAGAGAGAGAGAGATTTTCATCCAGGAAACCAGTGGGTTTTGAACCTGAGCTGGGTTTTGAGGTTCCTGCCTGGAATGTATTTTATTAAAGGGAATAGAGTAAAATGAGGCTAGAAAAATAGAGCAGAGGATCTTGAATATCTGATTTCAAACTCTAACACTATCCTATTACTATACTAGAAAGTGGTGGTGCTTATTTTTTCTCAAAACTCTATCAATTCACATACTGATGTTATTCAAATTTTTAATATTATTCTGGGTCACTCAAGCACAAAGAGTGTTGGTACAGCTAAATAACCTAAAAGACACCACCCCTCTAAGTGTGGGAGATCTGTTACTTGTTCTCTTGTGCTAGAAATTATAAATGCCTTGTTTTCCGTTCATTATTTTATGACAAGCCTCTCATCATCAGTGTATGTTGGAAGATTGTGGCAAGGAGAATGGACAGTCAGGAGCTGCCCTTTATTTAGCAAAGCCACAGCAGGTCAGAGGATTATAATAAACCTCAATTTAGAGATTTGTCATGGGTACTATCCTCAAATGGTGTAGTTTTACTCATAAATGTATAGGAGAAGAACCAGCCAATAACTTCTAATTCTTTTTCATTTGGTTAGATTATTATTTTTTGAGACAAAGCCTTTCACGCCAAAATCAAACTTCATCTAATGCTATTCTTTTAATGTATTTGCCCACAGGGTTAACTGAAAATTTAGAATGGAAGTTGGCATCTATCCTCCCCTTTTGTTACGGTTAGTTTCATCAAACATCCATTCATTCAAAATCAATTATTAAATGCCTACTATGTGCAAATGCGTATTCTTTTTTATTTTTTGCAATGCATTATTTCTAAAATATATTTGATTATCATGAAGATAAGCTCGTATGGAATTTTAAATATTTTGTAATAATCTTAATATCTAGAAAAATCCCAAATGAACATCATGCACTCTAAATATATTAGGAGATTTCTGTGGATCACATCTGTTTCATGGTGTTTAACCTGTTCATCTTATACTTTAGATGTTTGATTGCTCTTAAGGTCTCTCTTGAGCCTCTTCATTTATTTCTATATAAGTTCTTATTTGACAGTATTATGTGACTGTCCATGTGTCAGCTTTAGAATAATATACTGCTAATTTATTTAACATAATGCCTTATATTTGATCAAAACACAGTGTGTTTGTGTGTTTATTTTAGACTCCTTTTATTGCTTGTTAACTTTCTGACTCTTGCATTATTTTAGAATTCAATTGCAAAAGTAATTTAATACCCTTTTAGAATTATATGTGTTTACACATATATAATGTATAAGCTTATATAATTCTGAAAGGCTAATTAAATGGTTTATAGAATTAAATTCTAAAGTAATGCAATAATCACAGAAATTTAGCAACCCTTCTAAAAGACACACACACAAATGTGTCATGATCAAATTTAATAAACTATGTTCAATACATTAGAAACATATAAATCTATGTGAAACATGCATCATATATGAGTGTATATACATATGTGTGTATATATATCTGCATAAATATACATATATAATTTTGAAATAATATTAACCAGTTTCATTTTCTTCCACTGAACTATTTTTCCTATATAATTTTTCCTAAAATAGTTCATATCTATTTTAGTCCCTTTCCCAAAATATAAGTACAAGTACTCTAAACTTACAAAGACATGACTTACAAGTGAACTGTGGACACAGACATAGTATCTAATCTAATTCAGGACACCTTAACTAGTTTTTTTTTCCATCAATTCAAAATACCCAAAGAATGATTGCCCTAGATCAATGCCTTTTTAAAATTCTAGGTCAAGACTTACCTAATTATGAGTACCCAGAAGTAGGCAATTTAAAAGTACTTTTCAAGAGCATGGTGCATAATTTATGGGCCAGGTACCTATGCCCTTGCTTTTGATACTACTACAAAGCTAATTATTAAAACTGTATTCATATTTGGAACTCAGACTGTATTTCCTCCTGAATACAATAGTATATATTATACTAAAATGAAATCTAGGCAATACTAATTATACTTTCTTTTAAATAATTTTTTTCAATTTTACCAGCTTATTTTGGTTGGTTTGACTATCACCATCCTAAGGTGTAGGTCTTGGTTCTGTCATTCAACAAAGAGAAGTCATATTCCACAATAAAATGCAAACTGCTCTTCAATATTTAAAATTCCCTTATATTCTGTCCCCAAGCCATTGTTTCTGACTAATTTTCCATTTACCATCCCTCAAGCACTATGTTCTGGCCACAATGGCCTTACCTGGAATTTCCTGTACATGACAGCATGCAAGTTCACTCTCCTATTTAGGAAAAGAATCACAGGCATAGGGGAAAGCCTGTGCTTTCCCCTATGCCTGTGATTCTTTTCCTTCTGTCCTCAACATCTTGGAATTCTTCATTCTCTTTCAGAATCTACTTAAATGGCAATCTTACATGAAGACAATGCCAATGATTTACCATTTTGCATTTGCATCCTGGGTGCCTGGTACAGTGCCATGAACATGGTAGAACCTTAGTATATACTTTCTGAATTGAATTTTAAAAAGCGAAGTTTACTATTTATCTAAATTGCTACATATTGGTGCTTTAAATGGGCATATCATAGTCTTAAAAGAAAAGATGCACATTTTTCTAAGACATACAATTTAAACTAATGGTATTCAACTTTTTCATATATCAAAGCTAAGTGCAAAACAAATTAGCACATTTCCTCTAGTCATTTTTCCTATTTAATTAAAACAATGAAAGTATTTCCGCTATGCCTTCTACATTTAATTGAGTTTCAATATGTTCTCTCTATGAAATGGAGTGGAAGAGGAAAGTATTTCTAAAAAATATTAAACTTAATGCAGATTTTCTGAAAAAGTTACCTCAGGCTTTTAAAAAGACAACAAAAATATAATTTAAAAAGAAATAGTAGCATCCATGGGGTATGGTCATTGAAAAAAAAACCTATTTATTCTGTATAGAATAAAAAGCAAGCCACTGTGAATTACAGAGTTGTAATTCCACTGAGGGGCTCTCATGACATTTTAAGCTATGAGAGCTCTGTTAGCAGCTAGGAGAAATACATTCTCAGTGCTTTATCAGGTTTTGTTTTGTTTTCAAATTACTCTGTTTCATCACACCATGAGCACAGTTCCCTAAGGCAATAAAGCTTTCTTTCAATACAGGTAAAGTATATTCTACAGTTGCCAACATGTATGCATTACTGATTTTGATGATTTTATAACTAAAGAAACAAAGCATAATATTCCATGTCATATGTTATATTTAATAATTATTGTAACAACTTGGGTCCATGAACTGATACTCTCATTTCCACATTTCTTCCCTTTTTATAATCAAATAGATTTTGTACAACTGGATGACAAATGAAATTACATGAACGGCATAGGGGGGAGTATCTGGTATACAATCTTTAGCTTTTATAACTCTACTATAATCAGGTGATATTTGATTCCTTCATATCTCCCTCCTACCCCCAGAAATGAAGAAGAGAGATCAGGGACAACATTTTTTATTTTCATTATGAGATAAATTATAGCACAATCAAAGGCATATTACTGTTCTGAAATGCAATTCATTCCATTCTAGAAAACAAATATGTAATTCTACCACTACTAAACATCTATAATAAAACCTGTATTTTCTTTACCAGAAATGGAATTTTTTCCATTGGTTAATTTATCTCATTCTTTCAGTTAAGAAGTGTGTCAGAATTTCAGGTTGTTTCTGAAAGGGAGCAAGAGACAGAGAGAGAAACAGAGAGAAAGAGAGAGAGACAGAGACACAGAGAGACACAGAGGCAGAGAGAAGGAGAGAGAGATGTTCTTTTGAAACAAGAATATCTAACATATCAATGTAGACAATTGGATATACAGGAAATACATTGAAGAATAACTCATTTTTTATAATTCTCCATTAAATTTTTCTTCTTATGCTTCATTGTGAGATAGTAATGACCATGGGCTAGAGAAACTACAATTTCATCTTACGCTCTTATAGATCCTATCAAACTGGAAAAAAATCTGTGAATTGGTTATATACTTTTTACCTAAAGATAGTTTAACTGAATTCAAAAAGTCTCATGACTAGTTTTGACTCAACAGTATTAATTTTTTAGTTCTTAAATACTTCAGTGGATCTGTTGTCTGATAAATTCCTTCTAATACTGCAAATAACAATTTATTCATGGCTTTTCATCCTATGTAACTCATTTCTATCCTTTTGCATAAATTCCACACAAAAGTGGAATTTATCCTGATAAATTCCATCTTTCAATCTTCTGGGCTAAGATGACCATAGATTAGAAGGAACTACTTGACTTTTCCTATTTCCCATCACAAAAACTTGTCACAAAAGGACAAAAATCAAAATCATATGAAGGAAAGGGCTCTTCCAACAGGTGCAGCCTGGAAGGTAGGTAGGGTTTAGGCATTTCCACATTGTAAGGGAGGAAGATTATAAGTACCAAAGCACGAGGTAACAGAATTATCCTCATACCACCTACCACACCAGAGTCAGAGCAAGGGCCAGGGAAATCTCTAAATTCTCAGGGGCTGGCTGAGGGCACCACCTTCTTACTCCTGAGGGCAGCACAGGGCCTCAGCAGCTAGTCTTTACTTGGGGCTGAGGAGGTCAGAGTGGGGAGCAAGGAGAAAAGAGTGAGGACTCTGAGACAGGGAAGACCCAGGCTGGACTCCTAGACCTGGGCCAGCCATAGCAGACACAACAGAGACTAGAAAAATAAACTCAGTGCAAGACTCTTTAAAGTCTACTACACCAAGAACTTCCTTCCCGCCTCACTCAGACTTCTGGCTGAGAAAGCAAGATAATTCAGAAAAAAAATTGAGCATAGCAATGGCTACCAAAACAAAGGAACCTCAATCCACAAGTACAAAAAAAATAAATGGTACTTGAATCTGGATAATATTGATGGAGAAAAAGAGCAGAGTACAGAGACCAAAGCAAAGTGAGACTAATAAGAAAACACATGCAGACTTTCAAAAAAAAGGAAATTGGGCAGATCTCAAGGAACTCAAAATGGAATTCAAGAATTAAATAAGAAAAATACAATAAAAATGGGCAGAAAGTGGGAAATAGAAATGCAAGTAATTCAAAAAGGAATAACAGTTTAAAAGACAGAATCTCCCACTTGGAAAAAGAAACACAGAAATTACATGAAGTAATAACCAAATTGGTGACCAGATTTGACCTGCTAGAAGCCATGAAGAGCAGGATAGACCAAATATAAAAGGAAAATCAAAAGACCATAGCTGAAAACCAATAATTAAAGACTGGAATTTGGGCAAGTAGAAGCTAATGAGCTCATAAGACAACAAGAATTAATAAAGCAAAATCAAAAGAAGGAAAAAATAGAAGGAAACACAAAATGTCCTACTGAAAAGATGACTCGTCTGGAAAACAGGGTCAGGAGAGACAATTTGAGAATCATTGTTGTACCTAGCAATCTAGAAAAAAACAGAAGTCTTGACATCGTATTACAAGAAATGACCCAAGAAAATTGCCCTGATATTTTTTAACAAGAGTAACAAATGGATATTGAAGGAGTCCATAGATCTCCTTCTATATTAAATCCCCAAAAGACAAGCCCAAGAAATGTATTTGCCAAATTCAAGAGCTTCCAAGCCAAGGAGAAAATATTACAAGAAACAAGAAAGAAACAATTCATATATCAAGGAGCCCCAGTCAGGATTACATAGAATCTGGCAGCCTCCACACTAAGGCATGGAATATGATATTCAGAAATGTAAGAGAATTGAGTCTACAAACAAGGATCACCTAATCATTGAAATTGACTACATACTTCCAGGGGAAAATGTAGGCATTTAACAAAACAGAAGATTTCCAAGTGTTCCTAAAGAAAAGTCCAGAATTAAATGGAAAATTTAATGTCCAAATACAAAATTCAAGAGAAACATAAAAGGTAAACAGAAAGAGGGGGGAAAAATTTAATGACTTCAGTAAGGTCAAATTGTTTTTATTCCCATATGGAAAAATGATATTTGTAACTCTCAAAAATTGTTTTCACTCTCATCATAGATAGAAAAATTATTATTAAGATGATATATTAAAAAGGGGATGAAAAGAAGATGTCACCAAGAGAAAGATAAAGGAAGAAGAAAAATAGGATAAATTATAACACATAAAGGGGTGCATAGGAGGGGAAGGAGAAGAAAACTATTATAAGAAGGAGAGGAAGAGAGTGGTAATAGGTAAATGAATAGTTAGAGAATTTTATACCTTGGACTTTATCCCCCAGAAATCCTTCAGTATTTCCCAGAATTCCTTTTAATCTCTCCACCATGTAGTTTGGTCACGTTTTATTTATAAGTTCTATAAATTCTCCCCTGTGTCCCTTTTTTTGTGACAGAGGTTGGGTTTAGCTAGCTTTTTTTACTTTAGTTATCACTAATAAACTTTATTAAATATAATAGTTATTGTATATTAATTTTAATCTTTACATAATACTTAAATCTTTCTCTCAGCAGAATATATTATGAGAGGGAAGAGCATCTATATTGATTGAGGTAAAAAATTTTATCTTACCCTATTGGGAAGTTGAGAGGGAAAAACCAATGGGGGCACTGTGGTGGGGTATGCCAAAAGGGAGAGAAAGAGAGGGAGGAGAGAATTTAATACACCCTAAAGAAAAATAAGAGGGGAATAAGAAGGGAAGGGGGAGAAATGGAAGTACAATAAGGAAGGGACTGGGCGGGGGGCTGATTAAAAGCAAAACATTGGTGTAGAAGGAAATAGTAAAAGAAGAAAGGGCAGTACTAAAAGAGGAAACCAAAATGATGGGGAATATAAAGGTGGTAATCATAACTCTGAATGTGAATGGGATGAACTCACACATAAAACAGAAGCAAATAGCAGAGTGGATTAGAAACCAAAATCCTTCCATATATTGTCAAAAGAAACACACATGAGGCAGGTAGACACACAAAGGGTAAATATAAGAGGGTGGAGCAAAATTTAATGGCTATCAAATGAGAAAAAGAAGGCAGGAGTTGCAATCATAATATCTGACAAAGTCAAAGTAAAAATAGATCAGATTAGAAGGCACATGGAAGGTAATCACATCCTGGTAAAAGGCAGTATAGACATTGAGGAAATATCAATACTCAATACGTATGCACCAAATGGCATAGCATCCAGATTTCTAAAGGAGAAACTAGGTGAGCTTATGGAAGAAATGTAGAGTAAAAATATACTAGTGGGAGACCTGAACCTTCATCTATCAGATCTAGATAAATTAAACAAAAAAATAAATAAGAAAAAAGTAAGAGATGTGAATGAAATCTTAGAAAACTTAGAGTTAATAGATATATAGAAAAATAAATAGGGACAAAAAGAAATACACCTTCTTTTCAGCAGCACATGGTATATTCACAAAGACTGACCATGTACTAGAGCAGTGATGGGCAAACTATGGCCTGTGGGCCAGATGCAGCCCCCTGAAATGTTCTATCCAGCTGCGCAACATTATGCCTAATCTGATGAATACAATGAGTAGGATGCAATACAATGAAACTTTGAAAGAATTGTCTTAGAAACAGACTGACAAATGAGCATTTCCTTTCCTTTGACCCCCTCTTTAAAATGTTTGCCCATCATTGTACTAGAGCATAAAAAAGTTGTACATTAATGCAAAAAAGCAGAAACTATAAATGCAAACTTTTCAGATCATAATGCATTTAAAATAATAATTAGTAAGTGTACATGGAGAGGCAAATCAAAAATTCACTGGAAATTAAATAATATGATTCTCCAAAATTGGTTGATTAAAGAACAAATCATAGAAACAATAATTTCATTGAAGAGAATGACAATGAGGAGACATCATGTCAAAAAAATCTAAGGGGTGTGACCAAAGCAGTACTCAAAGGAAAATTTATAGCCCTGAGTGCATATATCAACAAATCAGAGAGGGCAAAGATCAATTAGGCTTGGGACTTAAAAAGTTAGAAATAGAACAAATTAAAAATCCACAGGCAAAAACTAAACTGGAAATCCTAAAAATTAAAGGAGAAATCAATAAAATTGAAAGTAAACTATTGAATTAATAAATAAGACTAGAAGCTAGTACTTTGGAAAAAACAAATAAAGTAAAGTATTTGTTAATCTAATTTTAAAAAAAAAGGAAAGAGGAAAACTGAATTAACCGTATCAAAGATAAAAAGGGTGACCTCACCTCTTACAAAGAGGAAACTAAGGTAATTATGAAGAATTATTTTACCCAATTATATGACAACAAATAGGGCAATATAGCTTACAACTGATGAATATTTACAAAAATATAAACCGCCTAGATTAACAGAAGAGGAAATAGAATATTTAAATAATCCCATATCAGAAACAGAAATTGAACAAGCCATCAAATAACTCCCTAAGAAAAAATCCCCAAGGCCAGATGGATTCAAAAGTGAATTCTATCAAACATTTAAAAATCAACTAATTACAATATTGTAGTGCTCTTCAGCCTGGAACTGGACTGTGTACTTGGTGAGACGGTTCTTAAATCTCCCCCTTAGAACTACACGTGGTAAGTGAAAAAGGCTGATTCCCTTAGCTTTCCTGGAGATACTAGCTTCCAAGGGACCCTTGATTAGGAGGCGTTCCCTGGCTAAAACCCTAGTTAATTGACTTTTAGCCTCTCTGGTTGGGCCTCTATTTAACAAAATAAGCAAAGAAGGAGTCCTACCAAATTCCTTTTATGACACAAATATGGTACTGATTCCAAAGTCAGGCAGACCAAAAACAGAGAAAGAAAACTAAACTACAGACCAATCTCCTTAACGAACATAGAAGCAGAAATCTTAAATAGAATTCTAGCAAAGAGACTCCAGCAAATGATCCTGAAGATTATTCACTATGATCAGGTGGGATTTATACCAGGAATACAAGGGTGGTTTTAATTAGGAAAAACCATCCACATAATTGACCGTATCTAAAACCAAAGCAAAAGAAATCACATAATTCTCTCGATAGATGCAGAAAAAGCCTTGACAAAATACAACACTCATTCCTATTGAAAATCCTAGAAAGCATAGGAATAGAAGGGCCTTTCCTAAAAATAATAAACAGTATATATTTAAAACCATCAGCAAGCATCATCTGCAATGGGGACAAATTAGAAGCCTTCTCAATAAGATCAGAAGTGAAGCAAGGATGCCCATTATCACCTCTATTATTTAACATAGTACTAGAAACATTAGCAGTAGCAATCAGAGAAGAAAAAGAAATTGAAGGTATTAAAATAGGCAATGAGGAGACTAAACTATAACTCTTTGCAGATGATATGATGGCCTACTTAAAGATTCGTAGAGAATCAACTAAAAAGCTAGTGGAAATGATCAACAACTTTAGCAAAGTTGCAAGAAACAAAATAAACCAATTATCAGCATTTCTATATATTTCCAAAACATCTTGGTAGCAAGAGTTAGAAAGAGAAATTCCATTTAAAATCACAGTATAAAATATTTAGGAATCTATTTGCCAAGACAAACACAGGAATTATATGAACACAATTACAAAACACTTTCTATCCAATTAAAACTAGATCTAAATAATTGGAAAAACATTAATTGCTCATGGGTAGGATGAGCTAGCATAAAATAAATGACAATCCTACCCAAATTAATTTAATTATTTAGTGCCACACCTATGAAAACTACCAAGAAACATTTTTATTGAATTAGAAAAAAATTATAACAAAGTTCATTTGGAAGAACAAAAGATCAACAATATCAAGGGAAATCATGAGAAAAAATGAAAGATGGGGGCCTGGTAGTACCAGATCTCAAATTGTACTATAAAGCAATTGTTATTAAAATAATATGGTAGGGGGCAGCTGGTTAACTCACTGGATTGAGAGGCAGGCCTAGAGATGGGAGGTCCTAGGTTCAAATCTGGCCTCAGACACTTCCCAGCCATGTGACCCTGGGCAAGTCACTTGACCCCCATTGCCTATCCTTACAACTCTGCTGCCTCGGAGCCAATACACAGTATTGTCTCTAAGACGGAAAGTAAGGTTTTTAAAAAAAACAATATGGTATTGGCTAAGAAACAGAAGGGTGGATCAATGGAAGAGATTTGGGGTAACTATCCTTAGCAAGAGAGTATATGATAAACCCAAAGATCCCAGTTTTGGGGACAAGAACATAGTGTTTGACAAAACTGCTGGGAAAATTGGAAAATAGTATGGGAGAGAGTTCTAGATCAACATCTCACATCCTATACCAAAATAAATTCAGAATGGGCAAATGACTTAAATATAAAGAAGGAAACTATAAGTAAATTAGGTGAACATAGAATAGTATACCTGCCATATCTATGTGAAAGAAAAAAAAATTAAGACCAATCTAGAAATTAAGAGTATCACAAAATGTAAAAATTTTTTATTACATTAAATTAAAAAGGTTTTGTACTACCAAAAGCAATGCATCTGAAATTAGAAAGGAATCAACAAATTGAGAAAAAAAACCTCTGAGAAAATTCTAATTACTCAAATTTATGAAGAACTAAATCAATTGTACAAAAAAATCAAGTCATTCCCAATTAGTAAATGGGCAAGGGGCATGAATAGGCAGTTTTCAGATAAAGAAATTAAAACTATAAATAAGCACATGAAAAAGTGTTCTATATCTCTTGTAATTAGAGAAATGCAAGTCAAAACAACTCTGAGGTACTACCTCACACATATCAGGTTGGCTAATATGACATCAAAGGAATGTAATTAATATTGGAGGGGATGTAGCAAAATTGGGACACTAATGCATTGCTGATAGAGTTGAGAATTGATCCAACTATTCTGGAAGGCAATTTGGAACTATGCCCAAAAGGCTTTAAATAACTGCCGGCCATTTGATACAGCCATACCACTTGCTGGGTTTGTACCCCAAAGAGATAATAAGGAAAAATACTTATACAAAAGAAATAATAAACTGGAGGAATTCCATGTGAACTGGAAAGACCTCCAGGAAGTGATGCAGAGTGAAAGGCGTAGAACCAGAAGAACATTGTATACAGAGACTGATACACTGTGGTAAAATCGAATGTAATGGACTTCTGCTAGCAGCAATGCAATGATGCAGAACAATTCTGAGGGACTCATGAGAAAGAATGCTATCCACAACCAGAGAAAGAACTGTGGGAGTAGAAACACAGAAGAAAAACATTTCCTTGATCACAGGATTCAAAGGGGATATGATTGGGTATGTAGACTCTAAATGATCACCATAATACAAATATTAATAATATGGAAATAGGTCTTGATCAATGACGTATGTAAAACCCAGTTAAACTGCTCATTGACTATGGCAGGGGGTAGGGAGGAGGGAAGCTAAGAATACAAATCATGTAACCATGGAAAAATATTCAAAATTAATTATATAAATAATTTGAAAAATTCCATCTTTCATGCTATAGATCTTTAATTCTTTGTCCATGGTTTAATAGTTGCTCTTACCACATAACCAAACTCCCCTCTTCCCTTCTTATTTGGTAATACCTCTTTTTTTTGGACATCATTTATACTACTTCTTCAAAATTCCTTGTTTATAATATGCCATACCTTGATGTAGCCTGTGTAGCTACCCTACCCCTACATGTTTCCATTGTTCTAATATCTAAATTTTTCATCATTTTTATTATGGTTAATCAATAGTGTAAAAATTTCTCAAATTCAGAACTCTACCATGAAATTAATTTTATCAATCCTGCATAGTAAAAACTTTATATATATTTTGACAAATTGTAAAAAATGTTCTCTATAGCAATGGGACAAGAAAAATAAATTAAGAAAATAAGAAAAAACATAATTTTCACATTCCCAGTTGATATGATAGTATAAAGAATTGGAGAGTCAACTAAAATTAATTGAAACAATAACTTCAGCAAATGAAGTATATTAAATAATTCTATATGAATTATGAGCTTTTAATATAATTGCATTAAGACCAGAAAGGAAGAGGTAGAAATGTCATTTAAATAACTAAAATATGAATAGAAGAATAGTAGGGAGACTACCTACCAAGATATACCAGGAGAACCATGTAAGTATAATACCTTATAAACCATTGTGGACAAAAATAAATGTAAACTTAAATATTTTTTAAAATAGATTAATTGCATGTGGTGATATGAACTGAAATAATTGAAGTGAAAATGCTACCTAAATGACTCATCTTATTCAAGGCTATGTCAAATAAATTATCAAATTATTTATAGAAATAAATAAAATCATTATGAAATCTATATGGAGACACAAAATTGGTCAAGAATCTCAAGGAATATAATGAAAAATAAAAGAATGAAGGTGGCCAGCAGTACCAGACTTCAAACTGAAGTACAGAGTAGTCCTTTTCCAAATCATGTCTTTCTAGTTAAAAAACAGTCATTGATTAATGAAATGGATTAGATATACAACATACAGAAGCAAATGAGTGCAGTTGCCTATTGTTCCATAAGCAGAAATACCCTAGCTATTAGGATAAGGGATTAATATTGGATTAAACAAAATTAGATCTCCTAACTTATACCAGAGTAAACTCCAAATAGTTATGATATAAATATAAACAATCACATCATAAATAAACCTAGCCAAGTTTAGAATCAATAATTATCTCTAAGGTAAATGGAGAGAAGAAAAATTAATTACTAAACTGCTCATGTAGGTCTGCCAAGCATTTTTTTATAGAGTAGGCTTCTATCATAGTAAGCATGTAGAGAAGATGAAAACAAAGATAAATATCTGAGCATGAGTGAAAAAAGACAGGAAAATATGGTAAATCTATAATCAGGAATGGTAAATTCCAGAATGGGTTAAGATTGATGATTGATGTTAAAGACAAAAAAAAGAAACTGATTTATAAAAGAGAAGACTTACAATAATAGAAATTCTAGAAATCAGAAATCATCTTAATTAGTCATTCCAAAAAAAAATTATCCCTTACAGTTTATCTCATTGTTGGCCATCTAGATTTTGTTGAAATGAGACTACTCTCAGGAGAGTTGGCTAATAATAATGAATATTTTTTATTTGTTTCTGTTTTATCTTTCAAAAATGTATTCCTGGATTGGGAAAGACAATTATAAAAAAGTTAAAGAGAGCTAAAAAGCAACATAAGTGTTTTTACTCATTGCATGTTATCATGCTTACCAAGCTTGCATACTACGATAGAAAGCAGAATTTTTCACGTGATCACTTCTCAGTGACCTATTAAGTGCCCTGAAGAGGGAAGAATTTCTACAGGACTGGAAAAGAACACATCTGGATTATGAAAAAAAGAGAAGGTAAAGTATAGAAAAGTGAGTTTCATAGAAAAAAAATACTTGGACCCATGATTAAAAGATGGTTTATGGGCATGTAGAAAGAGAAGCAATGACTATTAGTAATGATTAATAATACCTAGCCTATTTAGTTAAGAACTAGTCATGTGAGAATAATATTTCTTATTTATTTGGACAATGACTAAAGCTAGTAGACCAGGGAAATAGTGTATACAGTAAAGAATCACAAAGGTTTTCATACTAGATTTCTGGACAAGATGTATATAGCTGACTCAGATGAAAGTACATTATGGTAGGTTCAGAAATGACTGAATAACCAGATCTAAAAAGTGGTCATTAATGTGTAGTCAGCTTGGTAGGTTATCACTAATGGGCAAAACCATGGGACTCTTGAAGAATTTATACTCAAAGAGTTTTAATATTCCTCCCACAAATCTTTTATTCCCCCATTAAACATCCTCATGTATTCAATTGAATATACACAAACTAAAGTTCATCCAGGAAAGGATAAACAAGATGAGCCACTGAAATACTGCTTGTCAATTTTTCAGATAAAATTTCAAGCTAGTAGGCATAATCAATATGTTGGATCATGTAGTTTAGACCCCAAAAGTTCTTGGCAGGCTAGAAGAGTGAGTTAAATCAAATAAAGAATGTGTAAATTTCTACAGTTCTATGTTTAATGTCAATTTCAAACATACAGAATTATAAAATGCAGCATTAAACAATATGTTGTACTGTGAAAAAGATACAAGGTTCTTAGGGGACTGTCCATTCATTATATTGAGTTACATAGCAGCTAAAAACATTAATGCTACCTGAGGCTGCATCAAGTTGATGAGTTTTCAAAAAAAATAAAAATGGACAAAATAGTTTGTTTTGCTTTGACTTGTTCATATATCACAAGAAGAATATCAAGTTGATTTCCAAACACCACAATTGCCATATTCAGTAGAGGATGATAATCATGAAATAATTTGAAAATATATTATATGAATATTTTCAAGTTTAACCAGCTTTGGAAGAAATAATCAAAGAAGTGTTTTGACTCTTAGGATAACTTGCCTGGCTTTTGTCCAATTTCATTAAAATTTAGGTGAAGTAACCAGCTAGATAATATAATGGAATAATTAGTGTCCCTGTCTTCACAAATGATAGTGTGTTCTCAAACAGCACAATGGCATTCCAATTGGGACTTTCAAAATCTTAGCCCAAAGGAGTGACTAATGTGTAAATTATAGACATCAAAATACAGTAGGGGCAGTTATTTGGGAATGGGAACAGCATTTCTCAAATTACTCATGTGGTATGTCCCTTTTCCCACACCCTACAATTTGTAGATCAGTCTCAAAGGTTCCAGGCATCATTGTAGAAGTACACCTTGGGATCACTGCAGAGCTGCTGAGACCTATAGCTCAGTAATTAGGGATTGATTATAAACATGACTGTTATGTGAACCTGTCAGCAGGCTTTCCTTCTGTACTCTGAATGAAACTTTCTGGCATGCTGTGGTTTCCTAAGACTTCAGTCAACTATGGGCCTCTAATTATCAAAACATTTCTCTAAAGCACAGTAATTATAGTCAGGATGTTAACTGATCACATCAACTCCTGGTTGTTTTCCTTAAATATACTAAGAAACTCAACAGTCAGAATCTTTTTAGCTTTTTCTTAGTTCACATAGAAAAGAAACAATAGATGATTTCTTAATCATTAAAATAGAAATATTATTCTGAGAACATTGACTCTTTTTTTGGGTTGTTTTATTGTAGGGATTTCTTTAATGTGTTTTCTCTTATGAATCATCATCAGAAGCAAATCTTGATTATCCATGCAGATCAGGGGATGTGTTGAACTGATGTTATAAAATTATGAGCAATCCAGACAGTCGATTCAATGATTTGCTTATCTCCAAAAAAAGAGATAGGACTTCTACCACCTATTGCACATCCCCCAGTCAGAGGCAGAGAAACTGAGGTGCTAAAGGTTATACCCAGTTGGATGATAAAATAGAAAGGACAGGGGATACTCTTCCATAGGTAATGGACTTGTGACCTTGACAGCTGTTGAAAAGTAAAGTCACTAGATCAAATAGTCACAATTTGCCAGAAAGGTGATTTGCTTCTTACTCTCAAAAATTGTCTCTGATAGTATCATGAGGTTAAGGCTCTGTAATTTTGCACTGTATCTCCAAAGAGCAATTACCTATAGCACAGGTCTCTATACCCTGAAGGTACTGAAAAAATGTTTTAAAAGTCAAATTGCTCATTATTCATCTTTTATTTCTTCTACACTTATTGACTTCATGTTTACTGATTCTTAAATGACTTTGAATCTCCCATCTTGTAAACTGTCATCTCATATTTTTAATTTAAAAATTACATTTGCCTATATGATTGTAACCCTATGGCTTCTTTCAGCCTACATTCTATGGATTCTCTTCTTCCTTCTGAGTTCCATCCATAGTCCTTATGTCCTGCTGTTCCCCATAGTGCCACATCTCTGTAGCATTTGATAAGTGGAAAGGATGTAGGAGAGAGTCCTAGCAGGGAAGAATGAACAGAAATTTATAGACATATCATGTTGGGCTCTAAGTGATGATAAACAAACCAGTTTGGCCTGAACAAAGGTTTCTCTTAGGGCAATAAAGGGAGACAAGTCTAGAAAAATAGTCTGGGTCAATGTTTGCATAGCTTGAGATTCTAAAGGAGCTCATGTCTTATTTAGTAATTAACAGGGAGTCATTTACAGTTTTTGAGCAAGGGGATGACACAGGTGAAAGGATTTCTCAGAAATATTGATTTAATTGAAGTTGGAGGAGGGAAAGACTGTAAAAAAAAGTGAAGGTAGAAGTCAATGATTTCTAGTGACTGTATGAGCTAGGAAGAAGATAGAAAAGACATTCCACTATGCTCGCTGAATTTCTACTAATTCTTTCAAGTACAAATCAAATGTCACTATGATTTCCACTTCCTTTGGTCTTATTAGACTTTCATTTTTCATATACTCAAGCATTATTTGAGTACCTACTGTGTGACAGGCTAGTGACTCACCAATTTTCATTTATTTTTGCCAAATTGGAGGCATTCCCACACAGAGAGAGCCTTCCCAGAAGTATTTTTAAGTGTTCTATTGTTCAAGTCTCCATTCCTCTTTCCTAGCTCTCTGCTAGGGCCTGATGATCTTCCCAGGTGTGAGTAATTAACAGTTAGTTCTAGCCTGATTAGCTTTCAGTGCTAGTTATCAACTAAGCCTCCTTATGCAATTACCGGTTATAATCAATCATAGAAACAGCTGACAAGAATATTTTAAAAATTCTTGTTTAACATTTTCTATTTCTGTTTGCCATACTTTTTAGCTCTTATGCTATGGTCTCTGTCATGATTCTGGCAGAAAGAAGAATGAAAAGGCCTTTCAAAAGGAAATTTGTAACTAGATGTCAGGAGAGAAAATTGGAAAAACCAAGCATGCATCTAAACTTTCTAGTCTGGGTGACTAGGAAAAAAAAAAGGAAAAACAAATCCTTTCTAATGTATATGCAATCATGCAAAACAAATTCTCACATCAGCCATGTTTAAAAATGTATACCACATTATGCATATATTATCTGTTAGGAAGTAGGTAGCATATTTTATTGGTGGTCATCTGAAATAAAGTGCATTGATCAGAGTTTTTAAATCTTACCAATTCTCTCACTAATTTTCCAAATTGGAAAACTGAGGGTCAGGAAGTTATGACTCATCCAAGGTCACATAGACAGTATATATCATAGTAAATATCATCTCTCTCATATAATCATCCATTGTACCACTCTGACTCCTACCTTGTGCCAGATAGCACTAGAGGTACATATATGTGCTAGGATTTGAACATGACTTGCATACCTTCAAAGCCAGAGCTTTATCTTACATTGATTTTTAGACTGTATATGAAAGCTATGAGAAAGAATAGCAAGACAAAACTACTTTAGGCCTTACACTGGGACTTTACTTGTAAATTTACCAGGAAAAAATAGAGCAAGAGAAAGAAAGACATGATTTTATAAATTATTGACATGTAACAATGTCAATGCAATGAAAAAATAGAACTATTCAAACATTGCAGCAGAATCTTATTCTGATTAACCTTATGACATAATTAATCATATATTCTCACTTAATATTCTTGAACCCCAACTTTTTTTAAATATTTTGGATAATTTAGATCAGAGTCTGTACTAAAGAATAAATACTTTATTTTTTTAAAAAAATTATTTTTTAGAAAAGTTATCATGGTTACATGATTCATGTTCTTACTTTTCCCTTGACCCCCCCCACCTCCTCCACCCCCCACCCAAAGCTGTTGCACATTTCCACTGGTTTTAACATGTGTCATCGATCAAGACTTATTTATTCGAGTCTACATCCCCAATCATGTCCACCTCAACCCATGTGTTCAAGCAGTTGCTTTTCTTCTTTGTTTCCACTCCTGTAGTTCTTCCTCTGAATGTGGGTAGGGTTCTTTTCCATAAGTCCCTCAGAATTTTTATGGATCAATGCATTGCTGCTAGTACAGAAGTCCATTACATTCTATTTTACCACAGTGCATTAGTCTCTGTGTACAATGTTCTTCTGGCTCTGCTCCTTTCAATTCCTAGAGGTCTTTCCAATTCACATGGAATTCCTCCAGTTTATTATTCCTTTTAGCACAATAGTATTCCATCACCCGCATATACCACAATTTGTTCAGCCATTGCCCAATAGAAGGGCATACCCTTGTTTTCCAGTTTTTTGCCACCACAAAAAGCATGGCTATAAATATTTTCATACAAGTCTGTTTATCTATGATCTCTTTGGGGTACAAACCCAACAGTGGTATGGCTGGATCAAAGGGCAGGCAATCTTTTATAGCCCTTTGAGCGTAGTTCCAAATTGCCATCCAGAATGGAAGTATAAATACTTTATGAATTAAATGGAATTTTGAATATTAAGTATAGCAGTGGATGTTAGGAAACCAATATTCTGTCACTGTGGCAGAAAGTCACTAATTTTTTATGTCTACTTTTCTTTGAGAAAAACTTAGTAATATTTAGAGTAGTTCATCTTATTTTGATGATTTGAAAATACAACCAAGGGGGTAGCTGGTTATCTCAGTGGATTGAGAGCCAGGCCTAGAGACAGGGGGTCCTAGATTCAAATCTGGCCTCAGACACTTCCCAGCTGTGTGACCCTGGGCAAGTCACATAACCCCCATTGCCTACCCTTACCACTCTTCTGCCTTGGAGCCAATACACAGTATTGACTCCAAGATGGAAGGTAAGGGTTTAAAAAATGAAAATACAACAAAGATTTCTTAAGTGCCTACTATGTGCAAGGGACTATGCTATATCCTTAAGCTATGAAGACCAAAGTGCAAAACAACCCCTGCTCTCAAGGATTAAATTATAAGGAGAAATGGAGGAGCTAAAATAAGTAAATAGGTATTAAATCTGTCTCCAAGGGATTTAAGGATTGCACTAGGCAATGGGTTTCCAATCATGGGGCGGAAAGAGGGCAGCCACATAAACAAAATCATCAAAATGCCAAGCAGAATATGTTGGTATAAGAGAAAATGACAAAATTTTAAGATTAATCTGAGGTATTATAGCCATAGAATTTTAGAGTTGGAAGAGACCACAGCAGTCAATTCAGTTGTATCCAATTTTTAGAAATTCTATAATAATAAGATAAATGTGCACTTTATTCCATAGACTTTAGGGAGTCACCAAAAGCATACGATTATGAGGTCTTGGGTTTGGATCTTTTGGAAATTTAAGTTTGAGACTATATAAATAATTGGGAAAGGGTGATAAAGAGATTTTAAAAAGGGAGACTCTTACAATAGACCATGCAAGAGATAAAAAGGATTATAATGAGATTTCAACTTCATGGCTTGAAATTCTTTTGTTTCATATGCTCTTAAATTGATACCAATACCATACTGAAGAAACTTCCAATATTAATAACTCTCCTTCAACATATCCCTTTTCCAATTTTGCTGGTTTTTAAAACAAATCATAAATGGGTAAGCATAGATGTGTTGTTAAAAATATTCCTCTATAGAATGTAATAGGCTTTTCTACTAGTAGCAATGCAGGACAATCCAGAAGAACTTATGAGGAAGAATGCCATCCACATCCACATCCAGAGAAAGAACACTGGGAGTAGAAAAACAGAAAAAAAAAACCATATGATCAATAATGTGGTTTGATGTGGATGTGACTGGGATATTGGCATTAAAATTTTTCACTCATTGATTGCTCATGGGTAGGTCGAGCTAACATAATAAAAATGACAATTCTACCCAAATTAATTTACCTATTTAGTGCCATACCTATCAAGCTACCAAAAAACTTCTTTACTGAATTAGAAAAAACTATAACAAATTTCATTTGGAAGAACAAAAGATCAAGAATATCAAGGGAAATAATGAAAAAAAATGCGAAGGAAGGGGGCCTAGCAGTACCAGATATTACACTATACTATAAAGCAGCAGTCATCAAAACAATACGGTACTGGCTAAGAGATAGAGAGGAGGATCAATGGAATAGACTGGGGATAAATGACATCAGCAAGACAGTGTATGATAAACCCAAAGAGCCCAACTTTTGGGACATGAACCCACTATTTGACAAAAACTGCTGGGAAATTTGGAAAACAATATGGGAGAGATTAGGTCTAGATCAACATCTCACACCCTACACCAAGAT
>NC_058132.1:565636624-565656963 GCF_016433145.1 Gracilinanus agilis | reverse complement strand
GACTTGAATATAAAGAGGGAAACTATAAACATGTTAAGTGAACACAGAATAGTTTACTTGTCAGATCTCTGGGAAAGGAAAGACTTTAAAACCAAGCAAGAGTTAGAGAAAATTACAAAATGTAAATTAAATGGTTTTGATTATATTAAACTAAAAAGTTTTTGTACAAACAAAAACAATGTAGTCAAAATCAGAAGGGAAACAACAAATTGGGAAAAAATCTTTACAACGAAAAACTCTGACAGGGGTCTAATCACTCAAATATACAACGAGTTAAAGCAATTGTATAAAAAATCAAGCCATTCCCCAATTGATAAATGGGCAAGAGACATGAATAGGCAATTTTCAGGTAAAGAAATCAAAAGTATTAATAAGCACATGAGAAAGTGTTCCAAATCTCTAATAATCAGAGAAATGCAAATCAAAACAACTCTGAGGTATCACCTCACACCTAGCAGATTGGCTAAAATGAAAGAAGGGGAGAGTAATGAATGCTGGAGGGGATGTGGCAAAATTGGGACATTAATGCATTGCTGGTGGAGCTGTGAACTGATCCAGCCATTCTGGCTGGCAATTTGGAATCACGCTCAAAGGGCTATAAAAGAATGCCTGCCCTTTGATCCAGCCATACCATTGCTGGGTTTGTACCCCAAAGAGATCATAGATAAACAGACTTGTACGAAAATATTCATAGCTGCGCTTTTTGTGGTGGCAACAAATTGGAAAAGGAGGGTATGTCCTTCAATTGGGGAATGGCTGAACAAACTGTGGTATATGCGGGTGATGGAATACTATTGTGCTAAAAGGAATAATAAACTGGAGAAGTTCCAGGCGAACTGGAGAGACCTCCGGGAACTGATGCAGAGCGAAAGGAGCAGAGCCAGAAGAACTCTATACACAGAGACTGACATTCTGTGGTAAAATCGAATGTAATGGACCTCTGAACCAGCAGCAAAGCAATGACCCAGGACAATTCTGAGGGATTTATGGTAAAGATGCTACCCACATTCAGAGGAGGGACTGCAGGAGAGGAAACATATAGGAAAAACAACTGCATGAACGCATGGGTCGGGGTGGACATGATTGAGGGTGTAGACTCGAAACTACCACACCAATGCAACTACCAACAATTTGGAAATTGGTCTTGATCAAGGACACATGACAAAACTAGTGGAAATGCGCATGGGTAGGGGGGGTGCGGGGGGGGGGGTTGAAGGGGAAAGGAGGAGCATGAATCATGTAACCATGTTAAAAATGAATATTAATAAATGTAAAAAAAATAAAAAAAATATCACTCTATTGTGAATATAAATAATAGCTAAGTAAATTTTGAACAATAATACATGTATAACCAGTGGAATTGTGTGTTAGCTCCAGGAGGAAGAAGGTAAGAGGAGTGGGAAAATTCATGAATCATGTAACCATGCAAAAATATTCTACATAAATAAATAAATTATAAAATATTCCTCTAATGTTCTTATGACCAATATTTAAGAAGAAAATATGATTTAAAATGTTCAGAATTAAACAGTTTTGTAGTTCTTTTCTTTTACTATGACATAAGTTTTGGTTTTCTATTTCCATAAGAATTCTGATATAGAAAAATAACTTGGCCCTAGTAAAAAAAGGCTTAATTTTCCATTTACACATTTAATTTTCCACTACATACAAAAATAATAATGAATAATTGTTTTGGAGATTACATTAATAATTAAAAAGAATACCTATATTTTTTTAATTGAGCTTATATATACATATACGTCAAATAAAGATTCTGTTAATTTTCAATTAAAACAACATAGCTAGATCTCATATAATGGTTAGTTAAAAATGTTTTAACATTTATACTTGCAGTGATATAATGTCTTTGAAAAACACAAATTAAGGAATCTATTCAGGTCCTAATACAGAGGAAATATAATTTGTTTATGGATTTTAGAAAGTTCAGAATACAGGTAGAATTTTTATTTTATTCCATAAAATAAACTCACTAATCTTCTAACAAATTAATTACAAAGTTGTTCAAAAAAGTAGATTTTTTAAAGTGTTTAATGTTAAAAGATTTTCATAATAGTTAAAAAAATTTTGAGGACTAGAGCAAAACATCATGAAGTACATGAGGACAAACAAAAGTCATCTTTTGGTTAAGATTATATATGTATATATAACACACATCTGTTTTCTCTAGAATATAATTAAATAATACACTATATACAGAATAAACCTAAATGTCATATCATTTAAAAAGTTAATCATTTTTATTTTCCTCCTAATGAGATAAAGTAGCATAGGAAAATGCAAAATACTTGTGTTCAAAGAACTGATGGTTACACCAAAGTGCAATATTTACCTTTTATTCCTCAAAGGTTTTATAAGACACAGCCTGCATTTGATCTCTAATTTGGTATTTATATAAATTTATAGTATGTATATGTATATCATACTATAAAATACAATATATACAAGTTACTATTTTATAAGAATTCTTTTCTTAAATACATAAGAACAGAATATTGTTCATTCATTCAATGGGTTGATCAAAATAATAACCTTCTAGGAGCCAAGTGTAATGCATTTCTTCTTATGTGATTTTATAGATGTTACAACTAACTTGAAAATCTAAATATAGAATCAATGACCAACCAATTCCGTTCTGAAGCCAATGTGAATGATCACTCTACTCATAAAAGTAACACAACTTAAATGATCCCAGTAAGCATTTTTCATTACATTGATTTTATGAATTGATGATGAGAAAAGAAACCCTTACAGCTACTGATGTTTTTAAATGGTGTAAGCATTGGCCAATTCGTGTTTCCCTCTGGGAATGAGGTTTTATTTCATATTTGAATTCTTCAAAGCTGGGCTAAAATGTCATAGTGTTGAGATTAGTGCTTTGAATAATGAAGTTGATTTGCATAACTTTTGTAACCTAGGGTCTTTAATGACATTTAATCTGCATATTAGAGAACATCTAGTACTATTACTAAAACTTGATTCCAATGAACATGTTTCTATGGCCTATGATAGGAACAAATGTGGAATTTTTTCTATTTGTTCCCTCAGTACTTTCAAGGGTGCTGGAGACTTAGTAAACACTTAGGGATTGCTCCTTTATTCATATACATAAAACACCCTCTGAATGCACCTTAAGGGAAAAGGAAAGGTCTTGAAGTAAAGGGTGGCATCTTTGGTTCGGAGCACAGTAAAAGAGAGATCAGAGGACATCTAGGAGTTGGATATTGTCCTATGTTACCTAACCAACTTTTGTGGTGCAATCCTACAGATCTTTTATAATATTATTTTTTTAAATATCATTTTTTCCTAAAAAAGCCTGTAACTTCCACTAGAGGATCATTAGGGTTATTACTATGAGTAATTATGAAATATTTTTGAAATAGTAATGGTAAGATCTAATGGACTTGAGATCTAGGAAATAGTAAAGTGACACTGCAGCAGAAAAAATAAAAGATTATCACTTAAGGAGCTGTTTGCAACAGTTAGAGTTCAGACTGTCATTCCTGGCAGAATATTTGGTCATGGAACATGGCTATGCTGAAATTTAAAAAAAAAAAAAAAGGTGAGTTTCTGATTACTTTAAACCAGTGGTTCCCAAACTTTTTTGGCCTACTGCTCCCTTTCCAGAAAAAATATTACTTAGCCCCCTGGAAATTATTTTTTTTTAAATTTTAATAGCAATTAATAGGAAAGATAAATGCACCTGTGGCCATCACCACTCTCCTGGATTGCTGTAGGACCCACCAGGGAGCAGTAGCGCCCACTTTGGGAATCACTGCTTTAAACCAACAAAGACTAGAAAGGTCTGTAGGGAACTGTGGGGGAATATGAAAATATATAGCATCCCTTCATGGATATTTATATGGAAGACAGACATTTTCTCCTTCCCACTGTGTTTTGGGATGCAGAGAAGAAATAGCTGATATTCTTTAGAGAACAGACACATGATGCAGACATTTTCCTAGTTGATGTTTAGTTGTTTCTGCCATTTCTGATTCTTTATTACCCCATTTGGGTTCTTCATGGCAAAGATACTAGAAAGGTTTCCTATTTCCTTCTCCAGGTCATTTTACAGCTAAGGAAACTGAAGCAAACAGAGTTAAATGCCTTGGCCAGGGTCACACAGCTAACCTGACTAAAGCCAGAATTGAACTCAAGAAGATGAATCTTCCTGACTCCAAGGCCAGCACTCTATCCACTGTGCCACTTAGCTGCCTAAATACAAATTAAAAAATTATATATTATATATATATATATATCTGTTTTACTGTGCTCTGAAATAAAGATGCCACCCTTTACTTCAGGACCTTTCCTTTTCCTTTAGGGTGCATTCAGAGAGTATTTACATATGTGAATAGATGGGCAATCCCTAAGTGTTTACTAAGTCTCCAGCACCCTTGAAAGTACTGAGGGAAAAATAGAAATATATATATGCATGACAAAAACTATCTTAGGTAAGGCTTCAAAATGGTCAAGATATGCATCACTTCACTATCTTGTCAAGGTATGAAAATAATTCTCCCTTTTAATTACTGTCTATAGGGTTTTATTGAACCCTTATATATAAGAAATTGAACTCAATCACAAAATAAATATTTATATGGAGAACCTATATACATAGAAACTCACACATACACACATACAGAGACAAAATATCACAGATAAATATTAAAAATAGAAAATGAATTTGTTCTAGAACTGACTGGCATGAAAAGTGTGGGTCTGATTGATTTGGCAAAATGGCTTGTTACTTTTAATAATTTTCATGTTCTCTATGATAATTAAAGATCAGTATTTTTTAACACTAATATTGATTACTTAGTGTTTTTAGATTATGCATCATGGATTAGGAATTCAAGTTGTAGGTCACCCCCACAAAGAGCAATGAAATTCTGAGAAAGCTACTCTTGATTATAAATTGAAAATTATATAGGTAAAGTCACATGAAAGATATCCTCTGAGAGGTAATGAGATCACAAATATATAAGGCTTGCCAATATCTTAGAAGTTAGCTAAATTAACCTCCTTACCTAGATAAAGAAATTGAAGCTCACAATGGTTAAATAACTTGACTAAGATCACACAAAGAGTGAGATATGGCACATATTACCAGAAAATGATGTAGCCCTGTTAATTGGTGAGACAGAGATAGAATCAATGGCTAGATCATATTCCACATGCAGTGACAGTAAATTTAGAGAAATTCTCTCAGTATGTTGGATGACCACAGAAAAGGATAAAAATAGAGAATGAATATTTGTCCTTAGATCCCAAATTCTACTCTACCACACTGTTATCACTGTTGTGATCCAGTCAACAGTCTGTCCCTGGCTTCTGCTCTGTGAAGGACTTTATAATGTTTTCTGGAGATATATTCCCTGTTCTCTTTCTACCAACTGATAAAATTTGCCCTACATACATCTTCTGTTCATGGAATCTAGAGGATGTTGTTCATTGCTGAATAATAGAGAGCATAGCTTAAGGCAGCACCTAAGGGAATGTACTGCTGAAAATAGACAATTTTTTTAGTTAATAATACTTTATTTTTTTCTCGCAAATTTGTGTAAAAATGATTTTTAGCTTTTCTTAAAAATTTGAGCCAAAATCTCCCCTTCCTTCTCACTTCCCCCTCCTTGAGACAGCAAGAATCCTGATATAGAGTTAAATCTTACATAACATAATAATACCATTTTCCATATTAATAATATTGTGGAAGGAAACTCAAAAATGAATAGAAAGTAAAATATAGTTTTTTTGTGATAGAGCATAAAAATTGTGTCATTATAATTGCACTCCTGGTTCTGCTCAAGTCATGCTGTATTAATTCATACAAGGTTTTCCAGTTTTCCATGTAACTATTTCTCTTATCATTTATATCATGGAAGTATCACATTAGGTTCCATATAATAATTTATTCTATTATTATCTAATTGATGCATTTCTTTGCTGAGACAGAGAGACAGAGACAGAGAGAGACAAAGAGAAAGAGAGACAGAGCCAGCCAGAGAGACAGATAGACAGAGAAGCAAAGAGACAGAGGCAGAGACAGTGATAGAGACAGAGAGAAAGACACACATACACACACACACACACACACACACACACAAGTTGCTATAAATACTTCTGTACATTCAGGAAATTTTCTTCTTTCTTTGATCAACTTGAGCTAAAGGCCTGATAATATTATTGGTGCATGCTTAGGTGTACATTACTTAATAATTTTTGAGATGTAGTTCTTATTGCTTTACAAATGGCTAGATCAATAAATAACTCCACCAATATGCATTATATGTCTTTTCCAACAATCCCTCCCTCTTTTGTCATTTTACTTTTTTGCTAACTTTGTAAATCTGACAGGTGTGAGATAGAATCTCAGAGATGATTTAGTTTGCATTTCTCTAATTATCAGCAATTGTAAAGACAATAAACTTTAAAAGAGTTATGAATTCTGATCAACACAATGACATACTATGATTCCAGTGGACCACTGATCAAGCTTGTTATCTTCCTCTTTGAAATAGAGGTAATAGACTCAAAGCATAATGCAAAATGTATTTTGGATGTGGTAAGTGTGAGTTTTTGGGGTTTATTAACTGATATTTTTTATAATATATTTTCTTTCTTTAAGAGAGAGGGAGAGATGGGAAAGAAAATAGATTTTTGTAAATTAAAAAAATAAATTGAAAAATTTAAATATTTTTAGCATTCATGTGTATTTGTATAAGTATATATGTATGTAAGTATACATATATACATATATGTATGTATATATATGTATATGTGAGAGAGGGAATTTATTAAACTTTTTTCAGTGCATAAACTGTAAGAAGTTGATTCATCATTTAGCACAAGGAGAAGAAAGGGAGATAATGATTTTGCTATTCTGAACTCCAAGTATTTGCTCCATAAGTAATATATTTTCATATAATTTACTCAGATCAATCAGAAGCAAGCTAATCATTATAGTGGTCCATGATGGCTTATAGAGTGACCTCCCAAAGTTAACTCTGGCTGCTCCAATTATATATACTTATCCTTTATTCTGACCCCTAAAATGCCATAGCATATATGCATTAGTAACCTTTACTTTGTCATCTGCTTCTATTATGCTGTCTCTATGCTTTTTATATGTATATTTATGTCACCATATCTGTCTGAAATTATTGAGGGTCACAGTAGTCTTTATAATTCTCTTAGTAGAGGAACCCAAGCATGAAAGAATCAATTAGATGCTTAATAAATGGTTTCTGATAAAATACTGAATATAAAACAAAATGAAAATCAAAATGACCCTTCTAAAAGTCACATATAGGTAATCATTCATTCATTCATTCATTGATTCAACAAATATTTATTAGGCACTAATTATGAATGAAGAAATGTGGAAGGTAAAATAATTATGAAAGAGACAGTCTTAGTAATCATAAAGCTTAATGTTTACTAGGAAGGGTAGTAAGCTACTAACATGAAAATATTATGTGCTTAGTCAGTGTGACACAATGGATAGAGAGCTAGCTTTGGACTTAGGAAGAGTCAGGTTCAAGTCCTGTTTCTGATATATTGTGGCCCTTGACCTACAGTAAATCATTTATCTGCTTAGTATTCTGGGCAATTTTTTAAGACTCTAAATTGAATAGAAGATGTTAATCTGCAATGGTAGAAGGATTTCCTCAACAGAAATTCCCCTATATTGACAAGAGCATAGATAAAATCCCTATTTCTAATTGCAAACAAAATATGAGGAAACATTATCTCTAATATACAGTCAGAAGGCCATTACTAGCCAGGCTGAGTGAGAAGTGGAGATCATAGTCACATTTGACTTGTGAGTGAAAGAATTAGTAGAAATTCAATAAGTATCGTGGAAAGGATATTCCAGGAATAGAGAATGGAAAAAGTAAAGGCAAGAGATGACAGAGCACAGGACATTCAAGAGGTATACCACTTTGACTAGAATGTAGAATTTATTGAGCAAAAAAAAATTGAGATAAAACTGGGAAGGTTGGAGGGTACCAGATAAATGGACATTATATATATATACACACATATATATGTATTATATATATGCAAATATATATATATAAACATATAAATGGATAGCAATAGAATATATTTTAAAAATATAATCTTTTACTTTTTAGACATTTAAAATTAGATATTTTATTTTAAACTTTAAATTTTAGATATTTAGAGACTGTATTTGTACCTGATAGAATTAAACATGTGCCCTGGTCTTTTCTAGTGACTTAAAATAAATAGAAACCCAGAAGCAAACCATAAGCATTTCAGAAAGCCTTTAAAGCTGTGTTTCTGTTGAAACACCGGTTCCTGATGCTTAGATACATTTCACCATATCCAACTGTGGTCTTCTTATCTGTGGATTAAAAAGCAGTTGATTCAATCAAACAAAGCAGCACGTTACAGACATTACTCCAAGGTACCTCATATGAAACTGACAAGAACATTCCACTGAGAGATGAAAAAACACACACTCAACAGAAATAGGTTTGTCTGAAGATTCCCCACTTGTCAGACTCAATATCATCAAGATCATAGATTCATTTGTTGCACCTTGTGGCACTTCTTATGCCTCCTCTAATCCTTATAACCTACTATGAGAAGCAGTGGGGCTTTGGCTGTGAAATGAGAAAGGAGCCATGATTACAGAAAGAGATGTGAGTCATTGGATGGAGAAAGGTGCTGAGGATATAGTGTGTGAGTTCAATATTTGACAGATCCAGTCACTGAGTTTAATCGCCTTCTTTGTGATAGACTAGTTGAAGCAAGAAGAGGATGAAAATCTCTGCTAGCAACAGGAGATCCAAGAGCTAGAAAATCCTACCCTTGGGCACTTCTGTCTCCTTGATCAATATATTTGCACCAGAGGAGTTATGCTTTATAGTCCAAATATTTTTCTATCTTCAGCTAAAGACTGGCCATATTGCAAATATGAGTCACACTCAAGAGATAAAGGCTCATGAGTTCTCTTTTGACTGCTACTGGTAGGAGGAGCACTTTACAAAAGAGCATCCAAATATGGTTCTTTCTGATCAACTTGGAAATGTTCAACTTTAACTGAAAAGGATCAAGATAATATTAATAAAACGCTTTAAAATGGCATTGAGGAATTTGGATGATTTTCAGCTCCCAAGGCCATGTCAATGAAGCACAATCTTTGTCTGGTCTTATTTAACTAGAAAGGGCTCAAATTTGGAGCCAGTGATAGATTCTAAAGAATGTGTTTATTCATCTTTAGAGAATTCACTAAACAGGTTCACTTCAATAAGTAATTTTGTGGGATATAGTATCTTTCAAAGACTATCTCCTAATTTGAAATCTGGGTAAAGGCAGTTTGGTGACTCAGTAAATTCAGCACCAGACCTGAAGTCAGAAAGACCTAAGTTCATATCTGACTTTAGATATTTAACAGATGTGCATCCTGGGAAAGTCACTTAATTTTGTTTGTCTCATATCTCATCTGTAAAATGAAGTGGAGAAGGAAATAGTGATCTGCTCTTGTATCTTTACCAAGAAAAGCCTAAATGGGGTTACAAAGAATTGGATACAACTGAACAAAAATAATTTGTATCAGTAAAAGTGAAAAACAAAAGAGAATAGATTTCTAATCATTTAAAATATATTTTATGTTCAATTGAAATAAACTTCTAAAAATAAACACATAAAAAGTAGTCTAAGGCATCTAAGGCTATATCTGTACAAGATAATTTTTTAAACTAAAATATATTACTTTTACCCTTTTAGGAGTTAATATGTCCCAGTATCAGCAAATTATATAGAATTCTTTCTGAATTGTGGTCAGTTGGTTTCTCAATCTCTTTAGAATATTTCCTTCAAATCCCTCTAACAGTTAAATAACTCCTGAGATATTAACAAAGAGTTAGAAAAGAGAGAGATTCATTTTCTTTTTCTATCAAGAATTAAAAAACATATGAAAATGCTTGTTGCAATTTGCAAGGACTAAACTTTTTTTTTTACTTGAATAGCAAACTAAAAAAAGGAGAGGCAGTGAGAAATAGGGGATAGAGAGAAAGCGGGGCAAGCAAGAACCAAGTCCAAGCCCTACCTCTGACATGTACAATCAATGTCACCCTAATCAAAAGACTTGATGGTTAGTGATCTAGGCACCTCTTGAGGATATATCATATAATAGGTATTTATGAGGGTTTATTTTACTTTTCCAGTGGCGTGGGGAAGAATGGAGGAAGGGAGAATAGATTTCAAAAGATTTTTAAAAACATTAATTAAATTTAGGGAAAAAATCATACTTATAATGGTAGGAGTTCCTTATCTCAATGAAAGAAGTCCCTTACCTTATTTTTTAAAATTAACAAAGTTTGAGATAGCATATAATGTCCCATTTATTTTGGAATCTCCCTTGTTCCTAGCCCAGTTTAAACACATAATAAGTAAGCAATTTCTAAAGCTCTGCCCTTCACCCTATATTCTATTTTTTTCTATATATTTGATCCCAGTTGTTACTTGTATCTTTGTTATTTAGATGTTTCAGGCATTTCCCACAATTTGTGATCCTTTTTTTAGGTTTTCTTAACAAACACCCAAGTAGTTTTCCATTTCCTTCTCTAGCTCTTTTTACTGATTGGAAAATGAGGCAAACAGGGATAAGAGATGTGCCCAGGGTCACAGAGCTAGTATCTGAGGCCAGATTTGAACTTAAACTCCTTGACTCCAGGCCCATCACTCTATTCTCATGCCATCTGATTGCTCTCTAATCTCTATACAGACATCTTTTAAATCCCAGGCTCCACGTAAACATTTTTAACTGTCTTTAAACCACTTTTCTCTAGTTCCCTTCCTCCTGCTATAGCTTAGGCCAGTGAGGGGAAACTTTTTAAAGAGGAGGCCAAAGAAAAGGAAATGTTCATCTCTCCGTCTGTTTCTAAGGCAAGGCTTTCAAAGTTTCATTGTATTGTATACTACTCATCGTATTTGTCAGATTAGAAATAATGTCACATGGCTGGATAGAACATTTTAGGGGACTGCATCTGGCCTGCTGGCCATAGTTTGCCCATCACTTGCTTAGGCTCTTTATTGACAACACATAGAAAAATAGACTCTTTCTGGATTCTCCTAATTGCTTACAAAAGTTCAAGTGACTTGCTTAGCATACAAGAACCTCCACTCCTAAATATGACCCATACTTTCCAAGTTCAAGAAAAAGTAAATATCTTGTACCATAAGAAAAACAATATTGATTCAGATTGTTCTCTGCTCCTGGAATTTCCTCTTTCTACTGATTCACCTGTTGAACTTCTAAACATGAAATAAAGATGAATGTAAATATCATCTTCTCCATTTTCCTTGATTCTCTTGTTTAGTGGTGAAATTTCTATTTAGCTTTTGTTTTATAATGAACTAATACATTTATGCAATAATAGGTAATATAACCATCTGTTGTGATAAGTTAATTATGTCCCCTACTAGACTGTAAACTCTGTAAAGGCAAACTGAACTCTGACTCTTTTATCACAGTGAAGAGAAGCCAATAAAAAAATTAGTAAATGCTGATAAATTGGTCTTTCCTTTGTTGAGAATGCTATGTTACATCTTTATTTTATTTCTATCCATCTTTCAAAGACACATTCAAAGGAAAGGTTCATCATTCTTTCAATTCCAATTCTTTTCTTTAATGCTCGTTTGAGGCTCTGACCTTCAGACACGTTATTAATGACCACAAATTGAACTTTTACTAACCTTCTACTGTTGCTTGTGTACATCTCCTCAAATACTGTTGTTTTAGCTTTTCTTCATTATCTATAAACAATGATGTGTCTATTTAGACAAAAGATTCACTAAGAACACTGATCTTCTTTTAACATATTTTGATTACATATTTTATATTATGGGGTTTTGTTGCCTTGACTTTCACATACTTTTTATTTCTGTAATTAAAATGCAAACATCCATTTTGACACATTTTTGAGACTGGTATGAATTTAAAATTGTGACATTTTTCTCAATAAAAAGGGATAAGGTTTACTGAGTCAAAGAGCTACGACTGGCTATATATACAAAGGATTCCATTCAATTTTTCATATTTATTTTATGTCTGAACTCTATACCACAACTAGTTTTGATTTGTTCTTAGTATTTAAGTTTCTTCATAACTCTATCCTTTTATTATTGAAATTATTTAGGTTATAAACTAGAAGTCATACTCTAACCACCAAAGCTGTCAAAAGAGGAAATGTCTAACAATTGGTTATAAAAATAATATACTATATTTCAAACCCAGATATAACTTGATGGAGAGTATATTGTTTTTATGACACTTATAAAAACTTCTCTCCATTAGTGATAAATGAGGCCTGACTATGTATTTCCAACAAAATTTTAATTCTACATATATATTTAAAACAAAATAATAAAAAGGATACAAAAGTTATCTTGAAAGTAAAATATTCTATTCAGATTCCTAGTTAAATGTATTTTTCTATATTATTGCATTAAAATGAAAACTACCATTTCCCTCCCTCTGAACCCAGCCAAAAAAGTTACAGTACTGTGTGAAGGGTTTTCAGAAAGAACTCAAAAGATCATTTTGCAATTAAAAATGATTCTTGTCAATTTGGCAAAGAGAAAATATTTATCACTTACAAATTAATCACAGTTGGAGTGATGGCTGAATAAAGATTCCATTTGGGGGATTTCAGAGTTGTTCCAAGACCTTTTAAAAAGAGTTATAGTTGTTTTTTTTTAAATAATATTAAATGGGGGGCAGCTGGGTGGCTCAGTGGTTTGAGAACCAGGCCTAGAGACGGGAGGTCCTATGTTCATATCTAGCCTCAGACACTTCCTAGCTGTGTGTTAACCCCCATTGCCTAGCTCTTACCACTCTTCTGCCTTAGAAACAATACAGAGTATTGATTTCAAGACGGAAGGTAAGAGTTTTAATTTTTAAAAAATAATAATAAATGAAATAAAATAAAATAATATTAAATGTTATTAAAGTTTTCTTCATATTTTCCTTTTCCTGATTACATGTGAACATAATTTTGAACAATTGTTTTCTGACATTTTGCAATCCATTTTCCCTCCCTTCTTCCTTCTCTTTCCCCATCCCAGGTAATGTGCCATAGGTTATACATGTGCTAAATTGCAATACTGTTATAAACAAAAAGTCATTTCCCAGCATATGAACATAACAATACCCATGTCCTTATTTGTCTTGATGCGAAGGAAGATATATATCTCATATAAAAGAAAAAAAAAAGACTCGTGCAGGAAATGAAGTTGAAAATGTTCTGCTTCAATCTGCAATCAGAGTCCATAAGTTTCTTCTGTGGAGGTAGATAACCTTTTTCATCATGATGCTCTTGATGTTGTCTTGGATCCTCACATTGTTGATAACCATTAAGTCATTCACAATTGATCACTGTACACTATTGCTGTTACTATGTTTAACATTCCCTGTTTCTTCTCACTTCACTTTGTATCACTTCATACAAGTCTTTCTAAGATGTTTGTTGTTTTTTTTTAATAATTGTCCTGTTCATAATTTCTTATGGCACAATAGTGTTCCATTACAAGCCTATTCAACAACTTGTTCTACCATTCCCCAAATGATGCACATCCTTTTAGTTTCCAATCCTTTGCCAACACAAGAACTGCCATAAATATCTTTAAAAGAGGAGGTCCTTTTCCTCTATCTTTAATCTCTTTCAGATACACACCTAGTAGTACTATTGCTGATTCATAGGACAAACATAGTTTTATGACCCTTTGGGCATGGTTCCAAACTGCTCTCCAGAATGGTTGTATCAGTTCACAGATCCAAAAACAGTATATTTATTCCAAATTTCCTACATCCACCCCAGCACATATCATTTCCCATTTTTGTTGTATTGGCCAGTATGATAAGTGTGAGGTGGTAACTCAGAGTTGTTTTAATTTATATTTCTCTAACCAATAGTGATTTGGAGCATTTTTCATATGACTAAAGAGAGTTTTAATTTCCTTATTAGAGAACTACTTGTTCATATATTTTGACCATTTATCAATTGGGAATGACTTGTATTTCTATAAATTTGAGTCATTTACCTATATATTTGTGAAATGAGAATTTTGTCAGAGATACTTTCTATTAAAAAAAGTTCCTATGTTTTGGTTTCTCGTGTTTACTAAATGAATTTAACAAATTCAGTGTTAAATTTAGAAGAAAAAATTATCAGGGGATTAAAAAGATGGAGAAGTAGACACTTACCTCAGTTTCCAATAAGTATATTAAAAAACTAAACAAAAGCAAAGAGGAATTATGTTTCAGATGAAAGGAAACTTATAGTTGAATATAGAGATTTTAAAAAGGAAACACCACAAATAAGCTGAAATCCTCATAAATGAGGATGGTAAAATCCTATTCCTTAGAACATTTACTTAGTACCTCATATGCCCCATATGTTATGCTTTGCATTCAGCAAAACAGTTACAACTAGAACCCATATTTGGATGCCTGTTACTGCATCAGAGACTGACATTCTTCCAGCCCTTTGTCGTAGGAAAAAAGTTTTTACTTAAAAAACAATGTAAGCAAAAATCTAAAAGATATAATAGAAATATAAATGAAAGAAAATATAAACTTCTCATAGCTCCAAAAAAAGTTGTGGAAACTTTTTGCTTCTAGTAGACCTGGAAGTTTTCTTCTCCTCATGGAAAAAAAATGATGAAAAATACTGATATACTGTAAAATAAAATTCTTTCAGATTTACAGAAATTTATAAATATTGATTGATTTCCTACAACCTGATCATTATAGAAAGGAGAGGATAATGGTGATGATGGGCTATGTTTAAACATTACTCTCATCATAACTGCCTCAGAGAGGGAAAAACAAATATACTCAGTGCAGTATAGAATTCTTTCTTACCCTACATAAAAGTAGAAGGGGAATAAGACAAGGGAAGGAGGTGGTAATTGGAGAAAGTGAGAGAGAAGTGGGGAATAGGTTGTGTGACAAAAAGCAAAATACTGGTGAGGACAAATAAAGTGAAAGTTAATAGAGTAGGATCTAAAGGGGATAATATGATGGATGGCAATACACAGTTAATAATCATAATGATGAATGTTAATGAGATGAACTCACCCATAAAATGGAAGTAGATAGCAGACTAGATTAAAAACTAGAATCCTAATATATGTTGTTTATAATAAACATATTTAAGAAAGGGTGACAGATACAGATTCAAAGTAAAAGGCTGGAGCAGAAATATTATGCATCATCTAAAATTAAAAAAAAAAGCAGGAGTAGCAATCATGATAACACACAAAGCTAAGGTAGAAATTGATCTGATTAAAAGAGATAAGGAAGGAAATTAAATTTTGCTAAAAGGAACTATAAACAATGGAGTAATATCATTACTAAATTTTATGCACCAAACAGATTTCTAAAGGAGAAATTAAAGGAGCTTAAAAAGGAAATTTATAGTTAGACCATACTAGTGGGAGACCCAACCTTCCCCTTTCAGAACTAGATAAATAGAACAAAAAAATAAATAAAGAAGTAAGGGAAGTGAATGAAATGCTAGAAAAAATAGAGTTAAATTCAAGAAAATTGAATAAGGGTAAAAAGGAATATAACCTCTTTTCAGCAGTAAAAATTACATGTACAAGATCAACCATGTACTAAGGCATAGAATCATTGCAAATTAATGCAGAAAAGCAGAAATAATAAGTGCAAATTTTTCATATCATAATGTTACAAAAACTATAATTAACAAGGGTCCATGGAAAGGCAAATTTTAAATTAATTGGAAACTAAATAATCTAATCCTTCAAAACTGGTGGGTCAAAAAAGAAATCAAAGAAACAATTACATACTTCATTAATGAAAATGACAATGAAGAGACAATATAGCAAAATCTATGGGATAGAGCCAAAGCAGTAATTAGGGGAAAATTTATGTCTCTAGGTTTAAAATAGAGAGGGAGAAGATCAATGAAGTGAGATTTCAACTTAAAAAATAGAAGAAGAACAAATTAAAATGCTCAGATAAAAACTAAATTGAAAATCCTAAAAATGAAAGGATAAATTAATAAAGTTTTAAGTAAAAGAACTATTGAACTAATAAATAAGACCAAGAGCAGGTACTTTAAAATAACAAATAAAGTACTGATGAATCTATTAAAAAATAAGAGAAACAAATTAATAATATCAAAAATGAAAAGGATAATCTCAACTCTAATGAAGAGGAAATTAAGACAATTACTAAGTACTACTAAGCTAAATTATACAGCAATAAGTGTAATAATCTAGGTGAAATGGACAAATATTTACAAACATCTAAAATCATCCCTTCACTCCCTCAGGGGTGAAGGGAAGGTCTAGGGAAAACTAGGAGGTAAATAGAAAGGGAAAAAGACACTGAGAGAGAGAACAGGGTAGATAGCATCAGCCAGCCTTCAGGCTCCAGAGAGCAGAGCAGGGAGACTCCAGGGGAGAGAGAGAGAAAAGGTGCCAAACCTTCTCTTTTATACTTTCTCCCACTCCTCCCACAAAGCAAGTGGGAGGTGTCAGGGTAAGTTGTAGCAGAGAGCTCTGGAAGTTGTAGTCTTCCAGGGCTTACAACAATTCCAAATGACACAATATCAAGGAACTAATGAAATAAATGTGAAGGATGGAGGCCTAGCAGTAACAGATGTTAAACTGAACTATAAAATGGAAAACAATATGGTACTGCCTTAGAGACAGAAGAGTGAATCAATGGAATATATTCAGGGTAAATGACTTCAGCAATGTAGTGTTTGATAAATCCAAAGGTCCCAGCTTTTGGTACAAAACTCCACTATTTGACAAAAACTTTTGGGAAAATTGGAAAACAGTATGGAAGAGACTAGGTTTAGATCAGTATCTTATTAAACCCTATTCTAAGATAAATTCAGAATGGGTAAATGATGTAAATAGAAAGAAGAAAATTATAAGTATATTAGGTGAACATAGAATAGTTTACTGGTCAGATTTATGGGAAAGGAAAGAATTTAAGACCAAGCAAGACTTAGAAAATATTACAAAATATAAAATGAATAATTTTGATTGCATTAAATTAAGAAAGTTTTTTTTTTTTTGTACACATAAAATCAATGCAACCAGAATTAGAAGCAACAAATTGGGGAAGATTTTTTTCTTTTTTTTTTTTAAACCCTTGTACTTCGGTGTATTGTCTCATAGGTGGAAGATTAGTAAGGGTGGGCAATGGGGGTCAAGTGACTTGCCCAGGGTCACACAGCTGGGAAGTGGCTGAGGCTGGGTTTGAACCTAGGACCTCCTGTCTCTAGGCCTGACTCTCACTCCACTGAGCTACCCAGCTGCTTGGGGAAGATTTTTAACAAAAACTTCTGATAACTATCTAATTACTCAAATGTATAAGTAACTAAATCCATTGTACAAAAAAAAATCAAGCCACTCAAAAATTGATAAATAGGCAAGAGACACGAATAGGCAATTTTCAAATAAAGAAATCAAAACTATCAATAAGCACTTGAAAAGTGTTCTAAATATCTCATAATTAGAGAAATGCAAATCAAAATAACTCTGAGGTACCACCTCACACCTAGCAGCAAAGGAAAGTAACAAATGTGGAAGGGGATGTGGCAAAATTGGGACTCTAATGCATTGCTGGTGGAGTTGTGAATTGATCCAACCATTCTGGAAGACAATTTGGAGTTATGCCCAAAGGCCTTTAAAAGACTGCTTACCCTTTGATCTACCCATACCACTGCTGGTTTTGTAGCCCAAAGAGATGATAGGGGAAATTGTATGTAGAAAAATATTCATAGTTTTGCTCTTTGTGGTGGCAAAAGTTTGGAAAATGAGAGGGCGTCTCTTGATTGGGGAACGGCTGAACAAATTGTAGTATCTGTTGGTGATGCAATACCATTGTGCAGAAAGGAATAATGAACTGGAGGAATTCCATGGAAGTGAAACGACCTCCAGAAATTGATGCAGAGTTAAAGGAGCAGAAAAAGGAGAACATTATACACAGAGACAGATACGCTATGGCACAATCAAACATAATGAACTTCTCTACTAGCAGTAATGCAATGATTCAGGATAATTCTGAGGGACTTATAAGAAAAAATGCTATTGACACCCAGAGAAAGGAATGTGGAAGTAGAAACACAGAAGAAAAAAAAACCATTTCCTTGATCACATGGTTCATTGGGGATATTATTGGGGATGTAGACTCTAAATGATCACTCTGTTGCGAACATTAATAATATGGAAATAGGTTTTGATCAATGATACATGTAAAACCCAGTGGAATTGCTCATTGGCTATGGGAGGTGGGAGAAAGGAGGGGAGGGAAAGAACATGAATCATGTAACTAAGGGAAAATATTCTAAATTAATTAATTCAAAAAATACATTTAAAAATAATTTCAAAATAAAAGAATGTATACCCTTTGATCCAGAAATACTACTACTTGGTTTAAATCCTAAAGAGATAATAATGGAAATTGTTTATACAAAAATATTCATAGCCACGCTCTTTGTGGTGGCAAAATATTGGAAAATGAGGGAGTGTCTCTTAGTTGAGGAATGACTGAACAAATTGTAATATATGATGGTGATGGAATACTACTGTGCTATAAGGAATGATGAACTGGAAGATTTCTATATGAAATGGAAGAACCTCCAGGAACTGATGCAGAGTGAAATGAGCAGAACAAGAGAACATTATACACAAAGAGTGAACACTGTGAAACAATACATTGTAATGAACTTTGTTAATACATGACAATCCCAAGGGACTTATGAGAAATAATACTATCCACATCAAGAGAAAGAACTAGTGGAGTAGAAACACGGAAGAAAAACAAATGACAACTTTTTTATATGGATATAAGATTGGGGATTTTAGTTTTAAAATATTTCTTTACTGCAAAGATGAATAATATGGAAGTATGTATAAGTCATAATATTTGTATAACCCAGTAGAAGGGCTTATTGGATCTGGGAGCGGGGAGGCAAAAGACAAGGGAAGGAAAATGAAATATGTAAAGGTGGAAAATATTTTTAAAATTAAAAAAGAAAATAAAACTACAGACTAAGTAAAATTGCACACTACAAAATTTATTTTTCCTTAATCTTTGGTCATTGCCCTACAGGCAGAATGGTTTTTGGTCTATGTTTTTCTATTAGTTGTTTATATGTATCTGTTAGTCAAGGTACCAAAGATTGGTAAGATAATATATCTATTAGTCAATCTAATGTCTGTTTAAATATAATTTGTCAATCTTCCTTAATGCAATAAAGAGCCATTTAATTAACATGAAAAGTATTGTCTTAATGGCTGACCTCTTTCAAAATACCAAAAATAACAGTACTATAAATATGTAAATTTAGTGTAATATTAACCAACCCCCCAAATTGATACATTGAAGATCCAGAAAAATAATAATAAAAGTATTTGGAAGGGAAAAAATGGAGTATTAGGGAAATGGTGAAAGGAAAGATGAATAATATCTCTAGATCTCCAATTATATCATATAAATGTTATTATTAAGACCACTAGATACTAGTAAAAATATGATTGATCGCATCAAGGTTATAGAATAGAGAAAGAAGAATAAAAAACAGTGAATTTCAACAATCCCCAAATTATTGGAAACAACATCCTATTTGACAAAAATTTTGGGAATAGTTGGAGAGCAGTTTGGCAAAAAAATACAAACAATCAACAGACAATTCTCAAAAGAAAAATAACAAACCATTAAAAACATTGAAGAATATTGTAAATCACTAATAAAAGAAATGCGTATCAAAATAACCCTGTGGTTTCATCAAAAAAAACCAGCAATTTGACAAACATATAAATAGGCAATTTTGAAGGAATTATGGAAAGAGAACTATAATATTGCATTATTGTAGAACTGTGAATATAAATGAAAAGATAAAAAAAAGGTTGAAACTTAATAATATGTAAATGTAACTTCTAAGCCTAGCCATAATTGAGAAGAAAGATATACCACCCATTTATTTTTTGTAGAAGTGAGGTACTAAAGATGTGGAATGGTGCATATAACATCAGATGTCATTGTTGGGCTGTATTTAAAAATGTGTTTTATAGGTTTATTTTATAGTTTGTATTATTATTCATGAATATTTAATATTTGTATTTTAAATATTTATTTGAGGAGAAGAAACAAACAAACTAACTAACGAACAAACAAAGAATAGGAGGAAGGAAAGAAGGAAGGAAGGAAGGAAAGAAGGAGGGAAGGAAGGAAGGAAGGAAGGAAGGAAGGAAGGAAGGAAGGAAGGAAGGAAGGAAGGAAGGAAGGAAGGAAG
>NC_058132.1:565586832-565632331 GCF_016433145.1 Gracilinanus agilis | reverse complement strand
GGGGTGCGGGGGGTGAAGGGGAAAGTAGGAGCATAAATCATGTAACTATGTTAAAAACAAATATTAATAAATATTTTTAAAAATAATATAAAATAAAATAATATTGAAAACTTTGGAATTCAAAGATAAAATAAAAAGGGGAATTTAACAAAAAAAATGAAATAAAAATAACTAAGATTCTAAGGAATAACTCTTGTGGTCAGTCTTAAATTTCAATATGTATAGTCAAATATACCAGAGGAGGTAAAAGAGATAAGGTGCTTAAGATAAGATAGGAAAGGAAAAGGGAAGGGAATGAGAATATACAAGTAATAATTCTCATCATTGGTAAATATTAGTAAAGCACTTTACTTGCAATAGCTTCCCATAGCTATTTGAGCTAATAAAGCTGATATGACAAAAACATGAAATCCCTCTAGCCTAGCCTTTTCTCCTTGGGTAAATTGCTGTTATTGGTTTCTGTGGGATAGGGAAAATCAGTGTGACCATAGTAGGGAATATTTATCTTAATTTTATTATTCCTAAGAATACCTCCTGGAGCTGCAGGAGTAGTTATGTGTGTGTTTTAATATTTTGCACCTGTTTTTTGTTTAAAAGCAGATTTTTGTAAGGTTGAGTTTGTATACAAAAAGAATAAATCATGTTAGCATTATGGGATTCAGCTGCCAAACCGAATATTTGAATCTTATTTGTATTTGAAAAATTAATAAGGCTTTGAAATATGTCAAGACATACTTTACAGTATTATAATAAAGTCAAAATACAACAGAACATTATGATAACAAAGTTATGTTAGGTATTATGCAAATTCAGTCATAGCACCAATCATATAACTCACCCCCAAAGACACAAATAAATGAGGAAGAAGTTATGTATAATATTATAGTTCTTTAACAATTTATGTTTCCAGTTTTTTGGTTCATGTAAAATAAGCAGTGATAAGAAAGGCATTTGGAAGATGGAAAATGGATTTAAAGAAATAAGTTGTATCTTTAGACATGAATACAAGAATACAATATTGATAAGGAACATATGTGATACAATATAAACTAATTATGGCAGTTTTTTTTTAATTTTTCCAAGTATGGGATATGATTGAAATAATTTGAATTATTAAAATACAGGCAGTAATGTCTTTGAGGTAATAAAAGAGACATTAAAATTTCTAGTACAAATACTTGTTTTCTGAATAAATAAAATCTAACAAAAAACCAAATGTGGATAATTTAGAGTTATTATTAAGCATCCATACATGTATATATCATAAGTAATAATATTACATAGCAAAAATATTTGTCACTTGAAAAGCAATCACTTTTGGTGGAGCATATAATAATAATTCACAACATTGATTAGATAGTTAAAAACAAAGGAGAAAACAGTAGAAATATTATTTTTGGTTGTGTCAGTTGGAATAACCATCACTGAGCCCATTCAGTTTGAAAGATGCTGAAAACATTAAGTAACATAGAACAAACTTGTACTGCTTCACAAACGATTGTTGATATCATCAATTAATATTTATTAAAATATCCTATACCCACAGCAAGCTCTCAGTTGCTACAGGGACTTTGTTGAACTTAAATGTTAGTAAAAGTCTTTTTTTTAATATAAAGGAATTATTTGGGCATGAAGTATTAGTGATGATGATGCCAATACAACAGTTATGTTACTGCTGCTGCTGCTGCTATCTGAACTAGAAAGACTCAAATACCTACAGGAGAAAAAATCTAATAAAAACATAGGTAAAGTCCACATTACTTTTAGTGAATGCAATGTATATTGATTTTATTGGTAATGCTAATGAAGGCTCCTTGTATTTAAGATATATTAAGATATAACAAGCAGAATTGCTCAAATAAATTGTTATTTTACTAGATCTAATGGCCATTTAATCCAGAATTCTAAAAGTAGAAAGACCCTTGAGGTTGACAATAAGTTATATCTGTATACAGGTAAAGCTTAATTTTAATGGTGTGCACATTAATAAAAAGACATTGATGAATATGACTTTTTAAATCTCACAGGACTAGAAAAAAAGACTTGGGCCATGTCCACAAATCAACCACATCATTAAATTTAAATAACTTACATTTAAAAATATATTACTTCTTCCAAACATGCATATATCTATTCATGTTCTTATGATACCCTCCATTTCTATGAGATTAATTGGGGAAGATATTAGTTACTTCCTTAATGGAGATTTCCTTGATTCCCTATAGGTAATAATGACTATTTCATAATTAAAACCCTCAATAGGATATTCAATGAATGAATAAATGTTTATTGAGAGCTTACTATGTACCACACATAGTAATAGGTGCTTGTACTACAAACATTGAACCCAGAATAGAAAGGGTTTCAATAGATTATCTACAGAACATGATATTAAACAGCAATGCAAGTAAGAAATGATTTTCTAATTTTGAAAAACACCATCCAAAGACTTAGCTTTCAAATTATACTTCCTAAATACATGCATGTATTTTACAGTGAATTCTGTCAGTAAATTTATCTTTTTTTCTTGGTGTTACTATAATCTCAAACATAGAAATGATCACTTTCAGTCCAAAAGGCAAAGTCACAAAAAATGGCTTTTCGAAAAAGCTACAAAGTCCAGAATAAAGTGTGATGAAGATGGAGAGGATTACTGAGAAAGTAGTGATTGTGATAGACACACCATTATATATGCCCAGTAATGACACTGCACCACCCTTCATAGACAAAGATGATGCTTCTAAGATGCCAGAAGGGCAGGAACTTGAATTGTTTTCCTGATGGCAGTGATGGATGATGTTGATCCATATGTCCTTTTCACCCTATCACTCTTGTGACAAATTACATTCATTTGTATTGTGGCTGGATGGAGTTACAAATGTAATATTTGTCAATGAAGCAACACGAAACTAAGTTGCCCAATTGTAACGAAGCCTATCATTTTAGTCTCTATTTCAAGTCTGAAACTCCAAACAATGGAGTTGTTCTTCAAATATCAAGGGCTGGTGAATAATACTATAAGAATGAGATTTGATGCTACCGAACATTAACACACTTTATCATGCAATGTCATATTTGTGTTAATAAAAAAATTATATCATTAAATTTATGTTGCTACTCATTATATTTAATGTAATAAGTAAAATTCAGCTTAAAAAATTTAGCCAAGGTCTTCATCTTTTCAAAAAATATAAGTTCTCAAACAAGGTACATTTTAGAAATATGAAGAAATTTAGAAATAAGCAAAATTATTTTATATGCTACTTCTGAAATTAGATGCAAAATTGCTATGTTAGTTATGTGGTAAAATATGATATTTTTATCCTTATTCCCTTGCTTTCATTGATGCATCATGAGAGAAGTAATCTGAGAACGTATAAGCTTATCAAAAACTTCTCAACCAAATGAATTTAAACACGAGTGAGAATTCTTCCTTAACTACCTTATTTCTATGGAGCAAAAAAAACAAACAAACAAAAAAAAAACAAACAAATCATCATGGTCAATATCTTGGAATCATTCTTTCACTCACTCCCCTCTCCTCTTCTCATTCCCCATCAAAAGTTCCTAGTTTCTCCCTATTCTGGCTCCTAAATATCACTATGGCCCTCCTTTCTACTTCCCTTATGGTATTTGTATTCAAGTCAGGCTCTCATTAGCTCTTGCCTAGAGTATTGTGATTTCTTGAAACAGGGTGTCTACTTGCTGATCTCTGCCTTCTCCAATCTTCCCTTCATAAAGCTGCCAGAATCATCTAATGCACAGTTTTAATTAGGTTATTCTTGCTGGATCTCTACTGTGTACTATTTTACAAAATACAACTCTAGAGTCTGGCATTCATGGTCCTCTCCAAAATGGCTCCAGCATATTATTCCAGTTTTATTTAATTGTACTCCTCTTCATATATTTTATAAAGCAATCAAATTATAGTACCCACTATTCCTTAGTCTCAGCCGTCCATCTTGAACCTTAGGGTCTAAACATAGTCTCCACCCTCAGTCTCTACACCTGTGATTCCCAAAGTGGGCACTACTGCCCTCTGGTGGGTGCTGCAGCAATCCAGGAAGGTGGTGATGGCCACAGGTGCATTTATCTTTCCTATTAATTGCTATTAAAATTTTTAAAAAATTAATTTCCAAGGGGCTAAGTAATATTTTTCTGGAAAAGTGGCAGTAGGCCAAAAAAGTTTGGGAACCACTGCTCTACCCCATCCAAATGGATACAATTTGACTCTTTAAAAATGAACAAACGAAAAAAGCTTAATTTCACTTGGCTGCAGTGAAAGGAATCAAAATTTGTGGGTACAAATGGTGAAGAGGCTTAATAAGAGGAAAACCTTTCCAATAATAGGAATAATCAACATTTATATACACAATTATGTAAATAGCCCTTTTGAGACTCACAGCAACCAAAAACGATAAGTTTTGTGTGTATCATTATCCCCATTTCACAAATAAGGAATGTGAGCCTGTGAGAAATTAAGCAACTTTCCCTGTGGCATAATTTGTAACTGTCTGAGGAAAAGTGAAACCTTGAGCTTCCTGATTTTAAGTCTAGCATATTATTCATTCCAGGACATTTCCACTTCACTACTGGAGCTAAACAAGTGGGGAATGGGCTGCCTTAGGAAGAAGTAGATTCTTTTTTGCTAGTGATGTTCAACTAGATGCCAAGAAGTCACTTGCCAGGATTGTGATAAGAGATGTTTTTTGAGGTATGAGCAAGAATAGGTGTGTTCTAAGGTGTTTCTTAACCTGGAGATTCTGTGACACCTGAATTCACATATGTCTTACTCAATTTTAATATGATGCAAATCTGGGGAATGTGTATATCTTATCCAGAAACAATATAGGTGTGAAGGGTTAAATTTTGGGGCAAGAGTTAAAACAAGAGCCAGTGTTCAGTTCATTAAATGCAAAAAACTTAGTTTATTATTAGGAAATAGGAAGGAGGAAAGTGAAAGTAACTATACTCCAGATCCCAATCCTAACTAAAATTTTTCTAGAAAACCCTACATCTATCCACCTCAGAGGCCAGTATCTTCTGCTTGGCTAACGTCCTTGCCTACTCTCCTACTCTCACTATCTAATACTATAACCACTATCTATCTACCTTATCTACCTAAGTTATTAATAATCAATAAGGTCTTAAATCCATTTCTCTGACTCCTCACAGTCCCAGAGAGAGAGCAAGCCCCACCGTCTCCCCAGGAGACCCAGAGACCTTTCCAACTGTCTGCAAGTTATAAAACCCCACTCAGCCACACTCTTGTAACTGTCACCAACTGCCAAGCGGCACAGCAGGGGTTCCCTAACTGCCAACCTGAACAGTAGGGGGTCTCTAACTAAAAAACTCTTATTACTTCTTTTCCTCTTAAATACAAAAATAGGAGAAATTAATTTAAAAAAACTCTCAACATAGGAAAACAAGGAATAGAGAATCAGCTTAAATCATGTTAGACACATGAGAAAATCAAATAATTGAGTGGAAAATGGAATCAAAAGAATTTCAGGGCGGTTTAAAAAGAGAAACAGAAATTTCATTCCTGTAGATGAGTATTAAAGACTTCCTAGACATAAAATAGTTAAGGATATCAGAAAACAGAAAACAAATATGGCATGAGGGAAGAAAGGAATTATTATAATTATTATATTATTTTATATAATTTATATATTATATGATATACTATATTGTATTATTATTATTGAGTGTTTATTATATTCCAGGCATTATGAGTTCTTTATAAGTTTTATCTCATAGTAATTCCGAGAAATAAGTTTCATTAATGTCCCCATAATACAGTGAGGAAACTGAGGCAGACAGGATTAGAGGCTACCCAGGAGTCACAAAGTAAGTATCTGAGATAGTCTGAATTCAGGTCTTTCTGACTCTAAGCCCAGTGTTCTGTTCACTGCATTCCCTCACTGCCTCAGTGGGGAATTTCAATTACTATAACATTCTTTAGTGTTCTTCCTTTGCCAAAAGCAGAATAGGTGATCAGCTTTTGACTTAATTTTCTAACAATGAAGAGAGGTAGAGGGGAAAATGTTCCAGAACTGAAGTAATCAAGTCTTATGGCATGGGATTGTGATTTAATCCCCTGAGTGAAATGAGAGCAGTTTAAATTTTAGAAAAACATGGAGGGACTTCGATGAAATCATGATGAGTGAAATAAGCTGAATCAAAACAACAGTCAATATAGCGACAGAAATATTGTTAGAATGACTTGTATATATCTACTTTCAGAGAAAGAAGGGAAAAATAGAAAACAACAGGATATGGTTTTATACATAAATACATACATACTTAATATATCTATATGTATATATTTCTTTTTTTTTATTAAATGATGCCTTCTTTAGTGCTGGGAGAGAAGGGCTGGTAGGAGATATCTGGGAATTTTAGAACAAACAAATGGGGGCAGCTAGGTAGATCAGTGGAATGAGAGCCAGGCCTACAAATGGGAGATCCTAGGTTCAAATTTGGCCTCAGACACTTCCCTGCTGTGTGACCCTGGGCAAGTCACTTAAGCCCCATTGCCTAGCCCTTCCCATTCTTCTCCCTTGGAGCCAATACACAGTATTGACTACAAAACGGAAGGTAAGGGTTTATTTAAAAAAATAAATGCATTTTTGAAAAAAGAAAGATGGTTTAATTCCTGTCTCAGACACATAATAGCTGGTTGATGCTGGGAAGGTTATTCACCTTCTCTCTGCCTCAGTCTCCTCATTTTTAAATAGTATAGAGGATATAAATAGTACCTACCTCACATAGATTGTATAAGGTTAAAATAAAATAATATTTTAATTTACTTTGTAAACCTCAAAATAATAAATAAATGTTAGCTATTATCAAAATAAAAGTTACCTTACTCCTTCTTTTTACCAATAAGGAAGTTGCTAGGCATTCTTCAAGCCTCAACTCTGGTCCCACTTTTTATAAGTGGCTTTCTATGATCCCAGTTGCCAGTGTTTTCTCATTTTTTTTAATTAGTTTTAACTTATCTAGATACATATTGCATCCTTTGCTAGACTGTAATCAACATTTGTACAGAGGCTATTTTCATTATTTTTCTTTATATCATATGTGGCTAGCAAAGTGCCTTTTACATATTTAATAATTAACTGATTTTTAATTAAACCATTGAGAGACAAAAATATTCCATTTTATAATCTGTGATCAAGAAACAGAAAATATGAGCATATTCTGAACTGAATCACTCATTCTGGAAGAGGATAATTCTTGTGAATTCATAGAAAGAACAAGTAAAATCCCATGTTCATAAATTTTTCAGGTAAGGTGTCCACCACTATAGAAGGAACTGATGGAGACTGAAGGCAGATCAAAACATGTTGTTTTTCACTATATAATTTCCATGAGTTTTTTCTTATCTAAGTGATATGTGTCTTCTTTTATAACGTAATGAACATGGAAATATGTACTGCATGGTAGGACACATATAAACTATAACATATTAACTGCAGTCTTAGAGATGGGAGAGGGAAAGGAGAGAGAGAATATGGTTTGCAAAATGTGAAAAAATTATATTTAAATTGTATCTGCATATAATTGGGAAATATATATATATATATTTAAAATTCTGCAAGTAAAGTTATCCAAGAAGGACAAAAAGCTCCAAATACAAATTTTTCTAATGTGAAAGAAATGTGTGAGCTATTTAAGAGACTGATCTAGGGATACAGCAAGCATCCACAAACTTGGATTGTTAAAAGATATTTCTAAAGAATGGAAACAAAGACAAGGAACAGACAATGAATACTAAAAAGTAGCCCAATTCTATAATATTGGTGTCAGGAACACTAAAGCTCATAAGGACTGACAATGAATACTAAGAACAGTAAAAAAGAAGATCTGATAACTATATTGAGGGCAAGAGGAAGATGAAAGAAGATAAAACCATATTTGGGGTGAATGGGGCCATGAAAATGGATGATAGAGTGAAAGTAGAACTGATTTTTGTTTTATTTTTTCTCTCAAAATAATTGCTCTTTGGATTTGGAAGGATAGGACAATAATTGTTAAAATGGAACTGAAGACGAGACATACATGATAGTGAGCAAAAGCTGGTGTCCCTGAATCACCAAACATGTATGGAACACCTACTCCATGCCAGGCACTGTGCTATGTGTTGTATATACCAAAAGGGCAAAAACAGTCCCTGCTATCAAAGAGCTCAGAGTCTAATGGGTGAGACAGCATCTAGACAATATATCGGGAAAAAAGATATATCTGAAATAAATTGGAAATATTCAAAGGATGAAAGATTAAGGAAAAATGGGAAAGGCTGTTTGCAGAAGGTGGCATGTTAGCTAAGACATGGAGAAAGCCAAAGAAGGCAGGGGATGAAATGAGGATGAAGAGAGTATAAAGGTCCAAACAGTCTGCATTCTAGTGTCAGTCAGTCTGTCTACATCACTTAAGCTCCTACTATGTCCCAGGCACTTTGCAGGGAGCGAAAACACAGAGAAAAAGAAATCTAAAGTAATATCTGCTCTCAGGAAAGATACATTCAATTGGGGAAAAGTGTGCCCACACCTAAATAAAGGCAAAATGATTTTTAAATATCCAAACTGAGTTGTGATTTCATTGATTAGAGTGGTCCTTCCATTGATGTAGATAGCAAACTGTACATGCGTGCTTATCCTTAGATTCTTGGCTATATTCTTCCACAAACTTGTCACAGTGGATTCACCCAACTTACTGGCATGCTTTCTTACTTTTTCTGACAATATGAGGATTCCAGTGGAATTCTAAGGCTAGTATTTGGCTTCCTTTGTCCTCACCACAGGACCATCTCATCTTCTTTTCCTATCATATTTTTCCCTGATGAATTATTTTACATCTAGATTGCTGTATGCAATTCTGCATGCTAGTGAGAGACTCCATGTATAGCTTAGAATTCCTACTCAGGGCTATAAAAGATACATTATGTTTCCCCAATGTTGTTAATTGTTGGAAGAAGAATTTTAGGAAGCCAGATCCTAGATGTTTCTGAGGGAATAATGTGTAGATGAGAGTACCAGTGGGTGAATAATTAGAGATTGATACAGTGATGTTATTTTCTATAAGCAGAGAAAGATGTTTGTTCATGGGATCGGTGATGATTTAAAGGCTGTAAATATGCATTTAACTTCCAAGCACAGATGACCAGGTACAAAATCAGATAATTCAGGCATTGGAGGATTCATGTTGGCTACAATTTTAAGGATATTGACAAACTGTATTTCATCTAAAGGAAGTGATCAGGATAATGAGGAGACATGAGACTATACAATATTAAATTGGATGAGGAATTATGAATGGTTAATCTGAATAAAATATAATTTGGGACATGGGAGGGGAAACATGAAAGAAATTAGAAGTACTAGAAAAAAGGACTGGATATATGGGGGAGGTATTCAACTTATTCAACTTTGAAAGAGAAGACTGAATTAAAATCAATAGGTAGAAGCTATAAACAGTCTGGGTTTGATGGAAGGAAATGCTTCCTATAAATTAGAACTATTTAAAAAGAAGGTTTACCTTGAGAAGTAGTGAATTTCCTCTCATTTGAGCTCTTCAAGTGATTATCTCTTTGGCCTCTTAGATATATTAGATAGAGATATCAAGAAGATTTTTCTTCATGCACAGGTTGGCCTAGATGGACTTTGCTATTCCTTACAAATTTGAGATGATGTGGATTTATTCAGTTCAGAGACAGCATTGAAAGAATGCTGGATTTAGTCAGAGGGCCACAGTTCAAATCCAAGCCTGTCACTTCTTGGCAATAAAACTGATTAACTTCTCAGGGCCTCATTTTCTTTACATATAAAAAGTGGCTAGATAGATGACTTTTTATGTTCCTCTCATTTCTAAGACTACAGGAAAGAATAATAGATTTGTATTATTATAAATATGTTGAAGGGCATGCTGCTAGTTGTGGGTTATTTTCACTTCTCGTGTCCTGTTTCTTCATCTATAAAATAAAGGAATTAAACTATTGCATATCTAAAGTATCTTTTATATCAAAATCTAATGATTTTATGTTTTATATATGGTCACTCATCCCAAGTGTTAAATTAGGTTTTGAAATCCATCTCTGGCCAGCATCAGTTTCATTCCTTTTTCAATTGACTACACATTCCTGTATCTCCATTCATAACAAAGTAGCTTAGAAAGACTAAGTATTTAATATTTGTTAAATAAAATGTAAATGTAGGGGGAAAATCCACTGGGTTTGAAAAACATGGGTTCAAAGTCTGATCACTTATAAACTATGTCACAAAATCACAGAATTTCAGATTTAGGGACCTGGGGAGCCATCTATCCTAACTATTATGCCCCAAATTTCCCTCTATGTTAAAATCAGAGGTTGGACTAGTTGGAATCTAAGGTCCTTTCATTCTCTAAAATCTATGTTCTTTCATTGCCATGGTATGAATTTATTTATAATGAGCTTCAATCATATCCTCGATTAATATTCACTAAAATTTACTGTATCACATAATTCCTGTACTATATATTTTTTATCCCCCAGACAAGGGCAACATATGGTAACTTCTTTTGTTAAACTTGTTAAAAATCACATCAGGGAATGGTTTTCTTATCTTGAATTCCAGAATGGTTTACAAGGTTAAAGGTTTTATTTTATTTGTACTTTTAGCGTATATGTTGTGGGAGATATATAATATTAAATGCTGAGTCCTGTGTATCAATTAACATGGAAAATCATTCTATATTCAATATAAATTTTGAATCTTGCTATTGTTCCTCTTTATTTCCTGTTTAACTGTTGTATTTCCCCACTTAAGGTTTGATTCGATTTAATCAAATTTGATCTTATATATACCATTGTATGTATATGTTGTTTCCTCACTAGAAGGTAAGTTCTTTGAAGAGTTACACTTTTTTGCTTTTTCTTTGCATTCCTCCTAATTCTTAGCATGCTCCCTAGCACAAAGTAAGTCATATCCAAAAATTGTTGACTGAATCTCATTACTAAATAGTCTGAAGGAAGGCTGAATTATGGAGTTTATTTCTCCCTCCCCCCTCCCATTTAAAAAGAACTAAAATGTAAAAAAAAATAATTTATCAGATGGGATATGAAGCACATTAGCAAACTCATTTTGTGCGGAATGACAAGGGAATGAACAATGAAAGGATAGATGTAAAAGCTCAGACTGATGCTGGCATGAAAGACAATCAGAAGATATCTTTCTTCCATGAAGGTGACCAGAAGCTCTGACTGAAGTCAGGAGATAACATCATTGGTTTGGAGAAGAAGGAAAACACTGATTTATCTAAGGTGAGGGCACCTCTTTATAGGGTTCTCCAGTTTCTCAGAGCATTCAGCAGCTTTCAGAAGTCAATAGTAGTTCTTGACGTCAGAACTATAGTCCTTATTTCTCATTATGGACAGATTATCGAAGAGAGAAAATCAAATGTTCGCTGAATGAAGACATGCCAATTTACTGTATACCATATGAGAAATTAGATTACTACTGCAACTTAAGATAGAATTCCCAGAGAATGTCTTCTTCTCACACTCAGCTGATTCCTTATTTCTTATGCATATTCATACTTGTAAGAAGCCACCTGAACATCAGTATGCATGCAAACCTTTAAAGAATTATTTTTTATTGGTAAGCTGTGTGTATATGAGGTAATCACCCACTATTTGGATGCTTACATCTCTCTTAAGTTGAATTTTGGAAAAAGTAAAATAAAAAAAAAGCCACACAAAAAGTCACACATCTCTCTATGTTAAATTTTGGGGAAAGTAAAATAAGAAAAAATCACCAAAAAAAAAATCACAGGATTAATAAATAAATAATGCTAAAACACAAAAAATAAAATAGTAAAATAAATTAATGTTCTAAGCCATATTTTCTTCCTGAATATTTTCTTTGTATGTGTATGTTTAGATTTTCTCAGTCACAAGCCATCAATGAATCATTCAGATATAATCAATTAAAAGGATAGGGTACCAGGGGGCAGCTGGATGGCTCAGTGGATTGCGAGCCAGGCCTAGAGATATGAGGTCCTAGTTTCAAATCTGGCCTCAGACACTTCCCAGCTGTGTGACACCAGGCAAGTCACCCCCACTGCCTAGCCTTCCCACTCTTCTTTCTTGGAACCAATACATAATATTGATTCCAAGATGGAAGATAAGGGTTAAAAAAAAAGATAGGGTACAAATACATTCAGTTGAATATTTAATCCTTTTCAACCACCACCGTTAAAAGCAATGATTCAAATGTCATGGAAGACTTTTAATAATTGAAATGTTCAGAAAAACACTAAGGTGAAAGGGGAAAAATATTCTTTTGACTGTGATATTCTTCATATTTAAATATCTCACTTTACAAAAATACCAGAGGACAGGCAATAAATAAATGGGTAAGATAAAAGGAGAGTATCAAAGAAGTTGTTACACAGAAATTACAAAAGATCTCATTGGAATTAGAAAATGTTATAATATATTATAAAATATTTTGGAAATGCATGGGAATTTTTCTCTTTAGCTCATGGCTTATATAGAATGGGTGGGAGAAATTGCATTCTTAATTTTTCTGGATTTTAGAAAAATTTTAACACATGAAAAGGAGTAAAAGATAAACTAAATTTATAATATAAGACTGTCTTAGAAGTTAGAATCTTTGTACATTAATTTACTGTGATTTTGTTACCTTCTAATTAGTATTCACATAGCAGAGATGACTAAAAAATTATTAATTTTTTTTAATGAGGAAGTGAGGAAAGATTTACCTGATCTTTCCCAAATTCCCCTCTAAATAACATTAAAACAAAGCCTCTTACCAACTTTTGGAGCAATGAAGCCATTCAGAAAGGGCACACAGTCTGGAGCAGGAAGCCTGAGTCCAGGGGAGACTTCTTAACCCCCTAAAAGGCAGCAGCAGGTGGGGTCCCAGAAAAGGCTGATAGTGAGGCCTCAATCAGACCTAAGCTTCCAGCAATGCCCTGGCCCACAGCTTCCGGCCTATACAAGCTACCACGGAGGCCTACCCTAAAGAAGAGTGAGCAGGGAGGATTCCACAGGACCTGGGCCTATAGAAGAACCCCAACATCCCTACAGGCTACACCAAAGGCCCCACCCCAAGAGCAGACAGCCCCCAATACCCGCTACTGAGCAAGCCAGCAGCAAGGCCTCAATCCCTCAGAAACTATAAGTGAGGCCCTGCTTCTAGGCAAGTATATCAGGGAAGCCTCAATGGGGCACAAGTTAGCAAGGAGGCTCCATCTCCAGGGCAAGTCAACAGCCAAGGCCCTACCTTTAGGGCAAGCCAGCAGCAAGCCCCCCACAGCCCATGGTGTAAGAAAGCAATGGGGTCCCCCACTGTGTGAGCCAGAGGTGAGGCCTTCCCCCCAGGATGACCAAGCAGGCAGGCCCCAAGGCTTCTTGTGAAAGCTAGAAGCAAAGTGCTGAACCCCACAAGAAGAATATTTTACTCTCTGATTCTATGATATCAGAGCAGTTTTCCCTGGTAATTTCTTTAAATATGAATGTCCAAGTTCTCTCTTAATCATGGCTTTCAGGAAACCCAATGAGTCTTAGATTCTATTTCACAGGTTAATTATTTTTCCAATGAAACTTTTATTTTTCCCCTGCGTTTTCATTCTTTCTGATTTGTTTTAATGTTTCCTGCTCTCTCATGAAGTCATTAGTGTCCATTTGTCCAACTCTAATTTTTAGGAAGCCATTTTCTTCTTTGAGGCTTTGTATTTCCATTCTTAGGGAGGCATTTTCCTGTCTGAAATACTGTATTTTCTTTTTTAGAGAACTGTTGTCCTCAGTAAGATTTTGTTTTGAGCTATTGATTTTTTCTAATTTCTTTTCTAATTTTTCTTCTAAGTTTTTTTTGTTTTTTTCATTTGTTTTTCTCTCCTTTTTTGCAGCTCTTCTAGGAGTTCATTTTGGGTTTGGCATCCTTTCACATTTTCTTTTGAGGTTTCATACATTTTTATTTTTTATTCTCTTCTAAGCTTGTATTTGGGACATCTCTCTAGCTGAGATGTTTTTGTAGCATCAGGCTTTTTTCTGTCTTTGACTCATTTTGGACTTATTTTTTTCCCCTTGATTTTTTCTCTATGCTAAAACTTATTTCCATTCCTAAAGTGGAGGGATTTTTTCTTCTGCACTTGTATTGTAACTGGGACTGGTTCAGGCTATTCTGTCTCAGATTGAGAACTCTCCAGAGGTGGCCTGATTGGTCCGTGTGTAGGAATCTATCCCTAGCAGGCTGACTTTCTCTCCATGGCTGCATAGACCCTCAGATTCCATCACTCATCACCATGCATCCCATGCATGGCCCATGACACTTAGGAGTAGGCCAAGTCAATAGAATAATATTAATAATTATAATACTACATAAGTGTATTTACTTATTCAATCCTACACCAATCAAATTACCAAAGAATGATTTTAGAGAGCTAGGAAAAATAATAACAAATTTCATCTGAAGGAACACATAGTCAAGAATAACAAGGGAATTAATGGAGAAAAACTTCAAATTAAGGTGAATCAGCAGTTCCAGATTTAAAACTATATTACAAAGCTGTAATCATCAAAAAAATCAAGTACTGGCTAAGAAATGGAGGATGGATCAGTGGACTAGTTTAGGTACAATAAACAGTAAATAAGCATAGTAACTTTCATGGTTGATACTCTCTAACAACTTATATTTTGAGGAAAGAATTTAATATTTGACTGAGATTCCTGGAAGCAGGGATGGGAGGGACAGTATTTAGAACTCAAAATTATTTTAAAAGGTTGTTAATTTTTAATGTAATTTGGAAATATTAAATGAGATAAAATTTTAAAATAATCATAAATCTGAAATATAATGAAGATCTATATTATTTACATATGTGTATATGTATATATGTACATATATATGCATATGGTTTAAAAATCACACTTTTTATCAGCTGAATGGTAAGACAGTGTAAAAATGTTCATCCCCAGTAGGAAAAATTAAAGCATTCTGTTATTTTCCATACATGGTTATAAATTCTGCTATAACATTTTAATATAATTAGAAAATACATTTTACATATATTTTCTATTTCTAGTCACACTAGATTCTATCTAGACTAATAATAGGAATTTTTTCTGTCCAAATTAGAAAGCTTTATATAGTTAGAATCTCAGATTCAAAGAAGGAAAAAGTAATAATAGCTCAAATTTATATAATAACTTTATGTCTATGTAGTTCTAGAAATATACTAATTGAACTTCTTTTGTAATTTAAGCAGGAAAAATATCATCATACTCATAACACAAATCAGAGAATTCAGATTCAGAGAGATTAAACGTCTTACCCTAAGCTGTATAGCAATGAAGTCAGATAGTAACATAGATTAAGAGCTAGCAGGAACCTAGAGGTTTTCTAGTTCGAATCTTGTATATACATGAGGTCTCTGAGGCCTGAGTCCACTGTTATTTTCATTCAAATTTTGGTCTTCAGATGTAATATTTTCATGGTAGCACCTATTCTGGATTCACTCTCTCAACTCACAATGGTATTTATAGACTGGGTTCCTAGAGCAGAAGCTCTTTATTCATAATTTTACAACATAATCTCATGGTTGGCTACTCTTCTAATACTATAATTCATGAACCCCAACTGGGATGCTTCCGCTTAAAATCAGCCAGTAGATTCAATTAATTCTATAGTAATGGTATATACTCAAATACTAAGAACAGTAATTATGAAGTATTGAAAAGAAAACCTGGTGCTCCTTGTATGAATACGTACATTCCATGCAAGATAGAATGGGCAAAAACCTACAGTCCAACTGCATTGAAACAGGAATGTGGGGAACATATAATACCAAGGAAACAGGTCACTCAGGGTCTTTTATTTCTCCAAAAAAATCTTCAAGGCTGTACTTAGTGCATGGCATTTTTGAGGTAAGAGGCACTTATCTCTTTTAAGGGCCCCAAATATTAGTTACATAATTCAATATCCTATTAGATTTAGTCAAACAGGTTCCTCAGCTTTAGGGTTGATTCAGCTTTTAGGTACTTTCTGCTGAAATGGGCTGGAAGAGATCATTTAGCCACTACTGCAAGAATAAACCATAAAGTTTGTTTTGCTGCTGGGTGGCTCTTGCCTTACTGACCCAGGCAATCTCTCAGCCCTTGGCCTCTTATTTGGGTTTGGTGTCTCTTCTAGTAGGATTCATCACTCTTATATATGCAATGGCAGTTTTTACCACCTTTGGTAAAACCAAACCACAATGGTTTGGCTGAGCGTTACAGCATTCTTTTCACCTATAGGATTAAACTATACCTTTTGTTTGGATAGTTAATGTGCTTTTTCTGCACTGATAAACAGGCTAGAATAAGCAGAAACCACTCCTTTTGGACTCCTGTGTCATAATCAAGTGGGAGATGGAATAAGTCTAGCCTCAGTGAAAGATTTCAACTTTATTTACTAAGACCACCTTTCCTATGTTTCTATCAGGTCTTAAGCAGATGAATGAAAGGACCAAACAAAGATATTGAAATGGTTTGTATGATGGGTCAAGTTCCATTTTTCATTCTTTTTATTTGCCTTTGAGTATTTACCCTTTACACTTTCTCAAGGGTGGAATTCTTCCATAGCATATGAAAAGGCATTCCTTTTACATCTTAATATCTCTATTTTTACCCCATAAGAACTTAACCTTTGTTGAAGTCTAATTGGAACTCACCATTCTGCAATTCTATAGGTGCAATTGCTAGGTGATAGAGTGGATTATATGCTAGATCTGAAGTCAAGAAGTTGTTGATATTCACTAGTTTCAGTCCTGCACAACTTTTTTGTCTCCATTTGTGGTTTTCTTGGCAAAGATGCTGGAGTGGTTAGCCATTTCTTTCTCCAGCTTATTTTTCAGATAAGGAACTGAAGCATATAGTATTTAGTAACTTGCCCAGAGTCACAAAGCTAGGAAGAGTCTTAAGCCATATTTGAACCCAGGAAGATGAGTCTTTTAAATCAGGCCTACTACTCCATCACTACTCCAATGCTTCTGACATATACTATCTATATAATACTAACAAGTTACTTAATATTTTCAAATTTCAATTTCTTCATCTAGAAAATGCAGTTAATAATTATAACATTTTTTGTCATGAGGAATAAATGAAATGAAATATGTAGGGTGCTTGTCAAAATTTAAGTAGAAATAAGTGAAATGTACTATTATAGTACTGTTTTCCCTTTTTCTTCTCTTATTTTCCTCTAGTGCTCTATAGAAACAAGGACATCCCTAATAATCAGAGATACAAGGACAAAGTTTACACTATTGCAATCTGTTGAGATTCCATTTTATTGAGAGATTGGCAGGTGAGAGCCATTCATCCCCAAAAGAGACATCTTTATTACAACCTGACATCTATCTTCCTATGAATTACCCTGAACTGAGCTGAGTATTTTTGAAAGCAATTGGTAAAAAATGTCTCTTTTTACCTGAACAAGAAAGTTTTCCAGTGAAGATCTACTAGGTAAAATTTGTTTTCATTGTTTTGGTATAGAGTGAAAATGAAAATCTAGAATAGCATAGATATATAATCTATATTGTTCTCAAATAAGCAATGAGGTAAGTAGAAAGTGTTCAGGAAAATATAGATTTATAGTGTTATATATATATATATATATATATATATATATAGTGTTAGTTCTACTTTTCTGTCTTAATAAGTTAATTAATGTTATGTGCCAAATCTATAAAACTGAGACCATAACAGCATACCTAAAAACTTTGGGTTGATGATACAACCAGATAATGTAGGTTCAAATAATTCTATGTGTACAAAATGCTATATAAATATCAGTTTATCACCGTTGCCTTCGTCATGAATGACAACATTACAGAAAACCATAAGTATACCTTTTATAAATTTTATCTATTTAAATTTTTTGAGATCCAGATCTCACCTCAGAAATAAGAATCAAAGCATATCTTCATGATGGTCAAGGGACAAACTTGAGTCCAGTGAGAAGAAACGTCCCAAAATAATTTAAATAGGCCTTTGTAAATAATAATAGTTAGAAGCAAGAAGTATACAAGAGCAGAAGAAACATCTAAAATCTACTTAAGTCTGAAGATTTAAGTATTTGACCCACTGGTAAGGAAGAAGAAAAGTAAGAATGTGTTGAACAGGATGCCCAGAAATTCTGTAAATACCTCCTTTTTGATCCTTATGTTTCAAGAAAAAGTAGAAGGATCAAAGATTTTCTCAAGGTACGGGTTACACAGCTAGTTTCAGAAGCAAGATCTTCCTAATTCAATCCTTCACCTATTACCTCAGGAAGCCTCTAATGCAAATATTTTCTTTTTTCTATCTTTTCCTTGCTAGGGCATAGTTGACATTGACACACGGTTACTCCAGGACACACATAAAATAACTAGAGATCAACATTTGTGCTTCTATAAGTTATCCCCAAAGAACTGGAGGTCATTTCAGGTGACTAAGTATGCCTCCAAAATAACTTTCAAAGTTGCCTAGCAGCCAAGGAATACATTTATTAAAAATAAGATACATTCACCTGATCAAGACTGAAGGCATGATATCATGTCTACTATAAATGATTCTTTTAAAAAATCTACAATGAGTACTTAAAGAAATTACTAAAAATACATCATATTTTTATTTCTAGAAATTAAAAAAATTGTGAAAACAGAGAACTATCACAGACAGTATGTCATATTATACAGGAAGGATTATATTACTTGTGCTTACATAGCTTCTTCAGGTCAGAGACATCATAGGAAAAACTAAGAATAAGTACTTCTCACCTCTGTTTACCTGTCTTCAGAATGTACTTTTTCTCAGAGGCCAAGACTCAAACATTTAGGGCATCTGCAATGTTTGCCTTCAAGTTTGTGGAACGGTTGCCATGACAACCACATTTCTATGCATCATTGCTAGCACAGGATCAGGGCTGAGAAAATTGTCTCTTATTGGAGACAGAAAATGACAGAAAAGTTTCCTTATTCTTTAACTAAAATAAAAAGAGGAACAGAAGAATAGGTAATTTAAAATATTCACATATGATGAATTATTATTAATTCAAATAATCATTTTATGAATTGTTAAAGTTATAACATTTTATTATATTATGTATTAATTATTAAAGTTATAATATTTTATTGAGAATGGACTTTATTTTACATTTTATTATATTTTGGACTGTACTGTTTAAACATTTAAAAATGTAACATTTTTTAAATGGAGAAGAGATACTCATGCATATAGGTGCTAGTGAGAAAACTCTTCCCATTGCTCTTTCCATAAGGCTTCTGTCCCACATAAAGCTCTAAGACCTAGAATTAAGCGAATCTCAGATTTAGAATTGTGTTGCACTGGGATGAGTAAAACTCTTATGAAGCTCATATAGGAAGGCTCCACCACTTCCTCTATTCCACCATTTCTTTCAGTAGTAGGGAACGTTGAATAAGTGAAAACATAGGTTGTCATTTTAAAAAGTTTCTAACTCAGCAAATATTTTTACCTTGAGGCCATTAAAACAATATCATAAAATAAACCTAAATTTATTTATATGAAAAGCTAAAAGCAATTAACTCTCATTCCTTATTGTAATATTTTTTCTGGTAATTATTTAAAATTATGATGAAATTAAAAAGTATGAAAAGAAGAAGAAAATGTAACTGTAGTTTCTACATAGTTTTCCCCTAAAAGTCCATATGGCATTTTTCCTCATGGGCTGTAGAAGATACTACTTAAATTTTCCTTTTCTAGGGGAGAAAAAACAAGATAAGACAGGTCAAATCCCTGAAAATGATAACATGTTGCACAGAGAAGTCTTGTCCTAGAAATCTAGATTCCTGACTTATAGTTTAATATACAAAAGAATAATCCAGAAGAAGAGAGATGAAAGCCAATTTTTCACTCTAGTCCAACTGTATTAGGATTGTTGTCATGAATTCTGAATACCACATTTAAGGAAAGATATTGGCAAGCTAGAGAGAGTATGTATTTGTTTATAATGGAAGAAAAAAGAAAACTGAGGAAGAACAATATCTTTTTTTAGCCCACAAAGCGACACATAGAAAGATCTTTTATTTAATATGAACCTTTGATCTAATTAAACCTATATTTAGAGATACATACAATAAGTAAAGCATAGAAACTTTACCAATCAATACAGGAAAACAGCATGAATGACTAATTTGTCTGATGCTATTTGTTGTATTTCCAGAAAAGAAAACAATAGCAATAAGACAAGAGGAAAAAAATTAAAGGCATAAAGCTAGACAGAGAATAAATCAAAGAATACTTCTTTATTGCAGACATTTTGCTCTTACTGCACAAAATCCTAGAGAATCATCAATGAAAGTAATTAAAATAGTTAATAGCTTCAAAAAGAAGCAGGATAAAGAATAAACACAAAAATGAACATTTCTATATAGCAATAAAAAGTACCAAGGGGAATAATAGAAGGGGGAATGCCATTTTAACAATAAAAATGCACTAAATGTCAGTGAGTTGATATACCAAAGCATTTTTGAAACCTTTATAAATAGAATTAGAAATCATAATGTAATGAAATAGAGAAAATAATTGGAACAATATTGTGTTAGCTGGACCATATCTAAATAAAATAAATAGCAAATGCCTAAATTAGTGTATATATTTACTTCTAAACAAATCAAAATGCCAAGAGCATACCATAAAAAGCTTGATAAAATAATAAAAAATTAATTCAGAACAATAAGAAATCTAAAATATTAAGGAAAATAATTAAAAAAGGAAGAGAGGAAGAATGAAGAGGGAAATAACTCCTTTTTAGAATTCAAGTGATATTACAAAGTGATAATCATGAAAAATATTTGACACTGGTTATAATACACAAAAGTAGATCAGTGAAATAGTTTGGATAAGGAAAAATTATAAATAAATGGAGGCAACAACCCAGAGTTCTATAAATCCTAAAAAAAAAAAAAAAATTACTCAGAGAAGAACTTATTTGCCAAAAGTTGCTGGGAAAACTGGAAAATATACTGGAATGAATTAAATTTAAAGGGACAAATTATACCATATATCATAGCATTCTCAAAATGGGATACATAACTCGAATATGAAAAAAAAATTATACTAAAATTTTATTAGGTATATATGTATATATTTACACACATATATAAATATATGGATATGTATATTTATTTACGCTGACATTCAAGGAATCTTTCACAGCCATGGCTAGAGGGTAAATTCTTAAGATAATAATATACATGATAAAAATAAAAAAGATAATATTGATTACTTTCAATTGGAGAGCTTATGCAAAATAAAATTAATTTTACTAGCTTAAGAAGGAAAGCAGTCAAATGGGAAAAATATTTGTACAACAAAACATCTTTGATAAGGGCCTAAATCACCACTCCCAAAAGACAGAAGGTTGAGAGATATAACCAAATAACTCCCAAGGTATTATTAGCCATATTTTTCCCATTTGATTATTAAGATAAATGCAAATAAAAATAATCCTGAAGTTTTACCTTACATCCAACAAATTGGAAATTAATAATAAAGATAAGAATGTGTAATGTTTTATGGATTGTAAAAACATGTTTAGATTAATGAATTGTTGTGAATTGTTCTAAACATTGTGGAAAGCTAATTGGAATAATTTAAAGAGAGTGAATAAAATGTCCATGTTCTTTCATTTATAGTTCCCACCACTAACTACATTTCAAAAGAAAGTCAATGACAAAAAAACCTCAAATATATATTAACATATTCATAGCAACATTGAAAAATATAGTAATGAAAAACTGGAGTAAAGGAGGATGAATATTGTTAGAAGAATGACTAAACAAACTGTGGTATGTTACAAATATTACTATGTCATAATAAGCTATAAAGATGATGGATTTAAAGATGAATGGGAAAACAATAGTTGATATAAAGTAAAATAAGCAGTCAAGAAAAAGCACATGAAATGATGACTATAATATTAATATAACAATAACAAAAATAGAAATTAAATTCTTATGAAATTATCATCACTAAGCTCTACCCTAAAGAAGGGATATGAGAATAAATCCCCACTTTTTTGCCAAGGTAGAGCTATAGGTATATTTTAATAAATATATTGTCGCATATTTCTAATGTGTTGTTTGGTTTTGCTATATTTATTTTCCCTAATTTTAATTCTTTCTTATGGAGTGGAAAAGGGAAGAGGAAAACACTGGGAAAGGTAGATGATATAAAGTCAAAAGATATCTATAAAAATAATTTTAAAGTGGTTGCCTCTAAGTAAAATATCTTACCTGCCAGACAACTTGGAGAATTACAAAGAGATGAATTTCTGATACTGTAAATAAAATCTTCCAGCAATTACAGCTGTTTTAAAGTGATGTTATCTTCTTTGAGTGGGAGTGTGTAGTCTATCATTGGAAATTTTGAGGATGTTATAAGGAGGTTCCCTATTCACATTTAGACTCTTTTGGTTGAGGAACCTATACACTCTAAGATTCTGGAATTCTGAGATTCTGGGAATTTTAATGTGGTTGTTATCTAGTCCCTTTAAAATCATGCCAATTCATTGGTTGTCAGGCCAAGATTATCCATTGAGACCAAGTGCTAAATGATGGCTTTTTTTGGATACTTCATCCCTGGAAGAAAAAAAAATGGTTTGGGTAGCTGGACGAGAGGCAAAACCACTTTACTGGTTTCTTAGATCTTAGTCAGACATTGAAGATGCTAATATCATCTTCTGACTTTGTAGAGCTTTCCTTCATTTAAATTCAATTCACCCCCATGATATTGTTGGTCTCTTTGAAAACAAAAGAACAACTTTTATTGTTTTAATTTATCACTTTCCCAAAATAGTTATCCTTTCTCGCCAACCTTTTGATAATGAGATTTTCCATACTGGCAAGGGTAATAATTAGATAGGGCACTCATTCTATTATTGGATCAAGTTCCTATTTTTATTTTTCATGTAAAGAACACACATTTCATATATATGAAATAACCAATTACATCTTAAAACTTATGTAAAAAATCTCAAGTATTAACAATGCATGGTTTTGGTTATATCAATCCTCAGAATTATGATTGAAGAGGGGGCAGCTGGATAGCTCAGGGGATTGAGAGTCAGACCTAGAGATGGGAGGTCCTAGGTTTAATTCCGGCCTCAGACACTTCCCAGCTGTGTGACCCTGAGCAAGTCACTTGACCCCCATTGCCCACCCTTACCACTCTTCTGCCAAGGAGCCAATACACAGAAGTTAAGGGTTTAAAAAAAAGAATTATGATTGAAGGGTTTTTAATATGCTTTTTTAAAAAGCAGTAGTGTAACTAGGCAATTCAGGGTGGCATTTTTAATATCGCTGAAATGTTATGAAATTGAAATGTCAATATAGGTAAGTGGCTTACCAATGAAAATAAGACAGGAAATCTTGGCTGATGGGTGTAATATTGTTTTTACATTATGTTTATTGAGAACTCTGTTGTTCCAATCCATGAACCGTTAAACAAAACAAGAATTCTATTTCAACTTCTAGGAATAGGTTATATTCCTGGATATGAGATTTCTTGACAAGTAATATTCATATTTACATGCATATAAATAAGCAATCAATCTATTAGACTATCAGGCAAAACTGGGTGAATTTTTCTTTGATGAGGTTATAATGAACCTGTTGCTATAAATTTAAAACAGTAAATCATTAAGTATTTCAGTTATAAATTTATGTTAAGTATTAAGGAAATATTAGAGATTTTATAATATTGTCATGAAACACAATAGAAAGAAATCATTATAACAACATATCCTTAGTACTAAAATTATAATTTCAAACTCAAATAATATCTCTGTACTGTTTTATCAAATCAGGCTATTTTAAGAAAGACTATAGAATGATCACAGAACAAAATCAAACTCATTTTCCTGTTTTGTCTCTCATTATATAATCTTGGGAAATTGCTTAACTTTCTTTGTCCAAATTTTCTCAATATTGAAAGGGAAGAGCAAATATCTCTCAGGGGCATTGTGAAAATTAATTCATATTTGAAAATCATTTTGGAGATTTTCATATAGAGTGCAAATTACTATTTGAACTATTATATTCAAGTCAACACACAATTCAAATAATTTGATTTTGATTCCCATATTTGTCATCTAAAAGGTTGTGGATTGTTTAACTTGTGCCGACCCATTCAAGAAGAAAATCGCCTTGTCAGTTACACCAAAGCAGAAACTAGTGCTTCTCGGATCTTTGTAAAAATATATCCAAGAAAACAATAGGATGATGGCGTTATATTCAAATACACAGTTTTTATTCTGAATAATCAAGAATTTCTCAGGTATATATCAAATAATATGAAGTATGTTGATAAAAATAACTACAGAAATATTTTAATAACTTTCTAGTTATTAATATAAAGGAAAGGATCAATTGGAGACACATACACTCAGTGGGGCTGAAGGTTGTCCTTTGAAGAATCTAAATGTAATAGAGATTCTTTAAATATGGTAAAGAAAATTGATCAACATGTATTTATTAAATTTTTATCATATCCATGTTGGCAGATGATACTATACTGATTTCATCAAACCTAAATCAAAATTCAGATAATTATAATGAATTCTCAACAATATCCTTAATCACTCAGAATAAACTAGTCTAAAATCTATACCAGAAAAATTAATTAGATGAATTATGCCTATTTCTGAAATGATGATATGTAGTTGGATAGATGGTCAATTCTTCAAGTTGCTATATCAATACATAAATTTGTGAAAACATTTACAAATAGACAATGATCTTAGAATTAAAAAGGATAAAGAAATCAAAGTAGATTAGATTTGGGAAAACCCAGCATTAAAAACAACAAAAACATTGAGGTACATAAAAAGGGGTGACTTGTTAAAAGGAACACCAATTATTGCCTAATTGATATATTAAACTGGGTGCCATATGTGCATCTTGAACTCAATATGTGCAAAATAGATATCAGTATTCTGCCTCCCTCCCCTAAAAATATACTCTTTCTCCTAAACATATCTATTTCTTTTGAAGACAGCACTTCTATTTCAGTTACTCAGGTTCAGAAGCTAAGAATTATTCTTGATTAATTATTCTTTCTTACCCCATATGCTATCAATATGTACAAAACATCTCTTGCATGCATCCCTTTTTCTATACAAATATGACCAAATGCTAATTTAATTCTTTATTCCTTCTCAACTAGATTGTTACCTGACCTCAAGTCTCTGACCTGCTCAAACCATCCTCCAAAGAATTTCCAAAGTGATTTTTCTTAAAGTACATCTGTGATTGTATTAACTTATTACCTTTAGGTAACAAAAGTACAATTCTAATATTCTGTAGATTTTCTAAGATAAAATACAAAATTTTATGACTGACATTTAAACCTTGTCACAAAATGCCTCCAACATATATTTCTAGGTTTTTTTTATAAATTAATTTCCTTTATAGATTCTAAGGTATGAACAAACTCATGTTCTTACTGCTGTTCATAAACAGCATTCCATCTCTCATCTCCATGACTTTTCGCAAGCTCCACAAAATGACTATAACTCCTTTCCTCAAAAAATTAAATTAAGGGGGCAGCTGGGTAGCTCAGTGGAGTGAGAGTCAGGCCTAGAGACAGGAGGTCCTAGGTTCAAACCTGGCCTCAGCCACTTCCCAGCTGTGTGACCCTGGACAAGTCACTTGACCCCCATTGCCCACCCTTACCAATCCTCCATCTATAAGACAATACACCGAAGTACAAGGGTTTAAAAAATTAAATTAAATTAAGGGTAGCTTTCTTCAAAGCTCAGCTCAGATTCTATGTGGCTCCATTAGCATTTCCCAATCTCACTATCTGCAAGTGGTTCTCCCCACCCTCCAAAAATAACCTCACATTAATTTCCAGATACATTTATTTCACAAATCATTTTTCCTGATATAATGTAAGCTCCTTGAAGACCAGAACTATTTCATTTCTTTCTTTATATCTTGTGAGTCTAGCACAAACCATAGCACATCATTAGATTCTTATTGACTAATAGATCGATGAAGCAGAGTGATATTTGAATCTAGTTCTGTGAATCTAAACATAAAGCCCTTTATATAATACAGCCCTCTCTTTTTATGAAGAAGGAAACTGGGGCCAAGAAAAGTTAAACAACTTGGGATAGCTAACACTGGTAGAAGAAATAGAATCTATAACATCACTCAGTCCAAAATATTACCACTCTATTATTCTGTCTCCCATCCATCCATTTGGGTCTGATCAGCATCACATTCAAAAGTATACAAAGAATGTCTTATGTTTTTAAACCCTTTATCTTCCTTTGACATGGTTTCATGTGCTTCTCCCTAATGGAAACTTTTAGTAATTGTTTATATACTCTCTAGTCTTGTATAAATGTCATAGGACTTAGAAAGAAGTAACTGTTTTGTGGCTTATTTTTGTATCCCTATCTCCTAGACTAGATCTTTGAAGTTTTATCTTTGTGAGAAATATTAACTAGGAAACTACCACTCCTGATGCACACTAGCACCGGCTCTTCAGTTTATATTCTTTTAGAACTGCCTGAGTCATTGAAAATTTAAGTTGCCCCTAGTCACACAGTGAGCATGTATCAGAGGCAGGAGTTGGACACAGGTCCTTCTGACTTCGAGCTCAGCTCTCTATCCATTATATTAGGATTGCTTCTCACACTGCATGAAGTAGATACGTCATAAATGTTCCTTGAATTGATTTGCATCAATTAAAAACAAAGTGTTCCCCCCAAAAGATACTTCAAGTAAAAAATTTTCTGCAGAGATGCTATTTGTATGAAAATATTGGGATATAATTGTGGTCAACGTTGTGGGTGACTCCAAGGTCTATGGGGGAGATGCATGGTGAGTAAAATTAAGCTATATCCTATTTCTACAAATGATTTCTATGCAAGGTGCAGAGTAAGGGCTACGTTTTTCTGCAAAATATGATCAGAAAAGGAGATGGGTTTAATGTGTAGAAAAACTGAAGAATAACAGAATATATAGCTTAAATGTTTCACAAGAATACAGAAAGTATAACAAAGACCAAGAAGGACTCCACCTCATGGGATAGTTCTTCTATGGAAGCTTGGATCTTGAGGAGAACAAGGACAAGAATCAACTAAAAGAAAAGACAGTGAAGGATTAGCTGTAACCTCTGAATAAAGAAATAAAAAACACATGAGACTAAGGGTGTACTAATCCCATTAATGTACATTCTCTGTCTTAATCCTGAGCAGGAGTTTCATAAATGCTTATTGACTGACAATATGTAGTTCACATCAGAAGTATTTTAAATAAATTAACTATGATAAATGGTAATTGTCTAACTAGTACAGCTTAATAAGACATAACGTTAGAGTTGAAATACATGGAATTTTTCATACATGAACTTAAACTTTAATCTTCCTCTGAAATATATGTCTATTTCTAACTTTCCTATAGAATTATTTACATTCTACCTTTTATTATAGTTGAGTGTATATGTGCCAGTGTGTTTATCTGCATATCTTAGTGTCCTTGCTATAATGTAAAAGCATGAAACAAAGATCTCAATCCTGATTATCTTTGTTATATCCACCTCTGGTAGGGCTTTAAACAAGAAAATACTCATTAACTACTTACTTAATAAATGAACAAATGGTTATATTATTAGGATAGGAAGCTTCTTTCATGGGTAACTAGGAAGCTCCATATTCCTCAAATTACATAGCTATTTATTTTACAAGGGAAGATACTTTGTAGAAACGGATAAATTCCCTGCTGGCTCCATTCTTCCTTGTGAAGCCTAATTATAATGCTTTTGTGTTCAGAGTAGTATGAAGGCCATCTCCTCTCTTTCTTCTTGATCAATCTCTGATATCCACTAAACTCATTATCACATTTGCAAATGAAATATAAATAATTTACTCAGGAATGGCCCCTATTCTCCTATCAAGCTTTAAAGCATTTAAAATTTATTTTTAATATTATTTTAAAATAATTTTAATTCCAATTTCTCTCCCTCCCTTCAATCCCTCTGCTAAGCTTCTGGGAATAAAGAAAAAAATATATGTGTATATGTATATAATAAAATATGTGTGTATGTATATATTTTTTAAAGAAAAATCTGGGCAATTAGGCATTATTATAATGTTTAAGAAATAATAAAAAGATGTTATATATCAAAAGAAAAATAAAATTAGGGCAAATAAATTTAATACCAATTTTGAACTTATATTTGTGAATATATGTATATATATACATATACATGTATATGTGATAAAACAGGATGTCATATAATGTAAGTTGAGTATTATGATAAATGTTTTACCACCAGCTCTCTGGAAAAAATTAATGTGGGATACATTTATAAGTTGTATCTTCATTATTAAAATTTTATCTATTACCTATAATCTAAACAATCAACAAAACAATAAAGCTATATTTTTTCTTTTTAATTTTGTGGAAGTAAATCACCACACTGAAATTTAACAATCAGCTCTCATGAGCCAGTTCTGGATTGTTCCAACAACCTTTATATAATTTTACAAAATGAAATATAAATGGATGAGTAAAATTGTCATGAGTGATGAAATTAAAATTCTCTATCTCCTGATTATCTTCTTGTCATATTTGTGTAAAAATGAAATCAATTCAATTAAACAAACATTAAGAAAATGCCTTTTAAATTCAATAAACTATGCTAGGTGTAAAGGCTACAAAAGACAAAATATTACCCTATTTCCCTGCTTTACTCTTCCCTCTCCACATCACCTTAAAAGACATAAATATCAACACCATAACTTATGATATTATGAGTACCCAGGAAGGGGCTTAGGGAGATGAGTTTAATGGGGTTTACCAGTGCATCTTGAAATCTACTTAATTTGTCCACCTCTCACAACTTGTACTTTTTATTATTAATCCTTTAGTAAGACACAAAAGGTGACAACAGTTACTTTTATTGAAAAGTAAATGTAGTCCTACTCTTCTGAAGACTCCTGTTATCATCATCACTGGCATTTATCATCCACTCATGTACATTATACTGTGATAGGCACTACAGCATGTAGTCAAGTGGGACAGACACATTCAACCAGAAACAATACACATATTCTTGTTCTTAATTTTGGGATCTTATAATTTTCCTAGATAAGAGAAGTAACACTAATCCATACCAAAAACCAACAACGAAATATAATAAAATCCAGAGAACACATATAAAACTATATATTACTGGACAAAGGAGAAAGAAAAACAGAATGCTGAGAGGGAGGGATAGAAAAAATCTATAATTGGTAATTAGGCAAAAAGAAATATTTTCTTATGCTGATATGTTTACCTCAAACTGTTCTCATAGTTGGCAGCAACATAAAACTCTCCTGCATGACTTGAGAATAGATATTTTGAAAATAGTTGCCTTAGAATGATCATTCTGATTGATCACATAATACAATGTATAAATAAGAAGAGTGAAAACCTGAAAGTAAGTTGATGTTTTATCTGTTTCACATTAGCAGCAGAACTTTTCCAAAAGGTTATACGTAATCGTTTGATGTTCTGTATACCAAAAGGCTGAAGGAAGCCTTTTCACTGAAGTTAGTACCTGTTACATAAAATATTCACACAGGATTCTGGCACTTTCCCCCCTCTCTTCTAACAGAGTCTTTTTACAGAATTCTTATTCAGAAGCAAGGTTCCACCAGTGTATTAAACTTTTATCTCTAGACTTAAACTTTTATAAGGTTTAAGCTTATAAAATATTAAATTGATGGTCGAGATTCTTATATGTTCAGTTTAAAAGAAGCAAACTATAGCTGGTTTTTTTCCTTGTTTTACATTTCAAATTTCAAAATATGCACAAGTACATTTGAACATTGTATTTATTTCATAGACACTTAAGGACTGAAATAATAGTGTTTTCTCACAAAATAATCTTACACAAATATCCACTGTGTTCACTATCCATCTTTAACTCATGTCCCAAGAAAATCATTCCAAGATACCAAAAGTGTATTAATTGGAACAGATCTGCTGATTTTTCTAATGTGATCTTTTTCCTTCAGTGGAGAGTTAAACTGCAACTTTCAGGTATAAGTTATATGAATGGTTTTAAATTGTTTTCCAAGTATGAATTTCTGTGATTCTGTGACTTTTTGGACTTCAGTATTCAGTGTACTACGTAAACAAGAGAAGATATTTTATTGGAAAGAATGCATAGACCTAACCAAAAAATGTAGAAAAAATATGTGTTGGAGGTAATAAAACTTAAAAATAGTGTTTTATTTTTAAGATATATCACAGGAGAATGATTCCAAATATTAGTCCAAAAAGGCAGTAAAGAAGATATTAACAGGTGTATATACCTACTTTATTACCTCTATACAATCTTTAGGAAAATCACCTGTAGTCCCAATGAAAACATAACTGAATAGGCAAGTTTTTGAAAATTTCCTGCACCAGAATACATCTTTTCAATGGCCTAAATCACTAAGGGACTTAGAGAAATTAATCCTACTTTGTCCACTGTTTATTGATTTTATACACACACACACACACACACACACACACATACACACACATTCAATTTCATATAACAAGACGCAATTTCAAAGACTCTTAGAATCCAACATATCTCAACTATATATTAAAAATACTATAAATTGTATGAAACAACTACTATGAATATAACTTTTTATTTACCTGCTGAGTATGAATAAGAAATGGACCATAACACAGAGAGATACGTATTCACTTAAGTGCTTTGCCTGCTGAAATTAAATAGAATAATGATTCCCTATTGACAAGTTCTACAAATGCTTCTATTTATAGACGTCACTATACTAATAGCTCTGAGCCACACTAAAAAGCCTCATTGAAATATGCACTGAAATAATAAAACATGTAATAAATTCATATTGCTCAGATTAAGACATTTACTTGGAAAACTATTTCATTCATATCTTCTACCATAAGTTGGTGAATAGGAAGATAGATTTTCTTTTGTAGACATATAAACATATAAAGAGATAACTAGTTAGACAAACATATATATATATATATATATATATATATATATATATGTGGAGAGAGAGAGAGAGAGAGAGAGAGAGAGAAAGTCAATTGGTGCTAGCTAGGTACTATAGATGGACAAAGAGATGGTCCCAACGTTTAGGAAAAGGAAGTCATAGATGGGACTAAAAAACATTTTGGAACCAGAACAGTACTTTCAATGATTCTAAGCTGTTCATTGTTGTAGAAGTCTATATGCCTTTAATATAAACATTCTTCCCATCATGCTACCTGATTGTAATTAATGGAACACAACAACCTCACAAGAATTAAAATTGCTGGTCATTTTAAAGACAATGGAAAGATGCCTAGTGGGTGTATTCAGGCTGCTTGTAGTATACTGTAATTGCTGCTTTGAGTGAAACAAGTTTTGTAGTAGATACCACTATGACATGAATGAAGAAGTAAAAGGATCTCTGAGCCTCCAGAAATGTAATCTATATCATAGGTGTTTTACATTATCATAAAGATAAAGGTTTTTAAAATAAAATTCTCTATTAAATTCCTTTGGCTTTTCCCAATTACAGGAATTTGATTGGTGTATCAGAGGTATAATATTGCCCTGATCTCTTTTGTCTTAAATCACTAAAGTATGTTTTCAAACTGTCTTTTCATATCACCTACTCTTGTTGCTTTTTGTTTTAAAAAAATTTCCTGATCTCATCCCTGAATTTACTATATTTTCTAGGTGCACTTGTCTTTGTTGTCTTTGTAATATATATACTTGGCCTCAAAGTCTGATCTTTAAAAATAGACTTTTTTGAACATTCCATAATTGTTTCTGTTACTATCATTAGCCTTAAAAATTATATATTTTCCAGTGAAATTCATTGTTTAAAAATTGTTTATAAGTTGAAAGATGACTTTAAAATGACTTTAAAAAATTTAGATAGGATAGATACTGATTGTAGAATTTCAGCAAAGATGTACAAAAAAACTATTTTAAAATTTTAAGAATTACTCTCCCAATGTTCTCATTTATTGTACAAATGACAATGAGTTCTATTTCTCCCTACCTACTCCATCATATGTCCTAAATTTAGAAAAGATGATTTATCTCTATGCCTTATCTAATAAATCAGTAAGAATGAAAAATGCTAGCAACTATTAGTAAAATATATAATAATGTGAAAGCTTTTTTAGATCAGTAAAAAAAGAAATAACTGTGAAAGTTCAGAATAGTTCAAATACAGGATTTTAGCAATAATAGTACTAAATGTATGTGGCAGCAATAATAATAGCATCAATTTTCAATGACTGTTGCAGTTCCTATGAATTAAATATCTTAAAATAACTTTAATTTGAAAATTTGGACTTTTTCTACTCCAACAAGATAGGAGGTAGTATTTCAATAATTCTTTCTAGTATGTGCCAATAGATTGTTGTACCTTAAGGAATGACATATATCACTATGTCAGAATTTTTTTTAGTAAATTCCTGACATGGAATCACCAAGCTAAAAAACTCAGAATGGAATATGAACATGAAAGCTTTTAAGGATATGGCTGGTTAAGGGAGAAGAAAAGGGAGAAGAGCATTTAGAGACTACAATGTGATGACAAAAGTAGGAAGTGTCATAGGAACAGAGTTTGGGAGATGGTTCACACAGAAGGATGAATGGCAATTGAACCTTGCCATCACATTACAGAATATATTTGGCTAATTTGACAACTTTATTCATCAACTCAAACAGCATTTGCACAAAGCATAAATTTGACATACTACTAAAATACATTTATTAAGTTAAGAGATCCAAATAAAATACCATTTTACTATATTGGCACAAGTAGCTAATTGAAGACATACTTCATTCATGAATTTAACAAATATTTATTGAGAACTTAAAATGTGAAATAATCTGTGCTAGGCACTGAGAACTATACTAAGAAGTAAATGACACGTTTCATGGTCAAATGAAATTTGTGGTCTAGCAGGTAAGGCAAGACTCTTTGCTACTTCCTTTAGTGTAGAGCTATATATCTATATGTTAATACAAGAAAACGTTATTCTAGCCTTCTCACAAATACACATGATATTGAGGAACTGCATATAAATAAGTAGTATTAATGAAGCAGAATAGGAAAAGGAAATGAGGAAATAAAATGCTTCACAACTTCAGAGAATAGGCAGAATATTTACTTGTGGTATCAAGGAAAGCTAAAAATATGTTGGGTCCTGCCTATGACTAAATTGCCTTTATACTGTAATCTCCAAAATAATAAACACTATGCTTTGCTTGTAGTAGGTTTTTGCTAAATGAAAAAAAAATGTATGAGAAATGTAGGAAGACCTGAATAAAGTGATACATAGAGAAGAATGGAAAATGATGAGATAAAGTTAAGCAATGTGACATTGAAAATGAAGACAGTAAAAGACTCAAATTAATTGCAATGAAAAATAGAGCTACCAGAATTTCTATTTATAGAAATTTCTATTTTTATTGCACTTTAAATTTGGAAATTTCTCTATATGCATGCCTCACTTGATACTCAAAGAACCGTATGAGGAAGGTATTGTTATTATTCCTATATGTGAACATTAAGACTGAGAGTGACTTAAGTAACTTCCAAAAAGACACAGTTAATGGGTTTCTTAGGTGAGATTTAAACCCAGGTCTTCCTGATTCTAGGCTGAAGAGAGAAGATATAAAATACATCTCTCCTATCAATAGAAATATGTATGTTAAATTAAAGTTATGACATTCAGTCTATGTTGTCAGATTTTGTTGCCTTGTAGGCTAGTTCTGCTTTTTATTGCTCAAAGTCAGAGTTTAATGGCAAGAAAAGAGAGCAATCGCATTAGAAAATAATTTATTTTAAAAGACATAAATAAAAATAAGAAAAAATGAATAAATGAACCATATAACCAGAGAAGATGTCATGTTAAATTCCTTCTCATATTTTTTATATTGAGTCTGAAGAACACTAACATCAAACTGTTTATTTAGCTATAGAATGTAATGCTACAAATATAACATATTTATAATTACTTTACTATACCAATATCATCAATAGTCTTATTTAGAATTTCTGAAACATAATGATGATCAAGGACTAAGCATAAGATTTAGTTGTGAATTATATCAAGAAGAACCAGACTTCTAAGTAATTCAAAAGAAAAATCCCACAGGAGCAAATAATAAGGAAGGGGATAAGAGCAATATATTCACTTTTATCCTTTTTCAAACCAATTTGTGATAAGGTCAATTAAGGGAGCTAAAATTTAAAAATAAACAGGCAGAAATAGTTTCATCACTATCACTACCACTAGCTAAAATTGAAATAACTTATCCAAAGGAAACACCAGACAAGGAGAGGTCTACACTTTATATAAAAAATTATTATTGATTATTATTTATTTTATATATTATTATATATCATAAGTATTATTACTTATTCATTATTAATATACATTAACTCTGTGGGAATACCATATGAATCTCCTGTGGGAAGCATGATGGAGACCAAGTATGTAAGGATCAGGGTGTAAAGAATAAGAGATGATATCTGGTTGTATGTTGTAGATGTATGTTATCAACAATGAGACAAGTTAGAGCCAATGAATCATATGTTCCTAATGAAAATAACAAGGCCAAAGAGGGAGCAAATAGTTGTGAACTGAAACTTCAACTATCCAAATTTCTACTAGCTATTTCTATTAAAAATCAAATAATTGATAAAGTATATAAAAGATTTACAAATAATATCTTCTTTCAGAAAGTGAAGAAACAAAGAGGGATACTTCTATGGTGAGCTCAATTCTGATCACTAATGGGAAACCAGCTGGTGAACAAAACAGAAATCTTGAAATACAAGGGCCATCTAATCTTAGATTTTAGGAAAGTTGTTTTATTTTATTTTTGTTTTCACAGTACCTAGGCCATTGTGCGGGTAATTGCAGACACTGTACATATTTTCTAAATTGAATTCAATTGATTTCAACTAAATTAAGATGGAATATGTGTCCAGTCTGAGCAAGAAAGAAACTAATGATATAAACTGATAAAAGCCTAAGCTTTAAAGAAGAATTCAGAAATTGACAACACAGGTGACTTGGATTTTGAAAGAGTAGAAGATTTATACCACATATTAGGCAGCATTTATAAAGTACTTAAAGGTTAAAAAATTGTTTACAAACATGATCTAAGTTTTTCCTCTTAAAACAACTCTGGGAGGTATGGATAAAACATATATAGAGTGCTGAGGAAGTCATGAAGTCTTGAGTCAATTCCAGGCTTTTTTAAGCACTCATTAGTTGTGAGAACCTAGGTAAGTCATGTAACTCTTTGACTTAGTTTTCTTCTCTGTAAAATGACTTGAAGAATAAAATGACAAACTACTCCAATATCTTTGCCAAGAAAATCCTAGGTTGAATCAAAAAGAGCAAGACACAACTGAAATGCCTAAATAGCAACTTCTGAGGCATAAAGAGGTTAAATGTCTTGTTTGGTGACATAGAGCTGGGTAAGTATCTGAAGCAGTATTTGAATTTAGGTATTCCTATCTCTGGGTCCCTCACTGTTTCATCAAGGGAAAGAAACATGGAGCTCATTTGAAAAATTGTGGTCCTTTTAAAATATTTGAAAGGCTATTTTTTGAATATCAGTTATTTCTGCTTATTAGAATGTCTATTGTATATTTTTATCTAAATATCAAACTTAGGATGTCTAAAACAAAACTTACTATGTTTATCCCAAAACCTGTCCCTTTTCTGAATGTCTGTCTTCCTAATCAGGACACCATTAGTCTTCTTATCAAATAAGTATGCTACTGTGCATTCTGAACTTTCCCTCACCTCACACATCCAGTCAGTTGCCAAGAATTTTAAATTCTACTTCAACAACACTTTATACACAAATTATATATGTATATTTTTTCTACTTATAAGACTGCCACTCTAGTTCAAGTCCTTATCATTTCTTGACTGGACTATTGAAATAAGAAATTAGTTCATCTCCATGCCTCAAATATTTCTCCTTTGGAATCCGTCCTGTGCACAGTTGGCAAAGTGATTTTCCTGAAAGGAATAGGATCATAGATGTAGAGTTGGAAGGGACCTCAGAAACTATCCCATCCTCTGATTTTTACAAGTGAGAAACATGATGATTAGGGAGGTAAAATGATTTAAGGAGGGTCCTTTGGATAGTGGGGATTAATAATGCAATTTAAATAGGTCCTTTCAGTCCAGGGCCAGTGATATTTCTATTCTACCATGGAAACATAAACTACAAGGGCTCTCTATTATGAACTGTAAATAATTCTAAACTAGATTGTGAAAGTGATCATTTATAGGCAATTAGAAGTGAGAGGAAGAAATATTTTCTATGAGCAATGAAGTAGAAAACATTTATTAGTTAAAAAAATTCATGCCAAAGGAAAACCATTGTTATTAGACCAATAGATAAGAGAAATGTAAAGAATGCAATTTATCTAGATTTAGCAAAGTATTTCATATATTTTACTATACAAAATGAAGAGATATGAACCTGTTAATTGCATTGGACTTGATTTAGTCCAATGTAATTGGACTCAATTCCAAAGAATAGACACTGTTGCCAATTCTAAAATTAATCTCTACTAAGGCATTCATGGTACAGTAGGTAGAAAAGAACTGGGCCTAGAGTCAGGAAGACCTGAGTTCAAATCTTCCCTCAGACACTATGTGACACTAGGCAAGTCATTTAACTTCTGTCTGTCTCAGTTTCTTCATCTGAAAAATATAGATAATAATAACTATTTCCCAGTGTTGTTGTGATGATCAAATGACACAATAATTGTAAAGTGCTTAGCATACTGACATGTAAATGTTAGTTATTGTTATTTCATAGCCTACCCTTCTCTGATTTTGTTTTGTTTTTTTTTCCTCATCTTCTCACCCCTTACTTCCCAAAACATGTTATTCAAATCAGTGACACTGGCTGCTGCCAAACAAGACCCTCCATTTCTTAGCTCTGGTCATTTACTCTGGCTTGTCCCCCTTTGGGTGAGGCTGACCCTGTATTTTGCAGGGATTCCATGCTGCAATCTCTACATAACACTAGGCTAATTTATCTCATTAGCTCCAAATACCAACCTCTCTGGCTTTTGGTTGCAATTAAAATTCCATCTTTTACAGAAAGACTTTTCCCAACCTTTCTCAATTACAGTGCCTTCCCTCCTTTAGTTATTTCTTATTGATCAGATATATTTCTCACTTTATAAGAGTTTGTTTTCATGTTGTCTCCCCTTTACATTGTAAGCAGCCTGAGGGCAGAGACAATTTTTTTGTCCCTTTTTTGTATCCTAAGTGCCTTGTTGCGTTGTAGTTGTAGTTGTGTACTAATGTTCACAACCTTGTAGAGTACTGTAAGATTGATTCAGATTGGTAATGGTTGGTAATAGAGTCAGTGCAAAGGATCAAGCAGGCTATCCTAGCAAGGGGGAGGGATGAGAATCAATAGAAATCTTTCTCCTCCCTCTCATGAGACAGTTGAAGCTGAAGGGGTAATAGTTTTAACTGAATCTCCTTTAGATAAAGAAATGGAGACTGTTTAGGCTTGGCTAATCCAGGGTTATATTGGTAGAGAGATAGACAATAATCCCACTGAGATTAACAACTTCCACAGTTAAAGATTATTTCCCTGGACCCTGTGATAGATAAAGGTTCAAAATGCCTTCTAAATACAGCAGACTTGGGCTTATGGGTTAAGATGGTGGCAGAGTAAAAAGCAGATGCTTGACCATCCTAACCCATGCATATAACAATTCTCAAGAAGACATAAAAACAAATCCAGACAAATGAAGGGACCCCACAACAGGACGCAGCATTGAAGGTACGTGGAATTGGGGTATTTCCATGCTATAATGGGGTGAAATAGCTCTCACTAAAATGTGAGCTGAGCAACCCACTCCCCCCACACCACCTACAGTACCAAACCAAGCCCAAAAGAGTTAGAGCAAGTTTGGGGCACCTATTCAGTCACTGGCAGCTACCTGGGGTCACCAGGACCTGCTCCTGAGAACAGCAAGACTTAAGAACCCAAGAGGCTAAAGAACACACGACTTTGAACACAGACCCTCAACACAGGTGTAGATACAGATCCTGAGCTCAGGCACCAACTCGGATCCTGAGAGCAGGAGTGGACTTTGAGTGGGGACACAGTGCAGAGGGGTGCATGACTGTGGAAGCAGTTCCTTGAGACTGTTAAAGAAGCCTTGGGCAGAGGAACAAGCAAGGGGACCACCAGGAGGCTTGACCCTGAGAACAACTACACCAAAGACCTCAGTAGCCTAAAGAGCTCAGACAGACCCTGGGTGTAAGGATAAAGCTGAGAGGGCACTGGACTATAAATGGCAAGCCAGACTCAAGAAGAAAAAACCTTTACACTTGACAATATTTACACAGAAAAAACCTTTACACTTGACAATATTTACACAGAGCAAACAGCAGAGGAGAACAAACAAGTAACCATATCCAAACCTTCCCAAAAAAATGAAAATGGGTCACAAGGTCTTGAAGAGTACAAATCTGAGATCATGAGAAAGATGGAAGAGATCTGGCAAGAAAATAACGGTTAAAAAGGCAGAATTTAGCAATTGGAAAGTAAGGCAAGTAAATGGAAGACCAGAAATGACAAGATTGAAAAGAAAAACCAGTCTCTAAAGGCTAGAATTGGGCAATTTGAAAAAGATTCCACCAAATCAAAAGATTGAGAAGCAAATTGGAGACTGAAATCAAACAGCTAGAAAATAAGAAAGACCAAATCAAAAAGGAAAATCTAAAGCTTATAGCAGAAAACCAGTCTCTAAAGACAAGAATTGGGCAAGTAGAAGCCAATGATCTCTCAAGACAGCAAGAACAAATAAAACAAAGTCAAAAGACTGATAAAATAGAAGGAAACATGAAATATCTCAATGACAAATTGACAGATCAAGAAAACAGGTCTAGAAGAGACAATTTGAGAATCATTGGTCTTCCTGAAAAGCAGAAATTAATAGAAATTTGGACTCCATAGTAAAAGAAATTATTCAGCAAAACTGCCACAAAGTTCTACAACAAGAGGGCAATATAGACATTGAAAGGATCCATAGATCACCCTCTACAATAGACCTAGAAAAGACAACCCCCAGGAATATAATAGCCAAATTTAAGAGCTTCCAAGTAAAAGAAAACATTTTACAAGAAGCCAGAAAGAGACAATTGAGATATAAAGGAGCACCAATCAGGATCATACAGGATCTGGCAGCCTCCACGCTAAAAGACCACAAGGCTTGAAATATGATATTCAGAAAGGCAAGAGAACTTGGTCAACAACCAAGGATCACCTACCCATTAAAACTGACTATATAACTTCTAAGGGAAAGTTTGGGCATTCAACATGATAGAAGATTTCCAAGTATTTGCACAGAAAAGACCATGAATAAATGGAAAGTTTGATATCCAACCACAAAAAACAAGAGAAACATGAAAACGTAACTAAGAAACAGAAGGGAAAGAAAACTCTTATTTTTTAAACTTGCCTCTTTAAGGGCTCCAATAAGATCTAATTATTTGTATTCCTATGTGGAGAAATATTATGTATAATTCTCTGTAGTGAATTCTATTCACTATTATAGTATTCACTATTATACTAATTAGAAGAATTATTCATAGGGAGAGTTTGGAATACTAAATGGTCTAAGATGATATGTGGGTGGGTGGAAAAGAGGGGAGTGAATAATAGAGGACACCAAGAGAAACATGAAGGAATAAGAAAAATAGGATATTCTATTACACACAAAGAGGGCATGGGAAGGGGAAGGGATAAATACTATTATAAGAAGGAGAGGAAGAGAGCAATAAAAGGTAATATTTAAAACTTACTCTCTGTGTAATTAACCCTGAGAGAGAAGAGTAGCTATATCCATTGGGATATAAAACTCTATCTAACCCTACTGAGAAAGTCAGAAGGGAAAACCAAGGGGAACAGAGGAGCGGGGAGATCAAAAAAGGAAGGGGAGAAGAAGGGGAGGCAATTCATTAGGCCTTAAAAATAAAAAGAGGGGAAAAATAAGGGAGGGGGTAGAAATAGAAGTAAATCAAGGGAGGGGACAAGAGTTACTGGCTTAAAGCAAATCACTCGTTTAAAAGGAAATAGTGTAAGAAGAAGGGTTAGAACTAGGGGAGGATACCAAAATGTTGGTGAATACACAACTGATAATTATCACTATGAATGTGAATGGGATGAACTCGCCCATAAAAATGGAAGGAAATAGCAGAGTGGATTAGAAACCAAAATCCTACCATATGTTGTCTACAAGAAACACATTTGAGGCAGGTAGATATACACAAGTTTAATGTAAAGGACTTGAGCAAAATCTTTGGGCTTCAAATGAGAAAAAAGAAGGCAGGAGTGGCAATTGTGATTTCTGACAAAGCGAAAGTAAAAATAGATATGATTAAAAAAGACAGGGAAGCTAATTATATCCTGATAAAGGCAGTCTAGAAAATAAGGAAATAACAGTGCTCAATATGTATGCACCAAATGGCATAGCATCCATATTCATAAAGGAGAAACTGGCAGAGATCAGAAGGAAATAGATAGTAAAATCATACTAGTGGGAGATCTAAATATTCCTCTTTCAGATCTAGATAAATCAAACCAAAAAAAAATAAGAAAGAGGTAAGAGAGGTGAATGAAGTCCTAGAAAAATTAGATTTAATTGATATGTGGAGAAAAATAAATAGAGACAAAAAGGAATACACCTGGGGCAGCTGGGTAGCTCAGTGGATTGAGAGCCAGGCCTAGAGACAGGCTGTCCTAGGTTCAAATCCGGCCTCAGACACTTCCCAGCTGTGTGAACCTGGGCAAGTCACTTGACCCCCATTGCCTACCCTTGCCAATCTTCCACCTATAAGTCAATACACAGAAGTTAAGGGTTTAAAATAAAAAAAAAAGGAATTCACCTTCTTTTCAGCTGCACATGGTACATTCACAAAGATTGACCATGTAATAAGGAATAAAAACATTGCAAACCAGTGCAGAAAGCAGAATTAATAAATGTAACCTCCTCAGATCATAATGCAATAAAAATAATAATTAGTAAGGGTACCTGTGCTGACAAATCAAAAACAAATTGGAAATTAAATAATATGATTCTCCAAAACCACCTAGTCAAAGAAGAAATCATAGAAACAATCAATGATTTCATTGAAGAGAATGACAATGATGAGACATCCTACCAAACTCTGTGGGATGCAGCCAAGGCAGTACTCAGGGGAAAATATATATCCTTGAGTGCATATATTAACAAATTAAGGAGGGCAGAGATTAATGAATTGGGCACACAAGTAAAAAAATTAGAAAGAGAGCAAATTAAAATCCCCAGATGAAAACTAAATTAGAAATACTAAAAAACAAGGGAGAAATTAGTAAAATTAATAAATAAGACTAGAAACTGGTATTTTTAAAAAATAGATAAAATAGACAAATTACTGGCCAATCTAATAAAATAAAGGAAGAAGAAAACCAAACTGACGTTATCAAAGATGAAATGGGAGACCTCACCTCTAATGAAGAGGAAATTAAGGCAATTATTAATACCTATTTTGCCCAATTATATGGCAATAAATATAGTAATCTAGGTGATTACAAAAATATAAATTGCCAGGATTAACAGCAGAATAATTAGAATACCTAAATAATAGTATAACAGAAAAAGAAATTGAACAAGGCATCAAAGAATTCCTTAAGAAAAAAATTGCCAGGGCCTGATGGATTCACAAGTGAATTCTATCAGACATTCAAAGAGCAACTAATCCTAATAATATTTAAATTATTTGATATTATAAGCAAAGAAGGAGCCCTACCAAATTCCTTTAATGATAGAAATATGGTACTGATTCCAAAACCAGGTAGATAAAAAACAGAGAAAGAAAACTATAGACCAATCTCCGTAATGAACATGGAAGAAAAATCTTAAATATAATATTGGCAAAAAGACTCCAACAAGTGATCAAGAGGATCATCCACCATAATCAGGTGGGATTTATACCAGGAATGCAAGGAAGGTTCAACATTAGGAAAACCATCCACATAATTGACCATATGAGCAAAATAACAAACAAAAATCACTTGATTATCTCAAAAGATGCTGAAAAAGTCTTGGACCAAATTCAGCACCCATTCCTATTGAAAACACTGGAAAGCATAGGAATAGAAGGACCTTTCCTAAAAATAATAAACAGTATATGCCTAAAACCATCAACAGGCATCATATTCAATGGGGATAAATTAGAAGCTATCCCAATAAGATCAGGAGTGATACAAGGATGCCCATTATCACCTCTATTATTTAACGTTGTACTAGAAACACTAGCAGTAGCAATTAGAGAAGAAAAAAGAAATTGAAGGTATTAAGATAGGCAATGAGGAGACTAAGCTATCACTCTTTGCAGATGATATGATGGTCTACTTAAAAAATACTAGACAATCAACTAAGAAGCTTGTAGAAATAATCAACAACTTTAGCAAAGTTGCAGGATACAAAATAAATGCACATAAATCATAAGCATTTCTATACATTTCCAACACACTAGAGCAGCAAGAAGTAGAAAGAGAAACACCATTTAAAATTACTCTAGACAACATAAAATACTTAGAAATCTATCTACCAAAACAAACATAGGAATTATACAAAAACAACTACAAAACTATTTCCAAACAATTAAAACTAGATCTAAACAATTGGAAAAACATTGATTGCTGATGGGTAGGAAGAGCTAACATAATAAAAATGACAATTCCACCCAAATTAATTTACCTATTTAGCGCCATACCTATCAAGCTACCAAAAAACTTCTTTACTGAATTAGAAAAAACTATAACAAAGTTCATTTCGAATAACAAAAGATCAAGAATATCAAGAGAAATAATGAAAAAAAATGTGAAGGAATGTTGCCTAGCAGTACCAGATATTAAACTATACTATAAAGCAGCGGCCATCAAAACGGTATGGTATTGACTAAGAAACATAAGGGAGGATCAGTGGAATAGACTTGGGGTAAATGACATCAGCAATACAGTGTATGATAAACCCAAAGAGCCCAACTTTTGGGACATGAATCCACTATTTGACAAAAACTGCTGAGAAATTTGGAAAACAATGTGGGAGAGATTAGGTTTAGATCAACATCTCACATCCTACACCAAGATAAATTCAGAATGGGTGAATGGCTTGAATATAAAGAGGGAAACTATAATTAAGTTATGTGAACACAGAATAGTATACTTGTCATATCTCTGGGAAAGGAAATATTTTAAAACCAGGCAAGAGTTAGAGAAAATTACAAAATGTAAAAGAAATGATTTTGATTATATCAAACTAAAAAGCTTCTGTACAAACAAAAACAATGCAGTCAAAATCAGAAAGGAAACAACAAATTGGAAAAAAAATCTTTATAACAAAAACTCTGACAGGGTCTAATTACTCAAATGTACAAGGAGTTAAATCAATTGTATAAAAAAATTAAGCCATTCCCCAATTGATAAATGGGCAAGGGACACGAATAGGTAATTTTCAGATGAAGAAATCAAAAGTATCAATAAGCATATGAGAAAGTGTTCTAAATCTCTAATAATTAGAGAAATGCAAATCAAAACTACTCTGAGATATCACCTCACACCTCGCAGATTGGCTAAAATGAAAGAAGGGGAGAGTAATGAATCTTGGAGGGGATGTGGCAAAATTGGGACATTAATGCAATCCTGGTGGAGTTGTGAACTGATCCAACCATTCTGGAAGGCAATTTGGAACTATGCTCAAAGGACTATAAAAGAATGCCTGCCCTTTGATCCAGTCATACCATTGTTGGGTTTGTACCCCAAAGAGATCATAGATAAACATATTTGTATGAAAATATTTATAGCCATGCTTTTTGTGGTGGCAAAAAACTGGAAAATGAGGGTATGCCCTTCAATTGGGGAATGGCTGAACAAATTGTGGTATATGCTGGTGATGGAATATTATTGAGCTCAAAGGAATAATAAACTGGAGGAATTCCATGTGAACTGGAAAGACCTCCAGAAATTGATGCAGAGCAAAAGGAGCAGAGCCAGAAGAACATTGTACACAGAGACTAATACACTGTGGTAAAATAGAATGTAATGGACTTCTGTAATAGCAGTAATGCAATGACCCAGGACAATTCTGAGGGACTTATGTTAAAGAATGCTACCCACATTCAGAGGAAGAACTGCAGGGAGTGGAAACACAGAAGAAAAACAACTGCTTGAACACATAGGTTGAGACAGACCATGATGGGGGACACAGACTCAAAACAACCACACCAATGCAACTTTCAACATTTTGGAAATATGTCTTGATCAATGACACATGTCAAAACCAGTAGAAATACGCATCGTCCATTGGGGTTCTGGGTGAGATCAGGGGGTGAAGGTGAAATTAAGAGCATGAATCATGTAACCATGTTAACTTTTCTAAAATATCAATATTATTAAATGTTAAAAAAATAAATAATTCAGCAGACTTGCTCTCTGGATAACAGCTGTTTCAGTGCTTGCTTGGATGAAGATTTTGCTTAGGTAATGTATGCTATAGGTGTGTATAACCCAAGTATAACTTCACATAGGCTTTCAAACTTAACAAGGGAAGAGATTTATTAATCTCAGTAAAACAGGGAAAGGGAGGGTAAATTTTAGAGTTGAGAGTGAGGCAAGCTAACTAGTGTTTTCCAGAAACTTCTCAGGAATGTGTTTTGAATAACTTCTATCTCCCTCACTAACTTTTCTCTTAATCTAATGTTATTAAGTTTAAGATGGTGAACATAATCTTGATTGAAGATCAATTTAGACTAAAGATAAGTTGTGATATTGCAAGTAAAGTATTTGTAAGGAATAAACAGCAAAGTGACTCCCTACTCCCTGAGGTCAGAGATGAAATAATGAAAAGCAATGCTACACTTCTTCCCAGCCTCTCTTGAACCCCAAAAAGTAAGTCTCTTGCCAGTTGGGTGTCTTGCTTATATACCCACATTCTTAACTGCCCCAACTACTGCCCCTTCTTCTGGATGTCTGGGGAGGGTCCTGTAGAATTCTGTGGAGCAGTTTCACCCCACTTAAGATCATTGATGTTACAATATCTAGAAATATTTCCCTCCTATCACTTTATCCCTCATTCATAATTATGTCATTTGATCATCACAACACTGGGAGGTAGATACCATTATTATCTTCATGATATCATTATATTATTATTATGCCATAGCTGAGTTGATTTGTCATTTCTCTTCTCCTTCTCCTTCTCCTCCTCCTCTTCCTCCTCCTCCTCCTCCTTCTCCTTCCTTCTCCTCTTCCTCCTCCTCCTCCTCCTTCTCCTTCTTCTCCTTCTTCTCCTTCTCCTTTTCCTTCTCCTTCCTTCTCCTCTTCCTC